>NC_073396.1:28398680-28714498 GCF_028641065.1 Leucoraja erinaceus
TAATCAGACAAACTGTGGCACACAGCTACACGAGGAGCTATTGGGGCAGATGAATTAAATCTTAACCAAAGCAGTAGGCTATAAGGAGAATCTAAGTGAAAAAGGAAATAGCAGTCACCTTCCCCTCAGCCAACATTGATCCATCCTACATGTCCTTGATCATTGTCTGCTTTGAACTGTTGTTTTTACACCTTATATTCTCTTTATATCATCTATATAAGATATAGTCCATACGTGAGGTAATCCATATCTTCAGTTTCCCTCTCCCCTCGACTCACAGTCTAAAGGTCAGGATTGACCCCATATCCTTGTAACTGTGAAAGAGCAGCACTAAGTGCTGCACCATCCCGGAGGATGCAGCAGAGATATGGAGGAGAGAAGCCTTGAAAAGATTTTAAAGCACAAAGATTATTCACAATAGAGGGTCATCATCCAATCTCCCACAAAAATGATGATGCCAATGTCCCAGGATTCCAAAGCCCACCGCTCTCTATGGAATGTGCTCCATTGGAAAGCATAATGTTATTCATGTTGTTGACATTATTCCATTCATGATGTATCTGTGCACTGTGGGTGGCTCAATTCTAATCATGAATAGTCTTTCAGCTGACTGGTTAGCACATAACAAAACGTTTTTCAGCGTACCTCGGTACAAGCGACAATAAACAAAACTATAGCTGTAACTATGAAGATTTTCCTTTCAACAAATGTTAATGAACATCAAAAGAGATACGAACATGGTACACGGATAGGAAAGGTCTAGAGGGATATGAACCAAATGCGGGGAAATAGAACGAGCTTAGATGGGACATATTTTTTTCCATTTTTTTAATCAAAAATATTTATTAAAATATTAAAATAATATATACAATACAATAAAACCAAAACAGAAGCCACCACCATAATACAAGACAAACAATAAACTATTATACATCTATATTAAACTCCTTGTCAAGGATGCATTCAACCCCCCCGTGATAGATGGGACATCTTGGCATGGATGGGAGGGGCTGAAGGGCCTGTTTCCATGCTGTATGACTCTATGAATGTTGCATCTCCTTTCCCCTATACCTACCTCATCAGCTGGGAACAGAGAAAGGAGCTTTATGATCTGACCAAGGATAGAAGAAAACTGGAAGATTATGTAAAGGATAACAAAAATCAAAAACGTTCTCTTGGGAAATATGCAAGAACAGGAGAACCTACAATGTCATCATTAAATATACCCATTTCCTTCCATCATTTGTAGGTATGTTGCAAAACCTACCTGAAGCATCGCTGAAAATCTGTCCTAGCCCGTGTGCGCGATTTTGGCGCCATTTAGAGGGGGGCGGGTTTAAAACGCAATTTTCCCTAGGCTGTTCAAATCGAGCTTGTTCAGCCTAGTTAATAATTGATGAAAAATCGCTGGAAGATTCCGTCGCTTGAGCTATTTTTACTTTTAAGGGGTTTATTTAATTGTTATAGTAGGTTAAAAATTAAACCCGCCGACAACGGGCCGGGTCTCCTACAGGAAGGTAGGTTGTTTATTTTTACGTTAAAATGGGCTTCTTAAGATCCCTTTATACAAACTTTTATGTTGTGAGTAGCTAATTTGGGGCCCATTAAATCCCGCAGTATTTTTCTGGGCATTTGGGGGCACAAATTTACCGCAATGGGAACATTCTAAACCAGCGCGTTCACAGGAACCCACTCGAAAGCTGATTAATGGCCATTAATTTACAGCAAATGACTTTAATTTACAGCAATTGAACACTAAATTCCTTCCATTTGGCCTATAAATTAATGTAAATGAGATTTAAAAATCATGTTTTATTGTGAATTCTTTGTGAATGTTATTTGGACACTTAGGCTATTTAAAAATGTTAATCTTTTCTTAAGAAATGGATAGATGTTTAGATCTAGTAATTGAAGTTTGGAATTAGCTACAATTGGGTAACTAACTAATTATATGCTTTAATTTCAGGTCATCCAAGTAAGATTATTTTATATTTGTTTCAGAATGCTTCAATCTATGATAACTAAAAATTTCATTCAGTTCTCTTAATTTTTAAGAAAGTTATGGGCTTTTGACTGTCCGCGATCACAGCTTTTTTGTTATGTCCATAGAAAATCAATAGGGAACAAGATGCTAATTTCCGAGTATGAAAATGGCCATAACGTTTTTAATACCTGAGATATGAAAGTGAATTAGGTGTCAAATTAAACTTATTTTTGTGCTTGATCTGATGGGATAAATTGCAGACTTAATTTTTTAAATCTCAAAATGTTGTAACATTGCTACCATTTGGACTAATATGTATTACCAGTTTTGTACTAACGACAATTAAGCTGCTGAATAGTTGCCTGACTCACATATGACAATTTCTGTTGATGAATATGCTTAAAATTTATAGTAATTTAAGACTCTTATAGCCATTGTGAACATGCCTTCAGCTCATCTTTTTTGCAGTAATCCAAATCTCATATTTAACTAGTGTAAGATATTTTACTTGAACAGTGTAATTTGTATTAGATTTAATTTGCTATATTGACAGCATGTACAGAAACCATAGATCAATGGTAAATACCACTTGTGTTTCTCTACTCCACATCATCCAGAACAAGGGGTCACAGTTTAAGGATAAGGGGGAAATCTTTTAGGACCGAGATGAGAAAAACATTTTTCACACAGAGAGTGGTGAATCTCTGGAATTCTCTGCCACAGAAGGTAGTTGAGGCCAGTTCATTGGCTATATTTAAGAGGGAGTTAGATGTGGCCCTTGTGGCTAAAGGGATCATGGGGTATGGAGAAGGAAGGTATGGGGATACTGAGTTGGATGATCAGCCATGATCATATTGAATGGCGGTGCAGGCTCGAAGGGCCGAATGGCCTACTCCTGCACCTAATTTCTATGTTTCTATATTTCTATGCAATGCGTTACACAAAATGATTACACAAAGTGTCGAAGGTCATAAGGTCATAAGTGATAGGAGCAGAATTAGGCCACTCGGCCCATTGTCTACTCTGCCATTCAATCTTGGCTGATCTATATCCCACTCCTAACGCCATTCTCCTGCCTAGGTCTAGGGGAAAGGAGATGCACTTATTGTCTGTTGTCTATTGTCTATTGCCTTCTCCCCATAACCCCTAACACCCGTACTAATCAAGTATCTATCTCTGCCTTATCAATATCATGGAAATATTAATTGACAGCCTCCACACCCTCTGACAAAAGAAATTCCTAATTATCTCCTTCCTAAGCCTCCTTTAATTCTGAGGCTATGACCTCTAGTTGTAGACTCTCCCACCGGTTGAAACATCCTCTCCACATCCACTCTATCCAAGCCTTTCACTATTCTGTATATTTCAATAAGGTCCCCCCTTTTTCTTCTAAACTCCAGCGAGTACAGGCCCAGTGCCATCAAACGTTTATCATATGCTAACCTACTTATTCCTGGGATCATTCATGTAAATCTCCTCTGGACCCTCTCCAGAACCAGCACATCCTTCTTCAGATATGGTGCCCAAAATTGCTCACAATATGCCAATTGCAGCCTTACCAGCACCTTATAGAGCTGCAGCATTACATCCATGTCTTTGTGTACAAGCCCTCTCAAAATAAATGCTAGCTACAATCTACAATCTACAATCCCACCCCCTTTCGCCTTCCCCACTGTCCCTTTCTACCTATATCCCCCTCATATCTCACACCTCTTCTCTCTGTTTCTCCATCCAAGACCGCAAGAAATTGCATAGAATTGTGGACGGAGCCCAGACCATCACACAAACAAGAAGGGTCACAACATCCCATAAAACGTCTTCATTTCTCAATGTATTATATCTCCAGTCATAGGCAGGTGTCCATGCCAATTAAACTGAGAAATTCAATCTAAAATGCCTCCACATTAATGAAATGTGCATGAGCCATAAATAAGATGTCCCAGAGTTGCAAGGCTCATTGACCTTTACACAAATCATTTACAATTCAAATCAGCACAGCACTACCGAACGGAAGCGAGAACTGCAAAAATATGTAGAGATGTCAATCATATTATGGGGCTAAAGAGACATGCCAATATATTACATTAGGGGGAGAGGGACCACTGTGGTAAACTTCTATATCACCTGTATAGATCAAGATGATGCCTTGCCAGGCTATTCCTGGTAATACAAGCAAGAGAAACAGGAGAATGATAGTGGGAGGGACATTGGCAGAAAACTTTGCTGATAGGAATCGATTTTCAATCATGAAACTAGAATTGGGTCAAAAATAAACATCAGGTGAATGACCATTTTCTGTGCTGCATAGAGTATAAAATATTCAGATCACAGAATTTAATTACTTCATGCTCATCCCAGGGAACCTGTTCCCTGATTAATACATGCTCACTGCACTAGCTGTATTAATTTATAATGCTAATCACTGTCTAAAATGTATTTGGTAGCTGTTTCCCCATTTTGTTTCAATTAGATTGATAAAGTTCAAAATACAATTGGTCGATGGAATATGGTTTAAAAATATACCAACAATTCATTTTTGGTTAGTGCTTACAGAAATCTTGAGTGGGTTGGTGTTTTCTCCTGAGAGCTTTACGCAAGACTGCCAACTAGCTTATGATTTTACTGCTTTCAGTTCACAGTGGAAATCTTTTGTCTTGCCTTGAAGGAAAATATTTTAATAGGATTGCATCGCACAGTAATATTCTGCAGTCAAAAAGCCAATTCTGTTGCTATCCAAATAATAGTCCGCAGGATTGTAAATTTACAATGGTACTCCACAACATTGATAGTTACAATCTGCAGTGCCGTTATCTCTGGAAATAGCCCAATGATATTGATAAGAATACGCCATCGTTTTGATCTCCAGTTATACTCAACATGATCGATATCCCCCAAAGTAATAATGATATCAGTATTATTGGAAACTACAATAATAACCATTATGCTGGTATTTATTGTCAGAGTTTCCAAGCATCTTAGATTCCCTTGCCTGTATGTCAAGATTTTACCATGGAGACGTGTGGTAACAAAGGCTTAAAGAGCCTGTCCCACTTTCACGACTAAATTCGAAACCTCTGCCGAGTTTAAAGGACCTAAAATAAAATCAAGATTGTGGTAATCTACGGACTCCTACGACCTTCCATGACTTTGTTCACAAACTCCTACAAGTATGTCTACGAATTCCCTCCTTTCAAAACCCTCCTTACGAGTAAAAAGTTGTAATTTCTTTCATCTCAACCATTTTTTTCTTCGTGGACATTTTTTATCAGGCTAGAAAAAACCTCCCGACTTACCTGATGCCACGAACACCTACAACTGGCATAACGGGCCGCCACGATATATCTACGCACTCCTACGACCTCCTACAGACTCGTTACGAACATTCTGCGAGTTTGAATCAAGGGGAAAACTCGGGAGAATTTGTGCATAACTCGTGGAAGTGGGACAGGCCCTTAAGCTATCCTGCAGATCTCCTCATCCAGTTCCAGTCGATATTGGACTAGTAGGGACCAAGTTTTCTTCACGAGTAGAATGGTTCATGGTTCTTTTGTTGTCACGTGTACCCAAGGTACAGTGAAACACATTTTTTTGTATATGGATCAGTGTGATTATTTCCACACATTAAGCCAATCCCCGATTAAAGCCCCCATGCATAGAAACAGCCCACTGAGTCCATATGGAATAGTTGCCAGATTTGGACGCCATTTTAAACAGTCCAGGCTACAGCTGGCCATGAAGCCCCTTTGCAGCCATTACCTCATTCAGTTTACCAGTGAGCCGTCATGCCCCAGGGGGGGGTCGCCTCCCACAGCTGGCTTTGAAGACCCCCCCCCCCCCCGGTTCTCCTGTCCAGTGCCCGCCGGTGTGGCCGCCTCTCTCCTCCTTCTTGGTCTTGGGGGGAGAGCGGGAGATGAGCCTTGGACACACTCTAGGTGAGTCCTCCACCCCGAGTTCTGCGGCCGGCTGCCTGTCGGGGTTTGGCAACTGCCCGCAATGTACTCCGAGAGCTTCCACCAAGTGGCCCTGAGTCTATCACCACCGGGGGCTCCTTACATCTTCATGGATGAGCAGGGCCGAGCTAGGTGGCAGCTTCCCTCGTAAGCGGCCCAACTTAATATTAAATCAGTGGAGGGAATGGACAGAGACGTTTTGTGTTGCGTCCCTTCTTCAATATTCCAGTATCTGTGGTCTCTTGTGCGTCCCTTAGTATCAAACCTGCAACTTTGGGAAGATGAAAATAGGGCTTAACAGTGTCTAACATGAGGCAGCCAAACCTGACAGTGAATAGGTGGCAGAGTGATGCAACTAGTAGAGTTGCTGCCTCCCAGCAGCAGGGACTCGGGTTCAGTTCTGAATGGAGTTTGCACATTCTTCCTGTGACCACATGGGTTTCCTTCAGGTACTCCAGTTTCCTCCCTCATCCCAAAAATGTTTGGGTTTGTACCATAGCCAACAAATTGCCCTAAGTGTGTAGGTGAGTGGTAGAATCTGTAGGAAATTGAAGAGAATGTGCAGCGAATTTAACAAAAATCTAGGTTTAGTGTAAATGGGTGGGTAATGATCAGCCCTGACTCAGTGGGCCGAAGGGCCTCTTTCCAGGCTGACCTATTCTGTGACTAAATCAATCGTCCAAATGATTCTTCAGCAATGGGTTATGGTAAACTGTTCAACTCACCATTAAAAATGCATACAGTTCTCCTTTGTTCAATTGACATTGCTAACCAGTGCTTTTACTAACCGATTATTGTCTAATTCAGCCAGGGCTTCATTTCAAGAGTCAAGAGTGTTTAATTGACATATTTACCAGCAATGGATTAATGGCCTTCTTACTTGCTGCAGCTTTAAAGGCGCATTAACAAAATCACAGATAAATAAATACACAATGATCAGCAATATAATAAATTAATAATCAGTAACATGAGTTAACCTTTCTTGGTGTGATCTTAGACCACAAAATCTGCTGGAAAACACATATAAACCACGTCAAAGCAAAACTGGCAAAGTCTATAGCAATATTGGGAAAATCAAGACACATTCTGGACCACAAATCATTACATACTTTGTATAATACACTCATATTGCCATATCTGAGTTACTGTGTGGAGATATGGGGTAATACCTACAAAACCAACCTACAGCCGTTATGCACATTACAAAAAAGAGCAATAAGAATTATCAATAACGTTGGATATCTTGAACATACCAATTTATTATTCTTAAAGTCACATACACTGAAGTTCACTGATCTGGTTAAATTTAAGACTGCGCTAATCATGTACAAAGCAAGAAATAATTGACTTCCAAGAAATATACAACAATTGTTTATGGAAAGACAGGGTGAGTATAATTTGAGAGGGGAACATAATTAAAAAAAACTCAATGTCAGAACAACTCTTAAAAGTATGTGCATAGCAATCTGTGGTGTGAATTTGTGGAATGGTCTGGAAACATAGAAACATAGAAAATAGGTGCAGGAGTAGGCCATTCGGCCCTTCGAGCCTGCACCGCCATTCGATATGATCATGGCTGATCATCCAACTCAGTATCCCATCCCTGCCTTCTCTCCATACCCCCTGATCCCTTTAGCCACAAGGGCCACATCTAACTCCCTCTTAAATATAGCCAATGAACTGGTCTCAACTACCTTCAGTGGCAGAGAATTCCACAGATTCACCACTCTCTGTGTAAAAAATGATTTTCTCATCTCGGTCGTAAAAGACTTCCCTCTTATCCTTAAACTGTGACCCCCTAGTTCTGGACTTCCCCAACATCGGGAATAATCTTCCTGCATCTAGCCTGTCCAACCCTTTAAGAATTTTGTAAGTTTCTATAAGATCCCCCCTCAATCTTCTAAATTCTAGCTTGTACAAGCAGAGTCTATCCAGTCTTTCTTCATATGAAAGTCCTGCCATCCCAGGAATCAGTCTGGTGAACCTTCTCTGTACTCCCTTTATAGCAAGAATGTCTTTCCTCAGATTAGGAGACCAAACTGTACGCAATACTCCAGGTGTGGTCTCACCAAGACCCTGTACAACAGCAGTAGAACCTCCCTGCTCTTATACTCAAATCCTTTTGCTATGAATGCTAACATACCATTTGCTTTCTTCACTGCCTGCTGCACCTGCATTCCTACTTTCAATGACTGGTGTACCATGACACCCAGGTCTCGTTGCATCACCCCTTTTCCTAATCGGCCACCATTCAGATAATAGTCTACTTTCTGTTTTTGCCACCAAAGTGGATAACCTCACATTTATCCACATTTTCCTGCATCTACCATGCATTTGCCCACTCACCCAACCTATACAAGTCACCTTGCAGCCTCCTAGCATCCTCCTCACAGTCTCACCAAGACCCTGTACAACTGCAGTAGAACCTCCCTGCTCTTATACTCAAATCCTTTTGCTATGAATGCTAACATACCATTTGCTTTCTTCACTGCCTGCTGCACCTGCATTCCTACTTTCAATGACTGGTGTACCATGACACCCAGGTCTCGTTGCATCACCCCTTTTCCTAATCGGCCACCATTCAGATAATAGTCTACTTTCCTGTTTTTGCCACCAAAGTGGATAACCTCACATTTATCCACATTTTCCTGCATCTGCCATGCATTTGCCCACTCACCCAACCTATCCAAGTCACCTTGCAGCCTCCTAGCATCCTCCTCACAGCTAACACTGTCCCCCAGCTTGTGTCATCCGCAAACTTGTAGATGTTGCATTCAATTCCCTCATCCAGATCATTAATATATATTGTAAATAGCTGGGGTCCCAGGACTGAGCCTTGTGGTACCCCACTAATCACTGCCTGCCATTCTGAAAAGGACCCGTTTACTCCTACTCTTTGCTTCCTGTCTGCCAGCCAGTTCTCTATCCACATCAATACTGAACCCCCAATACCGTGTGCTTTAAGTTTGTATATTAATCTCTTATGTGGGACCTTGTCGAAAGCCTTCTGAAAGTCCAGATATAACACATCCACTGGTTCTCCCTTATCCTCTCTACTAGTAACATCCTCAAAAGATTCTATAAGATTCGTCAGACATGATTTACCTTTCATAAATCCATGCTGACTTTGTCCAATGAATTCACCACTTTTCAAATGTGCTGCTATCTCATCTTTAATAACTGTCTCCAGAATTTTCCCCACCACCGATGTTAGACTAACTGGTCTGTAATTCCCCGTTTTCTCTCTCCCACCCTTTTTAAAAAGTGGGGTTACATTAGCTGCCCTCCAATCCTCAGGAACTACTCCAGAATCTAAAGAGTTTTGAAAAATTATCACTAATGCATCCACTATTTCTGAAGCTACTTCCTTAAGTACTCTGGGATGCAACTTATCTGGCCCTGGGGATTTATCGGCCTTTAATCCATTCAATTTACCTAACACCACTTCCCGGCTAACCTGGATTTCACTCAGTTCCTCCATCTCATTTAACCCCCGGTCCCTTGCTATTTCCAGCAGATTATTGATGTCTTCCTTAGTGAAGATAGAACCAAAGTAGTTATTCAATTGGTCTGCCATGTCCTTGTTCCCCATGATCAATTCGCCTGCTTCTGACTGCAAGGGACCAACATTTGTTTTAACTAATCTTTTCCTCTTCACATATCTATAAAAACTTTTGCAGTCAGTTTTTATGTTCCCTGCCAGGTTTCTTTCATAATCTATTTTCCCTTTCCTAATTAAGCCTTTAGTCCTCTGCTGGACTCTGAATTTCTCCCAGTCCTCTGGTAGGCTGCTTTTTCTGGCTAATTTGTACGCTTCATCTTTTGTTTTGATGCTAACCCTGACTTCCCTTGTGATATCCACGGATGCACTACCTTCCCTGATTTATTATTTTGCCAAACTGGGATGAACAATTGTTGTAGTTCATCCATGCAGTTTTTAAATGCCTTCCATTGCATATCCACCGTCAACCCTTTAAGAATCATTTGCCAGTCTCACTTGGCCAATTCACGTCTCATACCCTCAAAGTCACCTTTCTTTAAGTTCAGGACTCTGGAACAGAAGATAAAACTTAGCACAAGCATAATTCAGTTTAAACACTTGTTTAAAAGGATATTGGGATGAGGATAGGTGATTGTGAGTGGGATATTTGTTATACTGATTGTATTGGGAAGGGTGATTATAGAGTGGTGGGTTGTATATATGACTAAGATACTGTATAGTTTATGAGGGTTTTTTCTTTTCTTTTTCTTTTTTTCTTTTTTGTATGGTTTTGTAAATAGTTGATTAGTGTATAAATGTAAATAATTTGGTGTACATATAGTGGCTGGTGTACATATGGTGTACATGTAGCTGCTAAATTTGTATAAAATAATTACAAGCAGTTGAATAAGGGGTGGGAATTAATAAGCTTTGGCTTCTTCCTGCTCCTTTTCGGACACATACGATTTCATTTATTTATAGATATTGTTTATGACCCTATAAATATTTTTGTTTTGTTTTTTGAATGCTGTTTCACACTTGCTTTTTATAAATTTTTATTCTGTTCGAAATAAATAATAAATAAATAAATAAATGACCAGATTTAATAATGCAATGTGTAAGAAGTCACTGCAGATGCTGGTTTATACCAAAGATAGACACAAAATGCTGCAGTAACTCAGCGGGTCAGGCAGCATCTCTGGAGATAAGGAATAGGTGACGTTTCAGGTCGAGATCCTTCATCAGACTGAGAGTCAGGGAGGGAGGTCACTAGATGCATGTACATACTGTTGTATGTACTAAAGTTATGTATTCCTCTACTGGAAGTAGGGCTTGGGTAATGCTGTACAGTGTGAAGGAGCCTGGTGGGAAGAAGCTGTTCTTGAAGCTGCTGCTACGCCACCATGACACCCCACGAATGGTGAGCTGCAGTCGATGAACAACAGCCAGGTGTTTGGGTCGTTATTGTCCAGTGCAGAATGGACAGCCAGCAAGATCGCATCCTCTGTTGATTTATTGTGGCTGCATGTGATTTGTAGTGCGTCCTGTTTCTTACTAAGACAGGAGATGGGTCATTACCAATTCCCCAAAGCTATTTGTCACCGCAGACACCCGGTCGGTAGTCATTGTGGCATTTCATCTCGTTGTGGCATGTCATCTCGTCCTTCTTGGGCACCAGTATTATGGATGTCCTTTTGAAGCAGATGGGGCCCCAGAAGATACATTAAAGTTCTCCTTTTTAAAATGAGCCTATTCACCCAAAACAAGCACAGCCAAGTCGTCTAATTTTCCACATTGAATCTTCATACCTAAAATCTAGTCAGCTACAACGTTAAGTGGATTAGCACCAATTTATTTTCTTGCATAATTCTCCTGTGGAGTGTCTTGAGATATCTTTGTATGTCAGAAGGGCACTATCAATAGCATCTACTGTAGTAGGTGTCAGGGTGGATTTGTGTCTTGAACTTGCTGAAGTATAACCTGAACTCGTGACTTATATGTCTCGTGCTAGGCACTGTCAACTGAGCCAAAGTTCATTTAGACACAGCCTCAACCCACAAAACACACAGAATCCTTACTTTTTCATGATAACCTCTGTTCTTGTTTGCATGCCAAAATGACTTGGTGACCATTTCCTGCTTCTTGTCTTTATACCCTGATGTACTTATTTCAAATATCCAACAGTATTTTGCCTTGGTTTCTAATAGATCCATTTTGTCTCTTTGCCTGATTGCTCTCTTTGAGTAATATTAAGGAAGGTCACAACTCTTGAGTGTCTGTGTGTGTGTTAACTCCAGCAGTCTCCAGCATACTTTAGGCAGAAAGCTTCTGTATCTTTCATTCATGGCGTGCCAAAGCAATTAAACACACCACTGGTGTTCCTGCAGTTGAAGGCACAAGACTGCACAGAAAGTGGTCCAGCCATTTTAACGCATTACTCGCAAGTTATCAGGAGAAATAATGGGGCTGAGACTGCGTGTGAATGGAAGCAAGTTGCCTCTGGCAGTGCCATACGGAACTTAATCATGATACAACCTCCCGCTATTATTATGAATGACAGCTACCTCAATTACTACCCTTTTCCTCTCGTCCAGACATATGGCATGGTTTGTTTCACTAGTATCGGCAGTCAGTAACTGCACTCCCACAGTTTCCCAGCAGTTACTGGGAATAGGTAAGGCCAATATGCTGCTTACCAAATGTATGGGAATAGAATAGAATAGAATAGTTTCTTTATTGTCATTGTAACATGAACCATGTACAACGAAATTTAAAAATGTCAGCCAGTCAGTGCACCATTCAAACATTTCTAAAAGCTAACGATACATACAAGGTAAAATATTAAAAGATAAACAACTAAATAAATATCACGAAAATAGCACGCATAAACACCCAACCCTCCATCCTTCTGTCGATTTCGCAGTGTACCACAGTCCCTTAGTCTGTATCGCCCCTGCGTTCCTTGGCGGCAACATTTAGTGCTTTTATAGCAGTGGGGTAAAAACTGTTTTTTAGTCTGTTCGTCCTTGTCCTTGTAGATCTGTACCGTCTGCCTGAAGGCAACAGTTCAAACAGGGAGTGTCCGGGGTGGGAAATGTCCTTTATGATGCTCTGGGATTTTTTGGTGCAGCGGGAACTGTGTAAGTCCTCCAAGGTAAGGAGAGGGCAGCCGACAATCCTCTGGGCGTTGTCAATGGCCCTCTGGAGCGCTTTCCTCTGAGCCGCTGTGCAGCTGGTGTACCACACGCATACACAGTAAGTTAGTATGCTCTCAATAGAGCACCGATAAAAGGACAGCAGCAGTCTCTGAGTGATGTTATTCTTCCTGAGCACCCTCAGGAAGTGCAGTCTCTGCTGGACCTTTTTCAGCAGCGCAGTGGTGTTCACGCTCCACGTCAGGTCCTCCTCAATATGGATTCCCAGGAAGCGGAAATCCGCCACCCTCTCTACACAGTCCCCTCTGATAGTCAATGGTACCATGTCCGTTTTATTCTTCCTGAAGTCTATTATTACTTCCTTTGTCTTTAAGGTGTTGAGGAGCAGGTTATTTTCTTCACTGCAGGCGCTGGTTTACACTGAAGGTATGCACAAAAAGCTGGAGTAACTCAGCAGGTCAGGCGGCATCCCTGGAGAAAAGGAATAAACCTTCCGGTTTCTCGGCGTCCATATCGCTGCTGATATCTCCTGGACGGGCAACACGACAGCGGTCATCAAGAAGGCTCAGCAGCGGCTGCACTTCCTGAGGGTCCTCAGGACGCACAACCTGGACTCTAACCTGCTGCTGACCTTCTACCGCTCGTCCATCGAGAGCCTGCTGACATACTGCATTACAGCATGGTATGGCAGCTGCACCATGGCAGACAGGGAGAGGCTTCAGAGGGTAACTAGGACAGCGCAGAGGATCATTGGCTGCCCTCTCCCCTCCCTGATGGACATCTACACCTCCCACTGCCTTAGCAGGGCAAAGAAGATCATCAAAGACAGCTCCCATCCTGCGTTTGGACTGTTCGACCTGCTGCCCTCTGGAAGGCGCTATAGGCGCATCAAATCCAGGACAAATAGACTCAGGAATAGTTGCTTTCCGAGAATTATAACTACTATTAATTCTAATTCACACATGCACTGATTTCACTGCCCAACACCACGGACTTCCATCTGTATATATGTATATATGTATGTATCGCCGCAGAAATTGTCACCCTATTCCCGCCCCTATTCCCCCCCCCATCCCCCCCCCCCCCCCCCCCCCCCCCCCCCCTCCCTTCCCCTTCTTCTGTTTTTTTTGTTTTTTCTGTTTCTTGTTTTTTGTGCTAAATTGTATGTATGCACTGAGTACGAGCAGCTTTCACTTTCACTGTACATGTATAGTGACAATAAATGGCATATCATATAGGTGACGTTTCGGGTTGAGACCCTTCTTTACGCACGCTTTGATAGGGAGAACACTGATGTGCCTTCTCGAGCCCAGTTTTGCTGTGACAGTATTTCAGTCACAGAGGCCGATGCCAGAAGATGCTTCAGGGGGGTGAAACCTCGGAAAGCACCTGGTCCTGATGGTATACCCGGCCGTGTTCTAAAAACCTGTGCGGACCACTGGCTGGAGTTTTTACGGACATTTTAAACCTCTCAGTTCTGAGGTCTGAGGTTCCCACCTGCTATAAAAGTGCATCAATAATACCGGTGCCCAAGAAGAGTAAGGTGACGTGCCTCAATGACTATCGACCAGTGGCACTAACGTCTGTGGTGATGAAGTGCTTTGAGAGGTTGATTATGGTGCAAATCAACTCCTACCTCGACAAAAACCTGGACCCACTGCAGTTCGCTTACCGCCATAACAGATCAATAGTGGATGCGATCTCGCTGGCCCTCCACTCCGCTCTGGACCACTTGGACAACAAAAACTCATATGTCAGGCTTTTATTCATTGATTACAGCTCGGGATTTAATGCAATCATCCCCTCCAAGCTGGTTACCAAACTCTCAGATCTGGGTTTCTGTGCATCCCTTTGCAATTGGATCCTCAACTTCCTCATCCACAAACCACAGTCTGTCTGTATTGGTGGAAATGTGTCATCCTTGATAACAATCAGCATGGGAGCACCTCAAGGCTGCGTGTTCAGCCCCCTGCTGTACTCACTCTTTACTGATGACTGCATAACCGGACATAGTGTGAATTCCATCATCAAGTTCGCCAACGACACAACTGTTGTGGGACGATTCACTGATGGGGACGAGTCAGAGTACAGAAGTGAGATCGACCGATTAACCAAATGGTGCCAGCACAATAACCAGGCTCTCAACACCAGCAAAACCAAGGAACTGATTGTGGACTTTGGAAGGGGTAGGATAGGGACCCACAATCCCATTTATATCAACGGGACGATAGTGGAAAGGTTAAAGAACTTCAAATTCCTGGGCGTGCATATTTCCGAAGATCTTTCCTGGTCCCAGCACACTGATGCAATTATAAAGAAAGTACGTCAGCGCCTCTACTTCCTGAGAAGAATACGGAGAGTCGGCATGTCAAGGAGGACTCTCTCGAACTTCTACAGGTGCACAGTAGAGAGCATGCTGACTGGTTGCATCGTGGCTTGGTTCGGCAACTTGAGCGTCCAGGAGCGTAAAAGACTGCAGAAAGTTGTAACCACTGCCCAGTCCATCATCGGCTCTGACCTCCCCACCATCGAGGGGATCTATCGCAGTCGCTGCCACAAAAAGGCAGCCAACATCATCAAGGACCCACACCATCCTGACCATGCACTCATCTCTCTGCTACCATTGGGCTGAAGGTATTGGAGCCTGAAATCTGTTACATCCAGGTTCAGGAACAGCTACTTCCCCACAGCCATCAGGCTATTAAACTTGCCAACAAACAGACTCTGAACTGTAACAGCCTATTGCACTTTATCTGCTTATTTATGTGTATATTGAACTGAACTGTTCTGTATTTTTGCTTACAATATTCTGTTGTGCTGCAGCAAGCAAGAATTTCATTGTCCTATCTGGGACACATGACAATAAACTCTCTTGACTTGACTTGCCTTTAAATAAATGTATAGTTTGTTTAATCTTAATTTACAGAGGCTAAAATTATTTCATTTTTAGATTTTCTTTCCTGATCGAATTTTGAATGTTCTTAATTGAGAACAAGGATGAACACATTCAACGTTAGAGTTTAGATGCAGCGCCGGAACAGGTCCTTTGGCCCACTGAGTCTGTGCCGACCAGTAATCATCCCGTATACTAGCACCACCCTACACACTAGGGACAATTTATAATTTATAACCTGCACACCTGTGCATCGTTGGAGTGTGGGAGGAAACCGGAGCACCCGGAGATAATCTACGTGGTCATGGGGAGAACATACAAACTCCGAAACGGACAGCACCCGTGGTCAGGATCAAATCCAGGTCTCTGGTGCTGTAAGGCAGCAACTGTACCGCTGCGCCACCGTGCCATGTTCCATTGTCTCACCTGGTTGCTGTCTGTAACTCTCCAACTTATCAGCATTTCTCCTTTTACAGCTTTCTGAACATCTCCAAATGTAATGAGAGTTAAAGCACAGAAACAGGCCTTTTGGCCCAACTCGTCCATGTCAACCAAGATGCCCCATATCCCTCTAAAACCATTCTTATCCATATACCTGACCAAGTACCTTATAAATCCTGTAATAGACCTGCTTCAACTACCTTCACTGGCAGTTCATTCCATATTCCCTCCACCCCCTGAGTAATTGCTTTACACCCAGTTGCTTCTGAATTGCATGTCTTGTAAGCTCCAGATTCCTTTCCTAAACCTCCCCTTCCATTTCCACCACTTCCCTTTGAACCAATCTATTATACCAAACTTCTTACTTAAATCTCCCTTCCAATGGTACCAATGTTTGTTTGAACCTGCTTCTCGAGGTGCTTTGGAGTGTTTAGATGTGTCAAAGGTACAAAATAATTCCATCTTTGATTATGTGACGATCATTACCTTCTCATTCTCGACACTTTACAGAGCAAAATCATCACCTTTGTGTTTTTCACAACGAGAAAAGAGTTTGAAATGAAAAAAAAAATGAGTCTGCCCATAAATGCCTTTATTAAAAAAAAATGCCTGAAGCCACTGAATAGACTGGAAGCACATATGTCACTGTGTATTGAGGGAGTTATTACCACCTGCATTACTAAAACTACAAACACTCAATTTATATTCCTACAATTGTGCCGCAATAATGCCGGAAGTAAATCTCTTCCTGCACCACACAGCGCTGCTCCTGCTGATGGCATCAATAATATCATCCACCATGTCTCCTCTGCCAAAGTGAAATGTCTTTAGAGAGGGGAAAGTAATTTAACCAACTATTGTGCAGTTGCCACAGCTTTTGTTATATGTGAGCCTGGTGTCACAGGAAGCATTTCAGCTTGAGTAGCCTGATCAGCCAGGACATGCATTGCACCAACACAGCGGTCATAAGTCATAAGTGATAGGCCATTCGGCTCATCAAGTCTACTTTGCCATTCAATCATGGCTGATCGATCTTTCCCTCTGCCTTCTCCCCATAACCTCTGACACCTGTACTGGGTGGGTGTTAAGATGAGGTCTGTGTCCGAATATTTTCCTCGGGAAGGATCAATAGCATTTGGTGTCAAAGCAAAAGAATGAAACAGTAATGACTTTAGACAGGTACATGGATAGGACAGTTTTGGAGGGATATGGACCAAACAGCGGCAGGTGGGACATGTGTGGGCAAGTTGGGCCGAAGGGCCTGTTTCCATGCTGTATCCCTCTATGACTCTTTATAACTGGACATGTAGGAAGGAACTGCAGATGATGGTTTACACTGAATGTAGACACTAAATGCTGGAGTAATTTAATGGGTCGGGCGGCATCTCAGGAGTAAAAGAGTAGGTGACGTTTCGGGTCACGACTCTTCTTCAGACTGAGAGTCAAAGAAGAAGGAAACTAGAGGTATGAAAAGGTGCAATGAACAAATGAATGAAAGGTATGCAAATAACCATGCAGAGGCAGCACCGATGACCAAGGAAAGGTGGAGCCCACAATGGTCAATTGTTGGCTGTGGACAATGAAACAAGCAAGACGACTGGGGTGGGGGAAGGGTCAAAGTGAGAGGGGTTACCTGAAATGAGAGGAATCAATATTCATACCATTGGGTTGTAAGTTGCCCAAGCAAAATATGTGGTGCTGTTCCTCCAATTTGCATTTGTCCACACTCTGACAGTGGGGGAGGTCCAGAATACAAAGGCCAGTGTGGGAATGGGAAGAGACAGTAATGACTGAACCTGGTGTCGGGTAATTTGGGTACCTGAAGGAAATCACAGGCATGAATCTATTGAGCAGAAACTATGAGAGCAAAGTCCGTGTCAGGCAGGTATGAGTTTTCATGAGCAAGGATGGTGAACAGGGTGCAAAGACCTGGTGTTTCATGTGTCAGTGAACAGCACTACATGAGAAAAGGATGAGCAACCAAACTCCTGTAATCATTGGCTACAGGTGTGTATTGCCACATTAGTGATTATGTTGTTAATGTAATTAACCCTACACACTTTGGGGAAATGTAGAAACAAGGAACTGCAGATGTTAGTCTATATAAAAAGACACAAAGTGCTGGAGTAACTCAGCATGTCAGGCAGTATCCCTGGAGAACATGGGTAGGTAATGATTCGGTTCGAGACCCTTCTTCACATTGATATTTTGGGTCCATAAGATCACAAGACAGGATCAGTATTAGGCCATTCGACCCATCGAGTCCGATCATTCAATCATGGCTGGTCTATTTTTCCTTCTCAACCTCCATCTCCCTGTAACTATTGACACCCTTCCTAATCAAGAATCTATCATTTTCCGCTTTAAAAATATGCCCAATGTACCCAATCTGAAGAAGAATCTGACTCCAAATGTCACCTATCGATGTTCTCAAAGAATGCTGCCTGACCCGCTGAGTTCTTCCAGCACACTGCGTGTCTTTGGAGAAACATAGTTTTCTTACATAACAACAGTGACAGAGGACAGAGGATTCCAGGATATAAAGGTTGCAGAAAGCAGGTAAGATTAACTTTTATTCAGACTTCTCTTGATTTAACTTTCTGCCAAATGCAAGCACGTATCGATTCACAGAATCAACTTTTGGGTGTCAAGAGACCACTTGACCATTGCATTTTTCATTGAACTTCCAGAATAATGTTGCTGGAAGTTATTATAATATATGATTCAAAGCTGACATTCTACCCCATTAATGGATTGCTCTGCACAAAATAAGCCTCTGCAGTATTGTTGCTCAATTTAACAAAGGTTACAGGATATTTTTACCTGGGCTCTCAAATAACATCTTACATTGGGTGGCACGGTGCTGCAGCGGTAGAGTTGCTGCCTTACAGCACTTGCAGCGCCAGAGACCCGGGTTCGATCCCGACTATTGGTGCTGTCTGTACGGAGTTTGTACGTTCTCCCCATGACCGCGTGGGTTTTTTCTGAGATCTTTGGTTTCCTCCTACACTCCAAAGACAGGTTTATGCGTTAATTGGCTTGGTAATTAATTGTCAATTAAAGTGTCAATTGTCCCTAGTGTGCGTAGGATAGTGTTAATGTGCAGGGATCACTGGTCGGTGCAGACTCGGTGGGCCAAAGGGCCTGTTTCTGCACTGTATCTCTAAACTAAACTGAACTAAAGACAATCCAATTTGTACCACCCTGGGATGCCTCTTAAGTAATTTACGTTGATTAGAATCTACATTCATAAAGTATAAATTCAGTGAAATATGTGCCCATTAGATATCTCTATTTTCTATTTTCTATGATGCTCTCATAGAGTCATAGAGTCTTACAGCGTGGAAATAGGCTCTACAGCCCAACTTGCCCTATCTGCACTAGTACCAGCTGCTTGCATTTGGCCCATATCCATCTAAACCTATCCTGTCCATATACCTTTCCAAATGTTCTTCAAACGTTGTTATAGTACCTGCCTTAACTACCTCACAAGTACCTCCTCTGGCAGCATTTCGTTCCATATACCTACCACCCTTTGTGTAAAATAGTTGCCCCTCAGGTTCCTATTAAATCTTTCTCCCCTCGGCTTAGACCTATTGTCCTCTGGTTATTAATTCCCCTACTCTGGGTAAAATACTGTGCATTTACCCTATCTATTCCTGTCATAATCGTATACACCTCTAAAAGATCACTTCTCATCTTCTTGTGCTGCAAAGAATAGTCCT
Source organism: Leucoraja erinaceus (assembly GCF_028641065.1). NCBI lineage: Eukaryota > Metazoa > Chordata > Chondrichthyes > Rajiformes > Rajidae > Leucoraja > Leucoraja erinaceus. The sequence goes on from NC_073396.1 coordinate 28,418,310, forward strand.
AGCCTGCTTAACCTGTCCCTATACGTAGCTCAGTTTTCTGAATCCTGGCAACAATCTCATAAATCTTCATAAACCCATTTGCGTAATGTGAACCATGATGATGTTTAACATTGTACGTAGAATCCAACATTTGGTATCAATTAATCAGAAATGTATCTACCCTATAGCACATCCGGGCAGAAGAGAAATTACCAGCTCAAAATAAATATTGAGCATTTTCACTAAGATACAACAAGGTGTAAAAGCAAAGCATAGCTACTTTATTTCTATCCCAAAAATGCTTATCCCATGAGTATCATATCTTTTATTTTAATTGAGCATCAGCATTAACTGGGTGGCATGGTGGCATAGCAGTAGAGCTGCTGCCTTACAGCAGCAGACACCCGGATTCGATCCCGATTATGGGTGTTGTCTGCATGGAAGTTGTCTATTCTCCCTGTGACCTGCGTGGGTTTTCTCCGGGAGCTTCGCTTCCCCCAACACTCCAAAGGCGTACATGTTTGTAGGTTAATTGGCTTCGGTAAAATTGTAAATTGTCCCTAGTGTGTGTATGATAGTGTTAGTGTGCAGGGATCACTGGTCGACCAGGATTCGGTGGCTGGAGGGCCTATTTCCGCACTGTATCTCTAAAGTAAACTAAACTGGGGTTTGGTTTCATAGATAGCTGTTGGCCTTTTGCAATGTCATGTGAGAGGTGGATTTTCAATCTGCTGCTCAGGCATAGTACAGGCATTATAAATTGACTACCTAGTGTAGCAATGTTACAAAATTTTGAGATTTAAAAAATCAAGTCTGCAATTTATCCCATCAGATAAAGCATAACAATAAGTTTAATTTGACACCAAATTCACTTTCATATCTCAAGTATTAAAAAAGTTATGACCATTTTCATACTCGGAAATTAGCATCTTGTTCCCTATTGATTTTCAATGGATATTACAAAAAAGCTGTGATCTTGGATAATCAAACGCCCATTTCTTAAGGAAAGATTAACATTTTTAAATAGCCTATGTGTCCAAAGATTATTCACAAATAATTCACAATATAACATGATTTTTATATCTAATTTACATTAATTTATAGGCCAAATGGAAGGAATTTAGTGTTCAATTGCTGTAAATAAATGCCCATTTAAATCGGCTTTCTAGTGGGTTCATGTGAACGCGCGCTGGTTTAGAACGTTGACATAGCGCTGGATTAGTGCCCTCAAATGCCGAGAAAAATACTGCGGGATATAAAAAGCCCAAAATGAACTATTCGTTATAGATAATTTGATATATAGGGTTATATATATGCCCCATGAGTTAATGTAAAAATAAGGTACATACCTTTAATTGTTTGCTTTATAAAACCCTGGGGCTGCGAGAGATTGCGGAATTAAACAGTAATTTTAAAACTATTAGAACTATATTATCGAGGCCTATAAAACTAATAATACCTTTTGCGACCGGGTCTTGCAGCGATTTTTCGTTAATGATTTACTAGGCTGAACATGTGCGATTAGTACAGCCTAGTAAAAATCGCGTTTTAAACCCGCCCCCTCCAAACAGCGCCAAAATCGCGGCCATGGCTGTGGGCAGATTCCCAATGACGATTCAGGTAGGTTTTGTAACATACCTACCTAGTGTAATTTGCGCTTTCGTTACTGATCATGAACGTTGGTTGTGATGTGTCACTTTCTAAATGTTTCTGCAACTCTTAAAAACATCTCATGTAACCTCAAGTATGGCACAATGTTCTCAGGCTTGGCTACTTCACTCAGTGTCTGTATTTTGACAAAGGGACAGCAGGAAGGTTAAAGTGAACAATAAAAGGGAAAGTAAGAATTAATTCCCACCTCTTAACCTGACAGCGTTGAATATTAGTGCAAAATTGCGACCATTTAGACTGAATTCCAGCTTGTGCACTTTCACCCAATAGTTGAGTTTGTTTTTTTACGTACAGTTTACAGCAATTTGTTTTCTTTTACTTTTCAAGTACAAAGTTTGACATGTTTAACATTAGATCCATCTTGTCACTTAATTCACAAACAAGTTAACACCATGTTTAAAATAACGGTCCCAAAACTGAGTCATGATTTAAAAAAGAAATTTGCTGCAGCACAGTGGCGCAGCTGGTAGAGCTACCGCCTCACAGCGCCAGAGACCCTGGTTCAATCCTGACCTCGGGTGCCATCTGTGTGGAGTTTGCGCATTATCCCTGAGGCCATATGAATTTCCGCTAGGTGCTTCCGGTTTCCTCCCACATCCCCAAAGACGTGCGGGTTTGTAGATTAATTGGCCTCTGTAAATTGCTCTCAGTATGTCGGGAGTGGGTGTGAAAGTGGGATAACATAGCACCAATGTCAGTGTGGACTCAGTGGGCCATAGGGCCTGTTTCCATGCTGTATCTCTAAAATTAAACTAAAACTACCTACTTAAGTTCTACTTAAAACTTAAGTTCATTAGGTGCTTAAATGTAAACCCGTTGCAACATTTGGCTTACCTTTTTTTTAATGAAACCAATAGAAGTTGCATTGAACCAAGTTCATCAAATATAATCATCAGATTAATGACAGGGTTGTATTTAGATGAATACCTGGGTAAAGGGCAAAATAGGATTTCAAAGGAATCTTCCCTTTCCTGAATCTCCTCAAAATGATGTTCAAACGCACGTGGATTTGTTGCTTCATTGTTTCTTGTCAAGATCCATTGCAGTCGTCCATTCTCCAAGCTCCCAAACACTGATGATTGAGCAAAGTTATTACCCTTTAGCTATGTTCCTCCAGACAATATGTTAAAAGTACTTCATGAAAGATATTTTAAAATGTCTTAGAAACCCATTAGTCTTGGAATGTAGCTGAGATTCGAAGCCCCTGAGCTATCACTCAGCTGATAGCTGTTGAAAAAATATCTTCAAAACAAATGGAAAATTAAATTGCAAGCATAGATTTTGCAAACATTTCACAGAGCGCTGAGCCCGCACCTGAACCAAAATAACCATTTGTGTCGTAACGTCCTGGAGCAACTCAACCGGTCAGACAGCATCTGTGAAGGGAATGGATGAGTGACGTAACAGTTCGGGAGGTGCTGGAGTAACTCAGCAGGTTAGGCAGCATCTCTGGAGAACGTGGATAGGTGATGTTTGGTCGGTACCCTTCTTCAGGCTTAAAGAATTGTTGCAAGATGCAGTGGATTGAGTACTGGTTGGTTTCAAACTGGGAGTCCTGGAACTGGAGCTGGAAGCCACGTGGCACAAGATGGTGGTGCAGGGAAGTTCATAGGGGATATGAGCACAATGAGGCCATTCAGCCCATCAAGTCTACTCCACCATTCAATCACGGCTGATCTATCTTTCCCTCTCAATCCCATTCTCCGGCCTTCTCCCCATAACCCCTGACACCCGTACTAATCAACAATCCATCTATCTCTGCCTCTAAAATATCCATTGACATGGCCTCCAGAGCTTTCTGTGGCAATGAATTCTACAATGGGTGGATTTTCATCGATGTTTTCAACGCTGATGATGATATTGTGGAAGTTGCAATTTAGAAGCATCCTATTGCTTTAATATGGGAGTCTGAAAAAGGATCTCGACCCGAAACGTCACCTATTCCTTTTCCCCAGAGATGCTGCCTGACCCACTGAGTTACTCCAGTTTTTTGTGTCTATCTTTGCTTTAATATGGGAGGCCTCTTTCTCTCAAATTTCCCATCAATAGTTTCAACTTTCCAAATCTTAGCTGATCTGTTGAAGATTAAAATAATTTGAAATCTTAATAATGTTCCTTCCTGTGTGCTTGTTATTTCTATTTTTAAATGTGTTCGCTACATACATTGAGGCCGATGACTCAGATCCATTTTAAAAGGGATCAGTAAGTGTGAGAATATTCGTTGATATTGTATTCAAAAAGAACCATCTTCTGTGGATAAACTGTGAATCTGGAAGGTTGAATTTGAACTGATTTACTTTGAGCTAATTCTACATTTAATTGCACTGGGTTAATTTTCATCTCTTCGAAAACTAAAACTGAATTTAGTAACATGTCTGTAGCCAGGTAGATTGGACAAACCTGTCAATTAATCTTGGTGAAGACGGGTCTGAAAAAGGGTCTCAACCCGAAACACCACCCATTCCTTCGATCCGGAGATGCTGCTTGTCCTGCTGATTTGCTCCAGCATTTTGTGTCTCTCTTTGGTGTAAACCAGCATCTGCAGTTCCTTCCTACGCAATGAATCTTGGTGACCACATTACTGAAAGTGACTAAGATTGAATTTATGAACGGAATGTTCACAATTCCGTTAACCATTCGGAAGTTAATGGTTCCAACAAGTCACCCATTCTATTAATGGTTAATAGAATTAATAGAATTCGATTAACTCTAGTTAATGAACTAGTTAATCATTCAGCATTCTTGCCACTTTTTTCACATTTACTCTGCTCTCATTTGGAATCATTGCTGTAGATTTTGCTTTCTCTATTCCTTAAATAGTCTCTATTTTCTTTGTGAATTGTCTTTGGTAGTGACGTTCGATAGGTTGTTTACCATGAGTCAAATACTCAGTCCAATCTCCGACCCATTTACTCACACATTCATCAGTAGATAGTCTGCCAACATTGTAAGAAACTGAAAGGGAGAAGAAAAAAGTGCCCTCTTGACACGTTATCTTTTTACAATAACTTAGGGGTGGCACAGTGGTGCAGCGGTAGAGTTTCCACCTTACAGCACCAGAGACCCAGGTTCAATCCTGACCACGGGTGCTGCCTGTACGGAGTTTCTACATTCTCCCTGTGACCGCGTGGGTTTCTCTGGGTGCTCCAGTTTCGTCCCACACTCCAAAGGTTTGTAGGTTAATTAGTTATGGTAAACTTGTAAATTGTCCTTAGTGTGCATGGGTGATCGGGTGATCGCTAGTTGGTGCGGACTGAAGGGCCTCTTTCTCCGCTGTTTTGCTAAACAAACTAACATGCATAAAGTAAGCAAATGTGCATACTTGCAGCAAGAGACTACTAAGAGGAGAGGGTGTGATGCTATTGAAGACAATAGACAATTGACAATAGGTGCAGGAGTAGGCCATTCGGCCCTTCAAGCCAGCACCACCATTCTATGTGATCATGGCTGATCATCCAAACAGTACCCCGTTCCTGCCTTCTCCCCATATTCCTTGACTCCGCTTTATTTAAGAGCTCCATCAAACTCTCTCTTGAAACCATCCAGTGAATTGGCCTCCACCGCCCTCCGAGGCAGAGATTAAGCCAGAAGTGGATGGTGAGAAAATAGGTTAATAATAAGAAAATGCAACAATATTACTCTCAGCAGCACACCAGCTTCAGTAAACCATCTCTCATCATCACGGCTTCAATCATCCCCAAATTCCTACTATCGATTGTCAAATTCCCACTGTCCAATCAAAAATGCTACTGTTCAACTCCTTGTGTTCCCTAACACATTCATCGACAAGAATAACTAAAGCCATGAGCTAGGAATAACAACGTTACAAAGATATAGATTCAGAGAGTCGTGCAGGACCTTTAGCACAATTCATCAATGTCGACCAAGATGCCCAACCAAGCCAGTCCAACTAGCCAGTGCCTGGCCCAAATCCATCAATACCTTTCCTATCCATGTACCTGTCCATGTCTTTTCAACGTTTTGATGGTATCCCCTTCCAGCACTTCATTTGGCAGTTTGTGCCATATACTCACCAAACGGTTTCTGTATGTAAAATATGCCACTCAGGTCCTTTTAAAATCTTTCCCTCCAATTTTTAGAATCTCCTACCCTGGAATAAAACACCATGGCTGATCCCCTCGTGGTTTTATAAATCCCTCAGCCTCCTATTCTCCAGGGTAAAAAGACCCAGCTTCTCAAGGATCTCCTTATAACTCAAAACCACATTCACATCCTGATAGGTCTTTTTATTTTTGCACCCTTTATTGTTTTATGACCCCTTTCCTGTAGCATGGCTACTAGAACTGTATGCAGTACTCCAAATCTAGCCTTAGCAATGTCTTGTGCAGCTGTAACAAGACATCACTACTCAATACCATGACCAATGAAGATGAGCCCATGCATCAATGGCCTTGGGCTTTTTGTTTAGTTTAGTTTATTATTATCACATGCACCGAGGTACAATGTAAAGCTCGTTTGTTGCATGGTATCCAGTCAGAGAAAAAGACCATGCACAATCAAGCAGTCCATAGTGTACAGATACAGGACATAGTGCATAACGTTTCGTGCAAGGTAACACTCGGTAAAGTCCAATTATAGTTCAAAGGTCATCTATAGAGCAGATTGGAGGTCAGGCCACTCTATTGGTGATGATAGGCTGGTTACAGCTGGAAAGAAACTGTCCCTGAATCTGGAGGAGTGCATTTTCAAATTTCTGGCTCTTGTCTAATGGGAGAGGGGAGAAGAGGGAGTGACCGGGGTGAGACTGGTCCTTGATTATGCTGGTGGCGGGGTGGAAGATTGCAACCTTCACGTGGTCCGCCCTGTTCCGACATGCTATCAACTTGACGTGCACAAACGGAAGATCAAAGAGAACAAGTTATCCAACAACTTTAGGCTGTGTACGCCACATGAAAGAAGAAGTGCTGGTGGCCTTGACAAGGCAGCATGAGGTGCAGGTGGAATCAATGGAAGGTTGGCAGCCTTATTTCTCTCCACTCATGCACAATCCTGAATATAAAAAAATGAAAAGACTTAGCTTTTTCATCTAAATTGCATGAAATGTTGTTCAATATTTCATAATTGCTTCCAATAATTCATGTTTTAGGTTTGGATATATATAGTGGGTATTTTTGCTCCATAGAATAAATATTTTTTAATTAATTAAAATGGAACAGTTTACAACAAATAACGCCTTCACCATTGAACCTGATATGCAGCATTAAACTCACTGGGGTTGTTGTGTATTTGGATGCTTGGAACACTTGAATAAAGGCTCGGACACGGGAGTAATCATACAAGCTTCTTTACTGCAGGACACCACCTTGAGTCTCCCCCGCACATGCGTACTTGCACAAGATATCACAAGACACTAATTACATATGCTAATTATCACACACCTAACACTCCTCCCCCTTTAACCTGGAGGCAGGTAACACCATTTATATTACATACATAATACTCTTCCCCCTTTAACTCGGAGGCAGGTAATACCTTTTCTATTACATACACCGCACTCCTCCCCTTTTATGTCCATTTCACCTGTACGGTATGTACTCTTTTCCTACCCATCATTGAATAATACACTGTTACACAATGGTATTATACTTAAACCAAATACATTAACCCTTGCTTTATGAGTTATCATTTTCTGGTTCATGTATTTGTTTTGTTTTCGTCTTTGTAGGTGGGATCTGACCCATGGCTGCAAGTTTTCGTTTTCTAGCAGCTTCCTCTGCTGTTCAGTTTCCCTTCTCTGATTATTTATCTGCTCTTGTTGTTTCATGAGATTCTGCAATGCATAACCCTTTTGTCCATTGCTCAGTGAAGGAGGCTCCATGCTGGACTATACTGAAGTGTCCTAATTGCAATCGGTCCTGCATACTTTTGTCTTGACCGACCAGCCTCTCTTCTTTAGACTTTTCTATTAGCAGCTTTCTACTCATTGTCACACATTTATTCAACCTTTCCTTGCATCGTTCAAACCTTTTCTGTTGTTCATCTACTCGTCTTCTTAAGTCACCTTTCTGGTTCTTTATCAAGAAGTAGGATCTATATTGTCTTTGCAATGCAAAACTAGCTTTCCTATATCGTTTAAGCTTTTTGTATAGTTAAACTGCTGCCTACCTTCATGTAAGTTTTGCGATCACTTACCATTTGAAGGTGTGCCCTATAATGGGTTTGCACTATTATAGTTGCTCTTCTCATTGCCTTGTATTGATGGTTTACTCTATGCATTCTAAATGCTGCTTGTATTACCGTTACTGCCTTCTGTTTGTTCTGCCCTAATCCCTTTGCATCCCTTTGCACTTGACCTTGGTCCTTTTGCACTTGACCTTTGTCCTTTTGCACTTGACCTTTGTCCTTAGTTCAGGCTCTTTGCCTCTGGATGCCCTTGAAGGTTTTGGCAAGAAATGAGCCATTAATACCTCCTTACACTGCTCGTACGTTTTCTCTGTGGGCTTTGCTGACAGCAGTAACGTACATAAGGTATGATATTCTCTCTTCCTAAGCCTAATATGAACCATGCTCTCTTATTCTCCTCTGTAGTGATATCATTAGAAATGAACGAAGCCTCCAAGACTTCAGTCCATTTCTCAAAATTGCACCCAGATTCTAACTGGGGCCACTTTCCTATCCATTGAATCGCCATGCTACCTGTTGCTATCCAGGTGCTCCTGTACAGACAAATCACTGATTACCTCCAGATAAGAAAACACATATCTCCTGTACAGCCAAAACACTGGCTTCTGCCCTGGATAACACAGTTCTGTATTAATTAGCTTTAGCAACAATCACTGTCTCTTACTTAATCTTATAATCACAGATTTATACTATTAACCAACATTTTCTGTTGATAGTAACTAGAACATTTTAAACATATTCTTCCTATGCACATAGATTTACTTAAATTATTGATAATAGTCCAATGCATTACACATCCAACAGTCCTGTTTTTTACTATGACTATGCATTACAGTGAGATTTTATTGTGAAGGATTTCACTGTTCCAGCTTGCGGCCTGTGTGCACCCATTGACCTCCACTGCTGCTTTAGCTGGCTCCCCCCCGGGGCTTCACTATTACACTTAAACACCGCTGGCCACTCCGGACCTCTGATGCTGCTGCTGACCCAGCTGTTGCTGTTGCCTCTGCTGGCTCTCGCTGTCTCCACCAGCTGGCTTTTGCTGCATTGCTGGCCTGCTTGCCTGCTGACCTTCCTCTTTACCACTGCTCCGCCGACTTGCCTGCCCGCCGTCTCCACAGCCCTCCCGGCTGCTACTGGACCCGCTGCACGGCTCGTCGCTGGCTCCCGTGGTCACCCAGCGGAAGGTGAAGGTGAGTCGCTGCTCGGTTCTGCTGCTGGTCCCCGCTGCTCCAAGCGTCAGGACTGTGCCTCTCAGCTTTCTCCACTCTCGGCTGTCCCTTGTGACCGGGCTTTCACGGCTCTCGGCTTCTCTCCGCTTCTCTCGCTCACGGTCGGGCTGATTCTGCTCCCGACCGGGCTTTCTTTGCTTCCTCCCCCCACCGGGCTGATTGTTCCTGGTTGGGCTGAAGACTCGGCCTCTGTCGGTGGTGCTCTGGACCTGTCCGTGGCCTACATGGTACGAGGCCCTCACCTGACGTCTGTGGCTGTTGCTTGAGCTTGGCTGTGGGCTGCACAGCCCTGGATACATTCCAGGTAAGCTGACACCATGCTTGGTGACCCTTACTGCCCCTGCTTGTTTTCCTAGCTCTTGTCTGAGCAATTGCTTCCCGTTACTACATTTTCCCTTTTTGGCGCCAATTCAAAACCATTTGACTTGGTGCTGTTCCACTTTGTTTCCAAATACACTTCTAGTTTTATACTTGTTTTTGATTCTTCTTGCTGGCCTTGTTCCAATCTTCGTTCTTTTATCCTCGTCACCAATTGTTGTGTATTTGGATGCTTGGAACACTTGAATAAAGGCTCGGACACGGGAGTAATCATACAAGCTTCTTTACTGCAGGATGCCACCTTGAGTCTCCCCCGCACATGCGTACTTGCACAAGATATCACAAGACACTAATTACATATGCTAATTATCACATACCTAACAGGGGTCTTAAATCCTATGCTAGATCTAACCTTGCACATGATCCTATTGTCAGCTGGAGGTCATAGGATCGTTGGTCCAATGTGCCCACGCCAACTAACAGACTAGTCGCACCTGTCTACATTTGGCCCATATCTCTCTAAACCTATCCTATTCATCTATCAATCAATCAATCAACCTTTATTGTCATCTTGCAAGCAACAGTTGTTACAGTGCAAAATGAAAAGACGTTTCCCAGTGAATAGCGGAGCATCGCACATGAAATTTAAAACACTTCACACATAATAACACTAAAAAACAATCCAGTCCCTGATGGAACAGTATAAATAGTTAAAAGCAGGTAAAAAAACACAATGTTAAAATACAATAAACCAATCATAAAAAATGTCCGGGGCCGCTGATTTGAGTGGCCAGTGCCAGTATTAAGGTGTCCGTGCCAGCCGCAGAGTCAAGTCAAGTGACTGTGGGTGCATAGTGACTGTTTAGCAGCCTCACAGCCTGTGGTAGGAAGCTGTTTAGCAGCCTCGTATGCTTTGATGCTTCGATATCTCTTGCCTGATGCAGGAGATCCAGGTGTGTGTGGAGGGGGTGCAGTTTGTCCTTGGCAATTCTCCGTGCTTTCTTCAGACAGCGTCTCTGGAACAGTTCTTGTACCGAGGGTAGGGAGACGCCAATGATCACTGCAGAGCCTTCTCCGTACAACGTATTTGCAGGTGGAGTACAGGATCGCCGAGCCTTCCACCGTCCGAACAGTTGCAGGTGGAGTACCACGTATTTATGCAGTACGTGAGTACAGACTCCACCGTGCCCCTGTAGAAAGTCCTGAGGATGTTGGTGGGGAGTGAGGCCTGTTTTAGTTTCCTCAGGAAGTGCACGCTGATGGGCCCCGTTTGACGGTCCCAGTGGTGTTCTGGACCAGAGGCTAGTCGCACCTTTATGCTCTCCACTCTCTCCACTGCAGCCCCATATGTTGAGCGGTGTATGCTTTTGGCTAAAAGTCGACCCATATTTTGTCGACTATTCATCTACCTGTCTAAATGTTCCTTAAGCGTTGTGATAGTACCTGCCTCAATTACCTCTGGTGGCTCATTCCATACACCCCACCCACCGTTTGTGTAATCTTCTTGAGGAGACTTTAGTTAGATTTGGCTGTGAAGCTGAGATACAAAGATGGAGTAAAAGGCAGGTTCAGCGTCTGGAATCCATCTTTAGACCGGGATTCCCACCACTGACAGAGAATGTGAGATATATACAGCGGCACGGTGGCACAACAGTGAAGTTGCTGCCTATGGTGCTTGCAGCACCGGAGGCCCGGGTTCGATCCCGACTACTGGTGCTGTCTGTACGGAGTTTGTAAGTTCTCCTGTGACTTGAGTGGGTTTTCTCCGAGCTCTTCGGTTTCCTCCCACACTCCAAAGACGTACAAGTTTGTAGGTTAATTGGCTTGGTAAACGTAAAAATTGTCCCTTGTGTGTGTGGGATAGTATTAATGTGTGGAGATAGCTGGTCGGCGCCTACCCAATGGGCCGAAGGGCCTATTTATGTGCTGTATCTCTAAACTAAATAAACTAAACTAATACAGTATAGCTAAATGTAACAACCACAACTCTCAGTGTCTAAATGCTGGTGACTGCATCCGTGGTCCCTTCAATTAACCAGTGAACTCTAGCCCTTGGTACTGCAAGCAATGTTAAAAGCATAATGTCCAAATATCTCATTGAAATTAAAGCCTATTGCCTATTAGGAGAAATTTGTCATGTTGTTCTCTTACAAAGGCAGGCATATAGTTAAAATCATTGGGAATGGATTTCAGTCAAAACAATAACAATCATCACACTAAAAAAAGAAAGATTGACTTATTTGGTATAAAAGGTGTAGGACCACTCTCAGACGAGAAATAAGGAGGGGAAAAGCAAGACCAACAAGGTTGACTGTGTTGGAGGCACAGGAGATGCATGAATATTTAATGAATATTTCTCATTAGTTTGTTACTGTGGAGAAGATCATGAAAGTGATGAAATTAAGGTAAATAAGATGTCTTGGGCCATATATATAAATTACCAAAGAGGATGAATTGCCTGTCGTAAAATGCATTAAGGTGGATGAATACCCAGAGCCTGAACCAGTGCATCCTCAGTGTTTGCGCCAATTGAAGGAAGAAATTGCAGAGGATTTTGAATATTTGGTTGCAACATTGAGGTACGCAGTTTCAGCTGATCTTCTAGATGGGTATCCATCATTTGTAACCTTAAGGGCGTCTTGATTTGGATTAGGGGAGAATGTTCAGGGCTCAAAATTAATGGTTGCCCGGTTGCCAATGGCCACATAAAATCCTGCCTAGCAACCTAAAAGCCGTGTCATTTTGCCCGGCTTGGCAAGCAAAAAAAATAGAGTGAAAAAAATTGGGGCGTTATATATTTTTTATCTACACCAGGACAGAGGGCTCCTTGGCCCTCTTGCAGCCGTACAGCCAGTTGATGACACTGGCATTGCGTTCGATGGCCGAGAGAGCAGAGGCTTGTTCTTCCCCCGGAGCGGCTCATTGCCGCTATCGCTGCTGTTGTGCCAGGACGGCGCACTCTCCGAGTCTGGGTAGCTTCACGCTGTAAAACACGGCCAGGTTCTCGATCACCTTGGGCTCGAGTCCGCAGGGCTCGAAGAAACTGTCCAACCCCGAGCAGGCTCAGGAGAAGCTGTAGCTGAGGTCAGAGTGTGAGCGCCGCAATCTGCCTTCACCAACCCCCCGCTTGAGCGGCTCCTTAGAGCGATCTGCTGCTGCTTCTCGGGGTGCTGCTGGTGTGGCCACTGGGGGGGGGGGAGAGGAAGGGGGGGGGGAGGGAAGGGGAGAAAGGTCGGAGGAAGAAGGGAGAGGAAGGAGGGGGGGGGGGGCAGCAGCAGGGAGAGGAGCAGCAGTGGGGAGAGGAACTGCAATGGGGAGCGGGCGTCAACCAAAGGAGGAGGGAGGGGTGGGGGGGTGATGGCACTCATAGCATGAGCAAGACTGCGCAGACTTCAAGGTTTGTCAGATTTTTGAAGATTCTCAATACCAGTATTCCTGATTGAGTGGCGGGTCGAAGAGATTGTGTTGTGCACTCTGGCGACTTAGACATGTGGTTTCAGTCAAAGGACTGTGAGGTAATTCTTGATTCAGCCTTGCATTATACTCATTTCCACTCTGAGGGAAACGCTGAGTATTCGTGGTGACTCTTAGTCAAAAGTTGACAGGGAACTCGTATTCCCACATCAAAGGGAGACTGTGGTTTCAGCACTAGTCATTAGGTTCTGATTATATGTTATCAGCGAAATGTATGAATAACTAGATAATGCATCTTCCTCAGGTAGAAAAGCCAAAAAGGTTCTGTCCGTAGGATCAATAGAGGAACAGAGGTTCCGAGTGCAATCAGTGACAGCTCATCCAAGGATGAATGGTCTGGCCAAGGACTAGAAGGGTATATTTCTGATACTTCTCAAGATTACAGAAATATGGTGCAGGCCGAATCGGGTTAGCATTTGGCTAATCGGATTATCGGTTTACTTACCCAGTATTAGATGGATGATTGGGTTTCTGCAATTTGACTGATTCAGAGAATCGATCTTATAGTTGCATACTCTGTCATATCTATACACATAAGGCACATATTCTGCTGTTTTGATAACAAAGCTAGTGGTGAAAGCCTATGCTGCCCTGCTCAGATTAAAGGGTATGCAAGTTTTAGGTAATATGCAAAAATTGCAGCTGATAAAACTTATGGGTTATCGGCAAATACCTTTTGCGATATCACAAATGAGGCAACATGTAATTTAACAGTGCCAATGTTCCTATTCATTCACGCCATGGTAGGCGGCTGAAGCAACTCGTATTTACTCAGTCACGAGTGACGGCTGAGGCAACCTGTCTGCTCGGGCAGCTAGCTCTGCACGATTGTATGAGAAGCTTGTGAGTTAATTTTAAACAGAAGTAACAAAGGTTTGTGTGGCTTCCAGTTTGAGCCTAGAGAAGCGTTTATGTGATAGCACAATTGACATTGCTTGTGCTGTATTGTCATTTTCTGTAGTACCATAAGTGGGACAATAAATGATTGGTTATTCACCCACTGTTCACTAACGTTATGCAGGGTGTCTTTTATTTGACCACTCTAATAGCCTACACTCATTGGAGTGTGCAATGTATATCGGTTAATTATTATGCAAATATTCTTCCATTTTCTTCCTAATGGGACCAGTATTTTAAGATGATTATGCTTTCACCAACTGATCACAGCATAAAGAACACAGCCTTTACTCAATCTCTGGCTTGGTCTCTACGTCATAACTGACATTAGGGTAGCTTGTTATGGGAATTATCTCATAAGCGAATGAGCAGGATTGCGTACATTTGAAGTTGACAACATACCCACCAGAGCAGAGATCAGGGATGTCATTAGGTATACAAGTGCACTCCGTTTGCTACTACCTATTGAAATGGAAGATAGTTCTTTTGTTATTCAATAGTCTCAAGATATTGCTGATGGCTCATTAGCAGCCAATAGAATGGATTTTCCCTTTCATCATACAGCATGAGGCTTACATAGTGCAGGTTAATAAATTATAAAATTTGGTTAAGTATGTCTGGGTATTTGCAGATAGAATTCTGCACAGTGTTGCATGAGTTATTGTCTAACTCAACAGTCTATTGGGACTACAATCCGGTTAAGAACAAGGGCCATGTATGCAAGTTAGCATCATGTTATTAATAACTCTTGTTTTTTCCTACCATTGATGGTTTATCTGTTTTAGTGTTTCACACACAGATTGGGTCTTTCTTGGCCATAGATTCAGTGTGTTTGGCAAATGACAGATTGGTGGTGATATAAACATTAGGAAGTTGTTGTTCTCGACCATCTCAACGTTGGCATCATTGACAGTGGCTGGGGCGTACACCACCTCATTTCCATTGACACTGACTGGGCTTAGAGCAGGATCTGGCCACACAATTGTGAGCGTTTAGAGAACACTAGATTAAGTGGGACCCGTTGGGTCCCAGTCACATGGGAGGCCTGGTCTCCCAATGCAAGTTATTCCCCAATGAAATATTCCACCATGGTGGGATGGGAAGTGGAGGGACTCCACTCAGCGGCCACCAACCGCGGCACCACACAGCACCTCCCCACCCCACACAGCAGCTTTCCCGACTCCACACAGCGGCTTTTCCGACTCCACTCTTGCGGACTCAATCAACACTACTTGCGGACTCAGCCCCGCCTCCGGGACTTTATTCTCCAGCGGGTGCTGAAAGGGGCGTTATCTTCATCGTGACTGACAGGCAAGAAGACCAATCTGCTGATCTCACGATTTTTTGAACCATAACTTTTGTATAATTCCACCCATCGGGACAAAACTTGGTGCTCTTGGAGTGGAGGAGAACAGTGAGTAAGGTGGCAAAAAAAATCCTAGCGATATAGGGTACCATTTTTGCGCTAATTTAAAAAAAAGCAAACCGGAAGTGGTCAAGATGAGAGTTTTAGTAAGAAGGAGCTGAGAACGATTTATCTCACTTCAGGTAGCCCCGGCTTCCCCCCCCTCTCTCTCTATCGCTCCCCCACCCAATCCGCACTAGCTTGGTGGTGCAGCGGTCGAGTTGCTGCCTTACTGCACTTGCAGCGCCGGAGACTCGGGTTCGATCCTGACTGCTGGTGCTGGCTGTACAGAGTTGGCACTTTCTCCCCGTGACTGCTTGGGTTTTTCTCTGAAAGGTTTGGTTTCCTCCCACACTCCAAAAACTCCAAAGGATATTGAATAAATGTTCGTGGGTTAATTGGCTTGGTAAAAGTGTAAATCGTCCCTAGTGTGTGTCAGATAGCATTAATATGCGAGGATCGCTGATCGGTGTGGACATGGTGGGCCGAACGTCCTGTTTCCGCGCAGTATCTCTAAACTAAACTAAACCTTTTGGAGGTAGACACAAAAAAGCTAGAGCAACTCAGCGGGTGAGGCAGCATCTATGGAGGGAAGGAATTGGTGACGTGTGACTGACTCCGAGGAGGTTGGAGATGGGTTGGGATTATGGTGTTGAAGATGGAGGTATGGTCAATATGTGGGAGTCTGACATAGGTGTAGAGTTGGGACGTTATGTGGTGGTTGTGCAAGATCTCGTTGACTTGGAATATTGTGAACAGATTTGTTTACTCTGCTTTAGAAAATGAGTCATTAAGATGGAAAGAGCGCAAAAGGTTTACGGGAATATTGCCCAAACTAGAGGGCCTTGGCTATAGGGAGAGGTTGGGCAGGCTAGGGCTTCATTCCATGGAACATTGGAGACCAAGGAGTGATCTTATAGAGGAGAATAAAATCAAGAGGTTAATGCACAAAGTATTTTTCCCCAAGGAAGGGGAAGCAAAAGGTTAAGGATATTGAATTAAGGTTGGAGTGGAAAGATTTAAAAGGGACCTTAAGGGCAATGTCTTTGCATGGAGGATGATGCATATAGAGAACGAGCTGTCAGAGAAAGTTAATAACCATCAATTGCCAAAACAACTGTTAAATCATGGGTTGGTTTGGAGGGGTGCGGGCCAAACACAGATAAATGAACTAGGTTGGATGGAGAGTGTGTGTAGGATGGAATTGCAGATGATAGACACAAAATACTGGAGTAACTCAGCGGGACGGGCAGCATCTCTGGAGAATAGGAACAGGTGACGTTTTGAGACAAGATCCTTCTTCAGACGTTAGATGGACATCTTGATCAGCGTGGATGGGTTGGGCTGATGGGTCTGTTCCCATGTTATATTACTGGGTGACTCTATGACACTCCAACCTCAAGACTTCAAAATGTGTTTTAGAACCAATTATGTACTTTTTAAATGCTGACAGTGCTGTATTGTACAAAACACCTTTGCACAATTACAGTAGCTAAATATGGATTGGACTGTAGCACACACAATTATGTACAAAATCAAGCTAGAAATGTTGACATGAAGCATTGGAAAAATAAATGGAAGCAAGCAAAATGAAGCAATTAGACACAAAAAGCTGGAGTATCTCTGGCAGCAACTCTGGAGAGAAGGAATGGGTGACGTTTCGGGTCATGAACCTTCATCAGACTAGTTAGGGATAAGGGAAATGAGAGATATAGACAGTGATGTAGAGAGATAAAGAACAATGAATGAAAGATATGCAAAAAAAGTAACGATAATAAAGGTAAATGGCCATTGTTAGCTCTGTAGGGTGAAAACGAGAAGCTAGTGCGAATTGGGTGGGGGAGGGATAGAGAAAGAGGGAATGCCGGGGCTACCTGAAGTGAGAGAAATCAATATTCATACCACTGGGCTGTAAGCTGCCCAAGCGAAATATGAGATGCTGTTCCTCCAATTTACGTTTATCCTCACTCTGACAAAGGAGGAGACCTAGGACAGAAAGGTCTGTGTAGGAATGGGATGGAGAATTAAAGTGTCCAGTAACCGGGAGATCAGATTGGTTCATGTGTGCTGAGCTAAGGTGTTCCACAAAACGATTGCCCAGTATGCGTTTGGTCTCGCCGATGTATAAGAGTCCACACCTTGAACAATGGATAGAGTAGATAAGGTTGGAGGAGGTGCAAGTGAACCTCTGCCTAACCTGAAAGGACTGTCGGGGTCCCTGGACAGAGTCGAGGGAGGAGGTATAGCGATAGGTGTTGCATCTTCTGCGGGTGCAGGGGAAGGTACCTGGGGAGGGGGTGGGAAGGGATGTTAACCAGGCAGTTGTGGAGGGAATGTTCTCTGCGGAAAGGGGTGGAGATGGGAACATTTGGCTGGTGTTGGGATCCCGTTGGATGGGTGGAAATTTTGGAGGATTATGTGTTGTATGCGACGGCTGATGGGGTGGAAGGTAAGAACTAGGGGGACTCTATTGCGACTAGGGAGAGGGGAGGCAAGGGCAGAGCTGCAGGGTACCAAGGAGATATGAGTGAGGGCCTCATCTATGATGGCAGAGAGGAACTCCCGTTCCCTAAAGAATGAGGACATCTGGGATGTTCTAGTATGGAACACCTCATCTTTGGCAGAAATGCGGCATAGACGGAGGAATTAGGGGTAGGGGATAGAGTCTTTGCAGGAAGAAGTGTAGCCAAGTTGGTTGTGGGAGTCAGTGGGTTTGTAATAGACATCAGTCAATAGTCTATTTTCTGTGATGGAGACTGTAAGATCAAGAAAGGGGAGGAGGTCGTAGATGGTCCAAGTAAATTTGAATGCAGGATGAAAATTGGTGGTGAAGTTGATGAAGTCCATGAGTTCAGCATGGGTGCAGGACGTAGCACCGATGCAGTCATCAATGTAACGGAGATAGAGTTTGGGGATATGCTTAGAACAGGGATTGTTCAACGTACCCCACAAAGAGGCAGGCATAGCTGGGGCCCATGCGGGTGCCCATAGCTACGCCTTGGACTTGGGGACGTGGGAGGAGTCAAAGGAGAAGTTGTTGAGGGTGAGGTCCAGCTCCGCTAGACAGAGTAGTGTTAGTAGAGGGAAATTGAATGGTTCTGCATTCGAGGGAGAAACAAAGGGCTTTAAGGCCTTCCTGGTGGGGGATGGAGGTGTAGAGTGAATGAACAAATGAAGCAATATATTGCAATACACCAATTATTTTCTCATTTAGCTCTTAACTTAAAGTTTTGTTTCCTTTCACCTGAATAACCAAGAACTATAATTATGGTACAACTAAATATTGCTGCAACTCTCATTGATACCAGATGGTGAGGGACGACTGAGTGCATTCTTTTGGAATCTGTGCAATGCTGGGTTTGGGCAAGGATGAACCGCTGTGTGAATAACACCTTCAGGTATTTGGACAGTCACCGGCGGCACTGGCTGACTCTGCATTGACATCTCCAGATGCCAATCCCGAGTAGACCACTTCATTGTGGTCTACATCCCTGGACCACAAGGAGGAACAAGTTGTGGCCAACTCGAATGGCCCCTGAGATGGAAGGTGTTAGCTTCCATTGAGAAATGAGGCAGTTTCACCTGGAGTAGAGAAGGGTAAGAGGAGATTTGATCGGATGTGGACAAGACATGGTGAACAGATGGGGTACATGTAGGGATGCCATCTTTTATATTAAAAAGAAAGACTGTAAAAACAATCTCAGACTATAAAAAAAGTACACAAAAAGATTTTGATAGTGTTGAGTTGCCAAAGACATTTCCAGTAGCAGAGGGTCAGGTAGTTAGGGAGCGTGGATTTAATTGGTTCCAGGAGAGGGCCTCAGGTGGTGGGGAGCAGGGCCTCTGGTGGTTCAGGAACCAGGGCCTCAAGTCTGGGGGCAGGGCCTGAAGTTAGGGGGCAGGGGCTCAGGTATTGGGGGAGCAGGGCCTCGGGTGGTTTGGGACCTGGGGCTCAGGTGTTGGGTACCAGAGTGTCCGATGTTGGGGAGCAAAGCCTCAGGTGTTGGGGGAGTACAGCCTCAGTTGTTGGGGGAGCAGGGCCTGGGGTGGTTTGGGGCCTGGGTGTTTGGGAACTGGTAAGCAGGGCCTCTGGTGGTTCAGAAATCAGGGCCTCAGGTTTGGCAGCCTGGCGTCAGTCAGTTGCAGGAGCCGGGCATCAAATCATCTGGCCATCCACACCTCAAAGCAATTTGTCTGTTGATCATCATGGACTTGTGGAGGGGTCTGCTTGATATGACCTCATCCATTGAATGATCTGCACAATGTTTGCCATCCACAGCCTGATTTTAAATTTACATTAAATTGTCACATTTATTAATTGCCATATGTCCGTAGACACACACAACTATAATGGTCCATTCTTATTCACGTGTGTGATCAAAAATATGAAAAATTGTGGAATACATCTCTTATAGAAACATAGAAACATAGCAACATAGAATTCTAATTCTGAAAGCATTACAACTATATTGTTTTCTACTGTTTATATAATTCATATTTTTTTCGAAGTTTATCAAGTGAAAATGTTATGTTATGCTGACAATGTTTGTTTAGGGTCAGCTCCCAAATATGACCGATCGCGCGTGTGACTCCACAAAGCATTTTTTCCATAACTCAGTTTTATCTTACAAACTCTGTGAATTTAAAAAAAGCTAGAAGGTTCATATCTTTGGCAGACATGCGTTATAATTCTGTATATAAGAAAATAGCAATGAATAAGATGAATCTTTTACAATAATTCCTTAGTGTATTACTTTATGTGATGACATCTGGTCACATGTGTTGGTCCACTTTTCAAAGAATGGCCCTAGTGCACTTTGCAATTCCTCCATTCTTTTGTGAGTGACTGTTGTCTATATTCTCATTATAATTTCTCTCATGGACCAGCTAGTCCACAGTTTGTCCCCAAGTTCACCCTATTGGAGCCACCCCCTCTCCCAACCCAAGCCGAAGAGGGCCTGATTCCGCGATGTATCTCTAAACTAAACTGAACTAAACTGTGCAGATTAACGGGATTCTCTCTCTCCTCCTAGTTCTAATGAAGGGTTGTCAACCTGAAATCTTGGCTCTGTTTCTATTACTCACCTGCTGAGTATTTCCAGCATTTTCTCTTTATTTAGATTTCCAGCACCTGCAGGTAATTTTTTTATTTTTAAAGACTGTTACATTTCCCGTCAAAGTAAGCCAACTCGTAATAATTATTTTCATTATGCGCAGTTACTCGATGAGAAAGTTACTTGTGACCTAAACAGACATTGGGTGGCCTCGGTAGATTGACAAATCATGCATTTTCCCATCTCGGCAAAGTCATTTTTCATTCTGAATAAGCTCATCCTTAAAGCTCTGGACCCCGGCCTTGGGACCTCCATCTGCAACTGGCTTCACCGCTCACAGACTGGCGAACCTCGGCAAGTTAGAATTTGTTATAACATTTCCTCCATCCTGATCCTTAACACTGTTGCCTCTCAGGGTTGGGTGCATAGTCCCTCGCTCTACTCTCCACACACCCCAAGACTGTGTGGCCCAGTACAACGGGCCTTTAAGCTCGACCATGACACCACCGCTGTTATCTACAACAACAGTGTTGGATCTACAACAACAGTGAGACCAAGTAGAAGAGGAAGATTGAGAACGTAGGGCCATGGTGTAAGAACAGTAACCAGGCCATCGTGTCGGCAAGATGAAGGAGCTGGTTGTTGACTGAAGGAGTAAAGGGTTGAATACAACCCTATCCTCACAAATGGAGCTGCCGTAGAGAAGTTTGACAGCTTCAAGGTCCAAGATATCAATTTTACTGAACTTGGCCCCATCACACTAATATGGTGATCAAGAAAGTAATAATAATAATAATAATAATAATAACTTTATTTGTTAAGCACCTTAAAAACAACCAAAGCTGACCAAAGTGCTGTACAGAAAAAAGAAAACAAGCAAGACATCATAAAACAGGCAGAACAACAGAACATACAACTAACACGAGGCGCATAAATTACATACAAAAATCCAAACAATAAATTAAAAAAACATAAAACACAAGTACGAACAACGCAGCAAAACCAAGCAAATAAAGTTAATAAACAATTCAACACCTCACTGGTCTACAAAGGCCATGGGGAATAGATATGTCTTCAGGAGTGACTTAAAAACAGCTAGAGAAGGGGCCTGTTTAACGTGCAGAGGCAATTCATTCCACAATCTTGGAGCCGACACAGCAAAGGCACGGTCCCCTCTGAGCTTCCGCTTAGTCTTTGGCTCAATCAGGAGCAGCTGATCATCTGACCTGAGAGAGCGGGAGGGCGAATAAGGGTGAAGAAGCTCAGGTAGGTAGGACGGGGCAAGACCACTTAGGGATTTAAAAGTAAATAAAAGAATTTTAAAACGAATCCTATACTGAATAGGCAGCCAGTGGAGAGAGGCCAAAAGGTGAGAAACATGATCATGCTTTCGTGTGCCAGTCAAGAGACGAACAGCTGCATTCTGTACCATCTGGAGACGGGCGATGGAGGACCGACTAACCCCCAGATACAGTGCATTGCAGTAATCCAGCCGGGTGGTAACAAAGGCATGGATTACCGTCTCAAAGTGCTGCCTTGACAAAATCGGCTTTATTTTTGCCAGCTGCCTCAGATGGAAAAAATAAGTACCTCAGTCTATTCATTTTGAGATGTTTAAGAAGATTTGGGTTGTCCATGAGGGTTTTCTCAACTTTTTGTTGATGCATTATGGATGGTATTGTTCTATTACCAGATGAATCTCAGCCTGATACGACAACTGCTGTGCTCTTGACTGTTCGGTCAAGTACTATGCCAACTCGATCAAAGTTTGCTTGTGACACCACCATAGTCGAGCTAATCAACAGCAATGATGAGATGAAGTCTAGGAGAAAGATCAAGAATGCAGTATCTGAAGAAGGGTTTCGACCCGAAACGTTGCCACTTTCCTTCGCTCCATAGATGCTGCCTCACCTGCTGAGTTTCTCCAGCATTTTTGTCCACCTGCAGTATCAAAGTGTTGGATCAATCATTTAGTCAGCAAGATGAAGGAGCTGCAGAGAGTGGTGAACGCAGTCTATTGTTGGTTCGCCACTTCCTTCCATCCAGTCCACCTTCACAGTGTGTTGCAGCAGAAAGCATGCAACCTTAGCCATTCCCTTTTCTCTCTTCTCGGAGAAGTTACAGGAGCTTGAAAGTTTAGATTCCAGACTTAAGAAAACTTCCTCCTTACCGCTATCTAGGTCCTGAACCAATGATCTCTTGAACCCCCCATTCCTGGAGACGCTGCCATGTATCCTTACCCTGAACCCGACCTCATTCACTTATTCCACTACTGCACTTTAATATTCTTTTGCACTACTCAGATTTTGCACTACGACCTTGCACCATTCTACTGTTTTACCTTTGTTGTTGTATTTATCATTACTGTATGTATAGTGTTTGGCTTCATGTGACAAGAAATGTCATTGCACTCTAGTGGTGAACTAAGCTGAGGCTGAATCTGAGATTTCAATGGAAGCCGGGTGTGTGGATTAACATAGAACATGTGCTGTACTGTAATGTGTTCCATATATGTTCTATGTTCTGTGTTCCATGTTCTGTGTCCTGTTTTATAACAGAACATATATAGAACACATTACAGTACAGCACAGCAACAGGCCCCTTGGCCCACAATTTCCACGATGAACATAATGACAAGGTAAACTAATCTCATCTGCCTACACATGATCCACGTCCCCTCCACTCCCTGCATATCGATGTGTCTTTTTATTCTTTGTTTTTTATTGTCAGGTGTACCGAGGCACAGTGAAAAGATTTTTTTGTTCTAAAAACCTCTTAAACACATTTTTCTTTCAGTTCCTTTGTTTTGAATACATCAAACACCAACAAATGATGAAGGGATCTCCTCAGGAACTCTACCGCTGTGTTTCGTGTGCTTGCATTTGGGGTCATTTACTTTCTTGCTCAATGCACTGTGTTAAAGACTGGCCAATGTTATGCCAGTGGACTAAAAGCATTGTCTTGGATTCACATGTGACTATTTTTCAGTATGGGAATGGATAGGGGAGTTAAAGTGTTTGGCAAACAGAGGATTGTGCAGACCAAGATGTACTGAGCAAAGGAGGTCAACAAAATGATCAACCAAGCGGCTTGAGGCCCTCGAACGCGGGAGAACAAAGAAGAGAAGAGATTGAACTTTTTTTCACCTTCCATCACAGTGAGGAATGCGGTGGAGTCACTGTGGTGGATGTTTATGTTAAAATGTATTTTGTGTGTTCCGTTGCTTTTTATTTGTATGACTGACTTGGGAAATGAAATTCCTCATATGTTGTAAAACATACTTGGCTAATAAAGTATTATTGTATTGTATTGATTTCTCTAATCTTAAGTAACTTTTGCATTTCCTATCCATAAGTCCGTCCCCCACACAAGTTGTCCTGCTAGTTTCACTGTCATTCTACTTAATTTCATTGTTTGCATCCACTCATTATCACCTTTTCCACAAACACCAATGGATCATTGTGGGCTCCACCTTTCATTGACTATTGTTGTTTGCTTGGATTTGTTCGTTTCATGCCTTTCATTCATTTGTTCTTTGTGCTTTTTCATACTTTTAGTTTCTCTCTCCCTTGACTCTTAGTCTGAAGAAGGGTCTTGACCCAAACGTCACCTATTCCTTTTCTCCAGAGATGCTGACCTGCTGAGTTGCTCAGTTACAGCATTTTGTGTCAATCTTCAATGCACATCTGACCTGTGCATGATATTGTGCCTAGGAGCTTTCAGATATTGCTTTATTATGCTAAATGAATTATAATCTGGTTAATTTTGCAATAATATTGATCTTTAATGTATTATGTTTAGGTACAGTTTGGCAAGATGAAGAGGCTGCATTAATGTATGTAAACTAGTAAATATTAAATATATGGGAAAGAGATCAAATTTAGTTTACTACATTGCCATGAAATGTGACCCAGGTTCACTCGTGTAAAACAAATAGTATGTTGGTGGTTTTGGCATAAACATCTTCAGGGTGTTATTTATAATGGCAAATAGACACTGATTTCATTGGGAATTGACTCAAATCACAAGTGCATCATCATAGGCTTATAGCATATAGTTGAACATGAAAACTTTTCAGCTGAGAACCAAGAATGCATTTCGTTGTCTCTGTACTGTACACTGACAATGACAATTAAAATTGAATCTGAATCTGAATCTGAATCTGAAGAAACATCCTAATACAACTGGGGAAAAAAGAAGTCAAAGCTGAAGACAGAAAATACTATGGGGATGGAAAATACTTTGATGCAGAGATCACAATTTCAGCCCAAATCACCTATCGGGGCATCATTGATACTGGGGACTGAATCCCTGAAAGTCATTTAATGAAAGTGCAGAGGCTGGAAATCTACAATCAGAACAGAAAATGTTGGAAATTCTCAGCAGATCAGGCTGCAGCTGTGGAAAGGGAAACAGAGTTGTTGTTTCAGATTGCAGATACTCTAGTTTACACCCTGATTGTATTGTGTAGGAAGGAATTGCAGATGCTGGTCTACACCAAAGATAGACACAAAATGCTGGAGTAACTCAGCGGGTCAGGCAGCGCCTCTGGAGATTAGGAATAGGTGACGTTTTGGGTCAAAACCCTTCTTCAGATGGTTTGCGCGTGGGCGCAGTCCCTCTTTGTCATGGTCAAGCAGGAGGGCTCTCTCTCTCTCTCTCTCTCCTCTCCCCCCCCCCCCCCCCTCTTTCCCCCCCCCCCCCCCCCCCCCCCCCCCCCCTCCCCCCCCCACACCACCTTTCTCTTTCCCTCTCTCTCACGGCATCTCTCTTGGCTGTCCAGGATGTCGGATGTTTTCTGGTAGGTAAGGGCTCGCCTTGAGCTCCTCCTGGCCTGTCTACCATTACAATACAATACAAATTCCGTTTCCACAGCCATACAAACAAAGACAATTTCCTACAGACATACACACAATTTAATTCACACAAACATCCATCACAGTGAACCCACTGTGATGGAAGGCAAAGTCTTTTTTCTCCTCGTTCTCCATTTCTCTCCCGATGTCCAAGCCCCAGGCGGGCGATGCTAAGTCCCACGGACATTTTAGGCCGTGCCGGGCGATTTACGGCCCCACTCCTGGTTTAAAAGTCACAATGTTGGAGCCCCCGGCGGGCGCTGGAATGTCCCACGGCCATGAAGCCGCGCTGGGGGATGTACGTCCGCACAAGGCAGGAGGCTCATTCCAACCCCGCGTACAAAGCACAAGTGATGTCGTTTTGGAGCTCCGGGAAGTTTGCATGCTACTCCCCCCCTGAGGAAATCTTCATCAGAGCATTGCACAGTGCCAGGAGGAATCGTCCATACCGTTTTGGCTGAAGCTGATCTCCTTTTTTAAGTGAATATTTGTAAAAAGGTTTAATATGGATGTACACATTTCAGACCTGAGCAAATCTTCATCAGAGGCTGGAGATTGCTGCAGTGCCAGTTAAGGAATCCTCCATACATTGTTTTGGCTGAAGCAGCATCTTCTTTAATTAAGTGAAGTATTTGTTGAAGCCAAAGGTTAAACACACCCATTTTATTATCGGAGGTTCCTCACCCCACAGCCCACTACCTTGGTGTCCACTTAGGATAAGACAAATTTGTTTGTTAAATAAATGAATTTATTAAGTTAAAAACAAGTACAGGAAAACCGCGTCCTGTTACAACAAAGGTGACATCCAGTTAAAAGCGGGAAAAAAAGACACAGAGTGCTGGAGTAACTCAGCAGGTCAGGTAGCATCTCTAGCGAATATGGATAGGTGACGTTTTGGGTCAGGACCTCTCTACAGAAATCACCTATCCAAATCATCACCTATCCATGTTCTCCAGAGATGTTGCCTGATCTGCTGAGTTACTCCACCACTTTGTGTCCTTTTTCCTGTAAACCAGCATCTGCAGTTCTTAATGTCTCCAACTGGAGCTTGGCCAATTAGGGGCAATGCCAAGTGGTTTATCTTCAAACAAAGGACAGTGGAAGATGAATACCTTGCTGCATACAAACTGTTAAAGGCTGGAGTTGAATGAAAAAAAAAATCTGATAGGTAAGAGCATTAATGAATGTGGAACCAAGGTAAATAAATACATACATCCTGTGACTTGCATTTGATCCTCAGATCAAGTGTTTTTTACTGGTACACAAAAATGCTGGAGAAACTCAGCGGGTGCAGCAGCATCTATGGAGTGAAGGAAATGGGTAACGTTTCGGGCCAAAACCCTTCTTCAGACAGTGTTTTTTACTGCACGTTTTGCTAGTGAATGTAAGTTCCCAGGGTGCTCCATAGTTCCTGCAAAGTTGCTAAGACAAGCTGGTTATTAAATTGTGGAAACAAGGAACTGCAGACACTGGTTTACAAATAAAGACACAAATAGATTAGTTTAGTTTGGTTTAGTGATACAGCATGGAAACAGGCCCTTTTGGCCCACTGAGTCCATGTCGACCAACAATCCCCATACATTAGCACTATCCTACACACTAGGGACGATTTACAATTTTTACCAAAGCCAAATTAACCCACTAACCTGCATATCTTTGGAATGTGGGAGGAAACCTGAGCACGCGGAGAAAACCAACAAGCTCACAGGGTGGACATACAATGTTTAAGAAAGAACTGCAGATGCTGGTAAAATTGAAGGTAGGGACAAAATGCTGGAGAGACTCAGCGGGTGAGGCAGCATCTATGGAGAGAAGGAATTGGCAACGTTTTGGGTCGAGACCCTTCTTCAGACTGATGTCAGGGCAGGAGATAGGACAAAGAAAGAATGTAGGTGGAGACAGTGGGACTAGTGGAAGAACTGGGAGGGAGGTTGGGGGGAAGAAGAGAGAGAGCAAGGGCTACCTGAACTTAGAGAAGTCTGTGTTCATACGGCTGAGGTGTAAACTACCCAAGCAAAATATGAGGTGCTCTTCCTTAAATTTGTGCTGGGTCTTGCTCTGACAATGGAGGAGACCCAGGACATAAAAGCTCAGATTGGGAATGGGAGTGGTAGTTGAAGTGCTGGGCCACCGGGAGTTCAGCTTGGTTAAGGCGGACTGAGCGTAGGTGTTCAGCAAAATGATCGCCGAGCCTGTGCCTGCTCATGCCGATGTAGAGAAGTTGACACCTGGAACAGCGTATACAGTAGATGGGGATTGGAGGAAGTGCAAGTGAACCTCTGCGTCATCTGGAAAGACTGTTTGGGTTCTTGGATGGAGTCGAGGGGGGAGGTAAAGGAACAGGTGTTGCATCTCCTGTGGTTGCAGAGGGAAGTACCTGGGGAGGGGGTGGTTTGGGTGGGACGGGACGAGTTGACCAGGGAGTTACAGAGGGAACAGTCTCTGCGGAAAGCAGAAAGGGGTGGAGATGGAAAGATATGGCCAGTAGTGGGATCCCTTTGGAAGTGACGAAAATGATGGAGGATTATGTGTTGCATGCGATGGTTGATGGGGTGGAAGGTGGCGACATGGGGGACTCTGTCCTTGTTACGAGAAGGGGGAGGGGGAGTGAGAGCAGAGCTGCAGGATATCGAGGCGGCCCTAGTGAGAGCCTCATCTATAATGGAAGAGGGGAACCCCCATTCCCTAAAGAATGAGGACATCTCCAATGCCCTGGTATGAAAACCTTGTCCTGGGCGCAGATGCGGCGTAGACGGAGGAATTGGGAGTAGGGGATAGAAGAAGGGTGGGAAGAAGTGTATTCAAGGATGTACAAACTCTATACAGACAGAGTAGAATTAGGCCCTTCGGCCCATCGAGTCTACTGCGCCTTTCAATCATGGCTGATCTCCAGCGAGTACTGTCAAGCCCAGTGCTGTCAAGCGTTCATTATATGTTAACCCACTCATTCCTGTAATAATTCTTGCAAACCTCGTCTGGACCCTCTCCAGAGCCTGCACATCCTTCCTCAGACATGGGGCCCAAATTTGCTCACATTACTCCAAATGTGGCCTGACCAGCACCTTATGGTAAGGGCCGGTAAAATGAGGCTTTCATTTTTGAAATGGCAATTTGGTTCAGAAAACAATCCACTGAATTGGATTTCCAATTATACAGTTCTCTTTGGCTACTGATGCTTTTTCTAATCACTCATATCCCCTGGGTGCTCTGGTTTCCTCCCATAATCCAAAGACACACAGATTTGTAGGTAGGAAGGAACTGGTTTAAACCAAAGATAGACACAAAGTGCAACCGTAACTTCAGTGGGACTTCAGCGGCAGCATCTCTAGAGGAACGGTAATGTTTAGGGTCAAGAGACTGTCTGAAGAAGGGTCTCGACCCAAAATGTCACCCATTCCTTCCCTCCAGAGATGCTGCCTGTCCCGCTGAGTTACTCCAGCACTTTCTGTCCATCTTCAGATTTGTAGGTAAATTAGCTTTGGGGGAAAAACAAGGCTTTTATTTATGAAAATGGCAATTTTGTTCAGAAAGCAGTATAACATTTCACTTTAGTTGCAAGTTTCCTTTAAGAAGCGAGTGTGGAAAATGTTATCTGGATTTGTTTGGACATGCGGCAAATAATATGCATTTCTTGATGAAGTTCCTGAGCCATCACTGAAATTGTTTGTGCCATGCCAGCGGCTCTCATCCTTGCAAATGTCACTAACATCCCAGCTGCCTTTTTTTATTTAAATCAAACGATTGTTTGCCTCGATGTACTTCATTTGATTTATGAAATCATATTTACAAATGTTTCTGTCCAATCTTCTGAAGATTTTTCTTGATCTGATAAATGTTCAAAGGGACAGCTCATACCTCGACAGTGGGTTCAGCTTCCTTTGAATAAAAGATTCATAGATCCTGTCCACTGAACTGCATTTCCACTTATACAGCTCCATCGAGCTACTGATGCTGCTTCTAATCACTCATATTGTGCAGAAAGACTTGAATTTCTACGGAATCTTGTTACGTTCCTTTCTGAACACCCTAAGACACTCTACGACAACAAATCACTTTCCGAGTCGCAGCATATATATATATATATATATATATATATATATATATATATATATATATATATATATATATATATATATATACATACACAGTTTTGCATCTCCCATGAATCTATCACCATTCAGGCATCTACACTTCACGCTGCCACAGCAAGGCCACCAGCATAACCAACGACAAATCTCGCCCCGGACACTCCCCCCTCTCCTCTCTCCCATCGGGCAAGAGGTACAGAAGTGTAAAAACACATATGTCCAGATTCAGGGATAGTTTCGTCTCAGCTGGTATCAGGCAACTGAACCATCGGAACAGTAACTAGAGAGCGATCCTGAGCTACCTTATGTGAGACTCTCGGACTGTCTTTGACTATCAGACTTTACTGGACTTTATCTCACACTAAATGTTATTCCCTTTATCCTGTATGGGTACACTGTGGATGGCTTGATTGTAATCATGTATAGTTTTTCTGCTGACTGGATAGCACGCAACAAAAAAGCGGTTCACTAGACCCTTGGTCCACGTGGTAATAAACAAAATAATTTGGTTGTATTTTTTGGCCTTCCATCACCATGAGGAATGTAGGGGAGTCAAAATGGGAAGGCATTGGTGACGTTTCGTGTCGAGAACCTTCTTCAGCCAGATGTCGGGACAAAGAAAGAATGTAGGCGGATTCAGTGGGACTAGTGGGAGAACTGGGGGAGGGGGGAATGAACAAGGGCTACCTGAAATTAGAGAAGTCAATGTTCATGCGGTTGCAGGGGAAAGCACCTGGGGAGGAGGTGGTTTAGGTGTGAAGGGACGAGTTGACCAGGGAGCTACGGAGGGAATGGTCTCTGCGGAAAGCAGAAATGGATGGAGATGGGAAGATATGGCCAGTAGTGGGATCCCTTTGGAGGTGGTGAAAATGTTGGAGGATTATATGTTGTATGCGATGGCTGATGGGGTGGAAGGTGAGGACAAGGGGGACTCTGTCCTTGTTATGAGAAGGGGGATGGGGAGTGAGAACGGAGCTGCAGGATATCGAGGAGACCCTAGTGTGAGCCTCATCTATAATGTAAGAGGGGTTCCCCATTCCCTAAAGAATGAAGACATCTCCAATGCCCTGGTATGAAAAACCTCGTCCTGGGTGCAGATGCAGTGTAGACCGAGGAATTGGTAGGAGGTCTTTACAAGAAGAAGGGTGGAAAGAAGTGTAGTCAAGGACGTGCAAACTCCATACAGGCAGCATCTGTGGTCAGGTTCGAACCCGGGTCTCTGGCGCTGTAAGGTGCAACCCAAGTGCTGTAGTAACTCAGCAGGTCAGGGAGCATCCCTGGAGAACATGATAGGTGATATTTTGGAACGGGATCCATCTTCAGGCTGATGGTTGGTTTGTTA
This sequence comes from Leucoraja erinaceus, assembly GCF_028641065.1. Taxonomy (NCBI): domain Eukaryota; kingdom Metazoa; phylum Chordata; class Chondrichthyes; order Rajiformes; family Rajidae; genus Leucoraja; species Leucoraja erinaceus. The sequence goes on from NC_073396.1 coordinate 28,448,770, forward strand.
ATTATCCAATATAGATGACTTCTGGAGATAGACACAACATGCTGGAGTAACTCAACGGAACAGGCAGCATCTTCAGTTTGAGATGAAGGTTCTTGTCCCAAAACGTTACCCATTCTTTCTCTCCAGAGATGCTGCCTGTCCCCGCTGAGTTACCCCAGCATTTTGTGTCTACCTTTGTAAACTAGCATCTTCAGTTCCTTCCACCACTAGATGACTTCTGGTGTTGGCTGGGGGCAGGGGAATTGGAGGGAAGTTGATGAGCATGTGAGATAAAACAGGCTTTGACATAATACATAATACATAGGGTAGTGGGATAGAGGAGATTTTCTAAGAGCCAGTATCGACTCAACGGGCCAAATGGCCACTTTTGTGGTGAAATAAGCTAATATAAATATGAAATGATGTCTGAGACATAACTAATTGAATGTTGAGCAGCTGAATGTCCCATGTTTGTTGCTATATTTAAATCATGTGTTTTAGTTTTAGTTTAGAGATACAATGCGGAAACAGGCCCTTCGGCCCACCGGGTCCGTGCCGACCAGCGATTGCCGCATATTAACATTATCCGACACCCATTGGGGATAATTTTTACATTTACCAAGCCAATTAACCTACATACCTGTATGACTTTGGAGTTTGGGAGGAAACCAAGCTGAGATGGCGGCGCTGGCTTAACAGCTGCGGCCCACCTGCAGTCCGTCTGTTTTTTTTCTTTCGTTTTGTTCCTTGTCATGTTTTAGTTAATTTTGTTTTATTAAGTTGTGTATGCGTGTGGGTGGGGTGGGAGAAACATGTTTTGGCCTCTTCCTTCGGGGGATGCGACTTTTTCTTCGGTCGTATCCCCCGTCTCCGTCTGCGCCGAGGCCTAATGGCGGAGCTGACGGCAACGGAGCTGTAGCAGCGGCAGCAGCGGCGGAGACCCGACTCGGCCCTGGAGCTGTGGTGGAGGCGGCGGAGACCCGACTCGGCCCCGAAGCTGTAGCGGCGGCAGCAATGGCAGCGGAGACCTGACTCGGCCCTGGAGCTGTGGCGGCAGCAGCGGCAGCGGCAGGAGCAGTGGAGACCTGACTCGGCCCCGAAGCTGTAGCAGCGGCAGCGGCAGCAGCAGCGGAGACCCGACTCGGCCTCTGAGCTGTGGCGAGGCAGCGACCACCCGCGGAGTTTGATCCGTCGCCTCGGCGCAGAGGGAGAACAAAGAGGGAAGAGCCAGAGACTTTAAGATTTTGCCTTCCACCACAGTGAGGAGGTGTTTGGTGAACTCACTGTGGTGGATGTTAAATTTGTGTTGACTATGTGTTTTGTCATTTTTTTAAATTATATGTATGACTGCAGGGAAACAGAATTTCGTTCAGACCGAAAGGTCTGAATGACAATAAACAAATCTAATCTAATCTAATCTAATCTAATCAAAGACCTCGGAGACAACCCATGCAGGTCACGGGAAGAATGTACAAACTCCGTACAGACAGCACCCGTATTCGGGATCGAACCCGGTTCTCCAGTGCTGCATTTGCTGTGAGGCAGCAACTCTACCGCTGCGCCACCATGCCACCCGTGTGCATTACCTAAAAGAAATGTGGATTTAAAGATAAAACTGAATTTCCAATTAAACGCGTGCAAATACTGTATGTGGCATCTGCTCCAACGGCACTTCATCAAGAAAAGGCATTTCATGGTAAATTGAAGTAAATGGCATGAAATTAATAAAACATCTTTCTCAAGTATCTTTTGTGAAATAAACGTAATGTTAAGAACCATTACCTTGCAACATAAACGTCATTCAATTTAACGATCCAATCTTATAACCAAAAGCTCGTGGTATAAAAATAAATTACATTTAAACAAAAAAAGTCCTGAAGTAAAATGGAAATGTTTTTATGTTAATTAGAGGATAAACCCTTGGAGATTACACTGCTCAAATTTGAACACATTTTTTTAAAATTCTACTACAAATTTAATTCATTCAGATTAGAATCCTGCTTGCTGGACTCAATGTTTTACAAGGATCCATTGTGGAGAGGGATGAGGGCCAGGAAGAATTTGATAAACATTGTGAAATGTAACTTTCCTACGTAATGTGAAAGAGCTGTAAGGGAGCTCGCATTGCTTTCAGTGAAGATGTGAACAAACAGACATCCTTCGCATCATAAAAGGTGGGAGTAGGATTGGGCCAAAGAGCCGTCATTTAGTAAGAAGATTGTTTAGTTTAGTTTAGAGATACAGCGCGGAAACAGGCCCTTCGACCCACCGAGTCCTCACCGACCAGCAATCCCAGCGCACTTACAGTATCCTATACACACTAGGGACAATTTACTTTTATAGAAAGCCACCTGTACATCTTTGGAGTGTTGGAGGAACCCGAAGATTTTAGAGATAGCCCATGAGGTCATGGGGAGAATGTACAAACTCCGTACAGACAGCGCCTGTTGATCTGATCCTTGGCCTCATCTCTTGTTCTTGTCTGTTCTCATTCCTCATAACCTCTGGTTCTCCTACACTCTTCTTCAATCTTGAAAGTGTTCCATGGTTCAATGGGCAGCACAGTGGTGCACCTGGTAGAGCTGCTGTCTCAAGCCACCAGAGACCTGGGTGTGATTCCGTCTGTAGTTTGCATGTTCTCACTGTGAGTTTCCTCTCGATGCTCTGGGTTTTCTTCACCATCCAAAGACGTGAGGGTTTGTAGGTTAATTGACCTCTGTAAAATGCCCTGAGTGTGTAGGTAGTGCATGCGAATGTGTGACAACATAGAACTAAGGGTGGCACGGTGGCGCAGCTTTCACAGAGATATGAAAGGGCCTCACTCTGACAGTGGAGGAGGCCCAGGACAGAAAGTCAGTGTGGGAATGAGAGGGGGAGTTGAAGTATTTAGCAACTGGGAGATCACGTAGGTCTAGGCGGACTGAGCGGAGGTAGAACTAGTGTGAACCCGGGTCTCTGGCACTGCATTCGCTGTAATGCACCAGCCCTACCACTGCTCCACCGTGACCCATGCTCTGCATCTCACTGTGGTCACCCTGCCTTGTTTCATTCTTACCCATGCATTTCGACCAGACCAGATCCACTCATGAACTCTGTAGAAGATAGAATACAGAGCAGGTCCTACCGTCCACAATGTCTGTGCCAAATACGATGCCAAGACCATCACTTATTGACCTGCACATAATCTATGTGCCTCCTTTCCCTGCATATGCATATCCACAAACATTAAATGTACTGTATCTGCTTCAACTATCCACCTCCCTGCCCCCCCCCCCCCCCCCACCCCCCCTCCCGCAACACATTCCAGCACTCTGTGTAAAAAAAACTTGCCCCTCAAATCCACTTTAAACTTTGCCTCTATCGCTGCAAAACTATGAAATCTATTCCCTGTCATTACTAGAGTTCACCCGAACTCTACCCTTGGTTCCCTTTACTGCAACACGACTATTCCACTGACTGTTATTGTGAAGTGAAGGGGTAGGTGAAGACATAGCCTGTCACATGTACATACACGCCCCACCTCACACCACCTCTTTCAATTCCTAAAATACCTCTCCACTGCCAGATATCTTCTGAAGCACTCTGCTTTTGGCAAGTCACACATTGCTCCTGATAAAGACAGCGACCAAAACCTCTGACTTCATTACACAGATAAAGAAGCTTAATGTGCTGCTTGCTGCCTTATTGAGTTATTTGAACTCGTCCACCTGCAACTATCATGTATTGTCTTTCCGCTGACTGAATAGCATACAACGAAAGCTTTTCAGTGTGCCAGTGACAATAAACTAAACTAAACAATTTCATTTGTTCGTACACACGAAATGCTGGAGTAACTCAGCGGGACAGGCAGCATCTCTGGAGAGAAAGAATGGGTGATGTTTTGGGTCGAGACCCTTCTTCAGTCTGAACAAAGGTCTCGTCCCGAAACGTCACCCATTCCTTCTCTCCAGAGCAGCTGCTTGACACGCTGAGTTACTCCAGTATTTTATGCCTACCTTTGATTTCAACCAGCATCTACAGTTCCTTTCCACATATTTCATTTGTTCTACACATCTTCCCCTTCCCAGTTTTGACAAAGGGAATCATAAACTGTACCTCTCCCCCCTCAGCTGCTGCCCGACCTAATGAATATTTCCAGCTTTTTCTGTTCCTGTTACCAATGCCATTGCCTTGCCACCAAATCTACCAAGCAACTGTCTCAGGCAGAACCACACTCCTCACATCTCAGCTCTGAGCCAGAGGAGCATAGGTTTGAATCCGGTTTTAGAAACTTGAGCTCATTCCAATGTATCGCAGGATTGTTAAGCAGAGGACTTGTCTGCTCTTGATTGAATTGTGTGAAAGATGCAGCATGGAAACAGGTGGATGTCCCCCCTCCCATGGTACGAAGCTTTTGCATTATTCAGCTTGAAATTGTGCAATCTGGTGCATACCGTAGCGAGTCTTTTAACTTACACTTGAATGCAACATTTATGCTTTAAATTGGATTAGCTATGAATAAGGTTAGGCTAAATTACATACCTAATTACATTCCACAGTAGAGCCAGGCTCTGATCAACAGGTGCAGCACATGAATGATCTTAGTGTATACATGTATGGAAATCAAATTGTAATCAAGCACTTGGCCCATGTTGATCAACCTGGGTCTCACTACACATCTGGTACTACTACTGACCCTGACTCCAGTTGTATACCTTCTCTCATTCCTGACCCTGCGTCCAGCCTTAGCAATACTGTTTGATCTACAAGGACCAGGGGAACTCTATCCCTGATGGGCCTGAGGGGAGGGGGTGCACAAGGCCATCACATGTGTCTCCGCTGTGTCTCCCCTGTGTCCCGTAGTTCTGCTCTCGCTGCTACTCCCCCAAATGTAACAAGGACAGAGCTGCCCTGGTCCTCAGCTTTCACCCCACCACACTCTGCATCCATCACATTATCTTCTGATATTTCCATCACCTGCTAAGGGATCCCACCACTAAACACATCCTTCCATCCCTTTGGCCATCAATTGTTCACAATGTGGCACAGTTTGCAGTTTTGTCTGTGATCCAACATAGATAAATGAGATGAGCTGGAGAACCAATGCACATATAACTGCAAGGGAATGGAACAGGGTTAAATGGCCAGGCATAGACAGGTTGGGCTGAAGGGCCTGTTTCCGTGCTGTGTGACCATATGCCTATAACATGTGGTTAATCTCTAAAGACTCTTTGATATGACAGAATTGCAATTATGTTAGTTATTATGTGGATGCAAATGTATTTATTTTATCATAGTCCATGTAGAAAATACTGCATCTCACATGTTTTTGACCCTCCTTTGCCAAATTCAATTAAATGCTATTTTTCATTAGCTGAACACGTAAGATGTAGTCATCAATAATTAAGTTAGTAATCTTGAATGAATGTGGCTGAGGGGAGACCTGATAGACGTATATAAAATTATCCGAGGCATAGACAAGGTGGACAGTCAGAACCTTTTTCTCAGGATGGAAAAAATAATTACCAGAGGGCCTGGATTTAAGGTAAGAGGGGCAAAGTTTAAAGGAGATGTGCGGGACAATTCTTTTTACACAGAGTGTGGTGAATGGCTGGAATGCACTGGTGGAGGTAGAAACAGCAGTCGCATTGAAGAGACTTTTGGATTGAAGCATGGGTAGGTGGGGAATGGAGGGATATGGATTATGTGCATGCAGATAAAATTTGGACTAGGCATGATGTGTAGTCTTGACCCGAAATGTCACCCATTCCTTAAGTGTCTCGACCGGAAAAGTTACCCTTTCCTTCTATCCAGAGATGCTGCCTGCCCGGCTGAGTTACTCCAGCATTTTGTGTCCATCTTCAGTAGACTTGGCAAGATATCTGGCACAGAAATTGTGGGCCGAAGGGCCTGGTCTTAGTGGTGCACGGTTCTATGAATGCTGTCCAGAGGAATTGTACTAACAATGCTCTGAAAAAATTGACTGTGAATGCCCAGGGCGATTCATTATTCTTTTAATGGTAAAAAACCCCATAAATAATAAAACCTAGTAAAGGCAACGTGGAGGACAGAACAACACAGGCAGTGAGTCGGGAATGTATTACTGAGTGTAATTTCTGATGTGTGTACACACTCAACAGGAATCAGCATAAAGCTCATTCTATCCTGAGATGAAAAATAACCCAGCGCATGTGATTGATCTCCGAAAGTCCTTCCTATGATGGAACTGCAATTGTGTTTGCTGCTTTGCCAAGAGTAAAAATAAGATATACAAAGTAATTATATTTATTTATGAATTATGTATGTGGCATTTATTGAAACTGATGGGAACAGAGATTCCAGTTTATGATGTGTTTATGGTCATGTTCGGAAAATTTGAAAGGAATAAATAGTGTTGTAGCAACTAAAATGGCTGGTTCAAGAGAGTCAAGAGTGTTTTATTGTCATATGTACCAAAATGGAACAATGAAATTCTTACCTGCAGCAGCACAACAGATATGTATACAAAGTACTCAGTACATACCATAATAAAGAACATATAGAAGCTCAATAAATTAAAAAAAAAGATGGTTCCAAGTGCAATCAAGGCAGTTTGTTGTGTAGTTGGAGATTGTCGTGTTAAATTGCCTGATGGTTGTTGGGTGAAGCTGTTCCTGACCCTGAACGTTACCATTTTCAGGCTCCTATACTTGTTTCCGATGGCAGGAGCGAATAAGAGCATGTCCGGCCGGGGTGGTGTGGATCTTTGGTGATCTGGCTGCCTTTGTGAAGCAGTGCCTCCTCTAGACCCCTTTGATGGTGGCGAGGTCAGTTCCCGTGATGGACTGGGCAGGTTTCACCACTTTTCGTAATCGTCTTCGTAAATGGGAGTTCAAGTTGCCGAACCATGCCGTGATGCAACCAATCAATGTGCTCTCCACCGTACACCTGTAGGAGGTCAAACATGTACCCATCCGTTGACATACCTATCCTCCCCAATCTACTAAGGAAATAGAATTGTTGACAAGCTTTATTTATAATTGCATCTATGAGGTGGGCACAGGACAGATCTTCAGAGATATGTACGCCCAGGCACTTGAAGTTATTGACTCTCTTCACCACTGAAACATCAATGAAGACAAGTTTGTGAATCCTTGACCTTCCTCTTCTAAAGTCAATAATCAGTTCCTTGGTTTTACTGACATTGAGTGCAATGTCGTTGTTCTGATGATTGATCTCTCTGCTGTACTCTGACTCATTATTATCCATAATTCATCCAACAACTGTGGTGTCGTCGGTGAATTTAAAGATGGAATTGGAAATGTGTCTGGCTACACAGTCATGGGTGCAGAGTGAGTAGAACTGAGAGCTGAGCACACAGCCTTGAGGTGCTCCTGTGGTGATTGTTATCGTGAAGGAAGTATTGTTGCCAATGAGGAAGTCGAGGATCCAGTTGTAAAGGGATGTGCAGAGACACAGTTCCCTGAGCTTGTTAACAAGTTTGTACGGGGATGATAGTGTTGAACACTGAGCTGTAGTCCATGAACAGCAGCCTGATGTTTTCTTCTTTAAGTGGTCCAGTGCAGAGTGGAGAGCCAGTGAGATTGCCTCCTCCATTGATCTATTGTGGCAGTAGGCATGTTGTAGTGAGTCTAGGTTCTTGCTGATGTCGGAATTGATATCAGCAAGTTATGATACCAGCAAGCAACTGAAAATGTAACACTTCTGTAACACAGAATTACACAGTCTGACATAAAATTTACAGCCAGGACAGCCAACTATCTGTCTGTCTGTCTGTCTGTCTGTCTGTCTGTCTGTCTGTCTGTCTGTCTGTCTGTCTGTCTGTCTGTCCCCAAAGTCATTCTGAAGAAGGATCTTGACCTGAAACGTCACCCATTCCTTCTCTTCAGAGATGCTGCCTGTACCACTGAGTTACTCCAGCATTTTGTGTCCATCTTTGGTTTAAACCAGCATCTGCAGTTTCTTCATACACAATGCTCTCTGTGAACCTTATATTTGCAGCTCTTGTTCTTTATGTGACTTTAACAAAACAGCATTAACGTGATACATAGCAAGGTTTTATTGCTATTAACATAGAACCATAGAAGCATAGAAAATAGGTCCAGGAATAGGCATTTTGGCCCTTCGAGCCAGCACTGCCATTCAATATGATGGCTAGTCATCCTGAATCAGTACCCTGTACCTGCTTTCTCCCCATTACCCTTGATTCTATTAGCCCTAGGAGCTATGTCTAACTCTCTCTTGAATACATCCAGTGAATTGGCCTCCACTGCCTTCAGTGGCAGAAAATTCCACAGATTCACAACTCTCTGGGTGAAAAAGTTTTTCCTCATCTCAGTCCTAAATGGCCTACCTCTTATTCTTAAACTGTGATCCCTGGTTCTGGACCAACATTGGGAACATTTTTGCATCTAGCCTGTCCAATCCCTTAATAATCTGATATGTTTCTATAAGTTCCCCTCTCATCTTTCTAAAAATAAAGTAATGTCCTTCCTAGCTATTATTTTGGAAATTACATTAATCTTTCATTACTGCTTATTTGGGTTTTTCTATTGAAACTCTTTTAACATGAATCCATGATGGAAAGTACTCTATTGTTAATATCCTGGATTAGCAAAACATGCAAATGTAATGATGTGAGACCAAAGCAAAAATTATCTCCTAAGCCAGACTAACAAATAGAGGCCTGACGACAAGACGGGGCAATCTGGTGTATCATACATGGGTTCCAACATATTGCAAGATATCAGGATGCAAATGAACCTCTGAGGTAGAAATATGCATGGATTCACACACGATGCATGGATATACAAATGCAACATACATATAGGACATAGAATGGAGCCACACATGATGCCAAGTTAAACTAATCTCTTCTGCCTGCATGTGATCCATATCCCGCATTTCCATCCATATCCAAGTGCCTGTCTAAAATATATATATACTAGACCAAGTGCAGACCCGTTAGGTCTGCTCCCCCAACACAGCCGTTACCTACCCGCTGCCCCCCACGGGAGACGTGGCCCTCCAACTCAAGCGGCTCAGGAATCAGCAGTGCGGCTGTTTTTAAATGCCGTCTTTGAGGCGAGATGCGGTCGCCAGCAGTCGTTATGGTCGCTGGCCAGCAGGAGGCGACAAAATGAGTGAGTGGGGGGGGGGGGGGGGGGGGAGAAAGATTTGATTAAAAATGTGTACATAAACACGACAAAATTTAATGAGGAGTGGATACTTGGAATGAAAAGTGAAATCTCTACCGAAATGTAAAAAATCAGGGCGTTTGTGGGTCTGGTGTTGTCGTAGCAATGAATCAAAGGCTGGCACCCACAGGCTGGCAACTGCAAGACAGGCAGAAAGCCAGCAGCCAGCCAGCAGGCACACAGTTGTATATATATAGATATATATAGATATAGATAGATATTGTGTGTGTGTGTGTGTGTGTGTGTGTGTGTGTGTGTGCATGTATATATGTGTATATATGCATATATATATATATATATGTATATATATATATATATATATATATATATATATATATATATATGTGTGTATATATATGTGTGTGCATATATATAATATCTCTCTCATATATATATATATGAGAGAGAGAGAGAGAGAGAGAGAGAAAGAGAGAGAGAGAGAGAATGATGTAAATAGTGTTTTTAACTACTATTTAACCACTAACCTCTATCAATTAATATTTTCAGTCATTTATTTGTTAAGGCAAAGATAACATAAATTGGTCCCTTGTAGCAGCCACATTTCTCCAAGCTACTATTTTTAAGTCACTTTCTCATATTTTTACAATGTGTTAAAGATAGTTATTTCCAAATCCTATCCCTTCCAACAATCAGCTCATTCGTCTTCCTTGAGGTGTTTTTTTTTTCAATTTACCTCGCACCTCTTTTCACCTCAGTAGCATCTTCAGCAGCATTGCAAAGTTGATAGCATTTGACAAAGAGCTACCTTGTAACATTTGCTCTGGAGATTGATTGTGGAGTTTTACATTCATAATCAGTAAAGCAGAGCAAAATTGACTTCAGATATGATTTAAGCAGGTAGTTCATATAATTTGTTTAAGAAGGAACTACATATGCTGGTTTAAACCGAAGATAAACACAAAAAGCTGGAGTAACTCAGCAGGACAGGCAGCATATCTGGAGAGAAGAAACGGGTGTTACACAGAAAAGCTGGAGAAACTCAGCGGGTGCAGCAGCATCTATGGAGCGAAGGAAATAGGCAACGTTTCGGGCCGAAACCCTTCTTCAGACGGGTGATGTTTTGGGTCGAGACCCTTCTTCAGATTGGCATTCCCTCACTCTCTATCCCTTCCCCACCCAAGTTGCACTTGCTTCTCATGTTCACCTAACAAACAGCTAACAATTTTCTTTGTCACAGCGTTCCTTTTTTGCATATCTTTCATTCATTGTTCTTTATCTCTCTACATCATCGCCTATATCTCTCAGTTCATATCATTTGCTTAACTTGTCTTATTGTAAGGATTGTAATGAGATAACTATTATGAACGCTATAAGTACCTAAAGTGATTATTATTTGTATATTCAAAGTATCACTGCAGTGCAGTCCTGCAAGATTCAATAAATGCAGGGAATGCAGAGTATTAATAAAGACATGAATATGTTCAGTGGGCTGAAGGACCCGTTTCGTGCTGTATCTTTAAAGTCTAAAATCTAAACTACAGTATATTGTCAAGGGTCTGAAGTCACATATGGTCAAGAATCGGTATCTGTGGATGTTCAGAGATTATCGTTATACAGAAGGAGAATATTCAGTCAAATGTTCCCATGCTATCTCTTTGGAAGTAAAAACCCAAACTCATTTCCAAAAGGACACAAAGTGCTGGAGTAACTTAACAGGTCAGGCAGCATCTCAGGAGAAGATGGAGAGGTAATGTTTTGGGCCGAGACCCTTCTTTAGACTTATTCCACGGTGGGAGAAGGAAGCAGGAAAAATGGCTGCAACAAAGGCTAGAGATAAGAACAGAAGGTATGAACATGTCTCTGGAGAAAAGGATAGGTGACGTTGCGGCCGAGACCTGAATCTGAATTTGAATTTGAGTCTGAAGAATGGTCTCGACTCGAAACGTCACCTATTCCTTTTCTCCAGAGAGGCTGCCTGTCCCGCTGAGTTACTCCAGCATTTTGTGTCTATCTTGAGTATGCCAGGGTGTAGGGAAGAACTGCAGATACTGGTTTAAATCGAAGAAAGACACAAAAATGCTGGAGTAACTCAATGGGACAGGCAGCATCTCTGGAGAAAAGGAATGGGTGACGTTTCGGGTCGAGACACATTTTGTGCTTATCTTGAGTACGCTGGTCACAGGTCCACAGACAGCTGGCATGTAGGAAGGAGCTTCTTCAAACACTGGCCTCAGATTCCTTCCCATCCTACCCTACTTAAACTGGCAAAGAAATGTGTTGTAACACCCAACCACCACCTCAACACAATAGGTAAAGTCTCTGCGTAACAGCTGCTGTCATCTAATATGTTGGAGGGAAACATACTTATTATGCAAATACATTGAAGAGAAAGGGTGAGTTTTGCATAATTGCTCTTCCAATTGTTTTTTGCAGAGTTGGAAAGGGTTTCGTTTTCAGTTCCAAGTTGGCAGGTGGTGAAAGCAATTATGGAAACAAAACAAAATTGCAGCGATTTGCTACATTAACATCACCAGTCCTTATCTTCAAAGAGAATTATTTTATTTACTAGTAATTTACATGATAAATAGAGCAACTCCTTCTTCTATCTCAGCCATTGGATTGGTTCCATTAGATCTTCCTGCATCGACATAAATAAGCCAGCATATTTCACAGACGAGGCACCCCCAGTGAACAATGCTTTAAGCATTTTGTTCGGTGGACAGGAGCATTGTTAACTAGGCTGGCATTTAGTCCCCACCACTAATTGCTCTTCAACTCAGTGGTTTGCCCATTTTCAGAGGCAATAAAGATCAACTACATTGTCAAGGCTCCAAATTCATTAAAAAATCTGAAGACGATATATAATTGCAATCAAACAGTCCACAGATAAAAGATAAAGGGCACAACATTTATTTCACTAAAATCCCAATAAAGTAGAATTAAAGATAATTCAAATGTCTCCAGTGAGGTAGATGGGAGGTCAGGACTGCACTCATGCTGATGAGAGGACCATTCAGTTGCCAAATAACTGCCGGGGAGAGACTGCCCTGGATCTGGAGGTGTGCGTTTTCACACTTCTGAACCTCATCCCTGATGGAAGAGGGGAGAAGTGGGAATGAGCAGGGTGAGACTGGTCCTTGATTACTCTGGTGGCCTTGCCGAGGCTGCATGAAGTGTAAAGTGGAATGGAAGGGAGGTTGGTGTGTGTGATAGTCTGGGCCATGTTCACATTAGTGGCATAAGGTAATTGGATCCACAACTCACTGCAATTTCTTGCCATCTTGGATGGAGCTGTGCCCAAAACAAGCCGTGATGCATCCCGATAAAATGCTTTCTACGGTGCGCCTATAGAAGTTGGTGAGGGTTGTTGGGGACATGTTGAACATCCTAAGCCTTCTAAGGAAATAGAAGCATTGATGAGCTTTCTTGGCCATAGCTGTGACTGGTTCAGGACAAATTGCTGGTGATATTTATTCCTAGGAAATTGAAATTTTCAACCATTGTTACATCATCACCATCAATGTATACCAGGGTGTGTGACTGCTTTGGTTCCTGCTATCAATCACATTCTCCTTTGCCTTGCTGATATTGAGGGAGTGGTTGTTGCCTTGGCACCAGCTTACATGATTTGAACATGTACACAAGTTAGCTTTCAGAACAAAGGAGGGGATGGAGGATGAAGGAGTGATTGTGTACAGTAATTCCAATGCACAAGAACACCAGAGGGCTCTGCCCATTCTATCATGGGCACAGCCATGTACATCATTGAAAGATTCTACATGAGGTGTTGCCGCAAGAGAGCAGCAATTATCATCAGGGATCCCGTCAAATTTGTCCATGCCATCTTCTCAATACTACTGTCTGCCAGGAGGTACAGGGGCATGAAGTCTCACACCACCAGGTTCAGGAACAGCTACTTTCCTACAACCAACAGGTTCTTGAACCAACCTGCACATGTACTATATCTAGGATGCATCCTAATCTTTCCTCAGCGACAGAATACTATAGACCACCTTGTGCACCACCACAAATATTCCTTTGCACTTTTTACTTTACTTTAGAGTTAAAGCACAGAAACAGGCCCTCTGGCCCACCGAGTCCGCACCGACCAGCGATCACCCAGCACACTAGCATCCTGCACACTAAGGACAATTTACAATTTTTACCAAAGCTAATCAATCTACAAGCCTGCGTGTCTTTAGATTGTGGGAGGAAACCGGAGCACCCGGAGAAAACCCATGTGGTCACTGGGTGAACATACAAACTCTGTCCAGACAGCGCCCATAATCAGGATCGAACCTGGGTCTGCAAGGCAGCAACTCTACCGTTGCGTCACTGTGCCGCCCTTTAATGCACGAATCTCTTGTTTTTTATTTCCGTTCCAACCCTTGTATAATTTATGTTTTGTTTGCTGCCTGAACCTGTTTGCCTGTGATGCAGCTGCAAGAGAGATTCATTGTGGCCATCGCTCACCGTACTTGTGCATAGGGCAATGATCTTCACTTGATTGACCTGATTGATTTAAAATTGATACATTCTCACGGGAAGAGTGGTTGAGAGGGGTCAATTTATATTACAGCTCCCAGCAGAGAGCTCCTGATGCAGGGGAATATGCATAATTCCACCCATATCCTTGAAAGAAAATTGATTACTCAACAACTTGCATCGGAAGTTCCGCTATAGCTGTTGCGTTCCAGTTGACACCCTGCTGATCAGGCAGTGCTGATTAATGAATTATGCTTCACTCTTTAAACCCTGTGGCAACATACAATTCACACAGGACAGGCAAAGTGAATCTAAATGCTTCCTGGGCATTTGTCTCGTAAGCAGAATTGGTGCGTGGAGCTGAACAAGAGCAGGCCTCTGCCTGGCATAAAAGTGGGATCATTCTGCAATTCAAACCCGTACGGGCGGCACTGTGGCAGAGTTGCTGTCTTACATCTTTGACAGCAGGGAGAAGTACTGTAACTGTTTCTCTTTCTAAAACAAGAGGACATCTTAGATGTCCTAGAATGGAAAGCCTCATCTAGGGAATGGGTGAGCTTTGTACTAAGTACTGGGTGGCCATGGTGGCACAGCAGTCGAGTTACTGCCTTACAGCACTTGCAGCGTCGGAGACCTCGATTCGATCCCGACTATGGGTGCTGCCTGTATGGAATTTGTACGTTCTTCCTGAGACCTGCTTGGGTTTTCCCCAAGATCTTCGGTTTCCTTCCACACTCCAAAGACGTACAGGTATGTAGGTAAATTGGCTTTGGTAAATGTAAAAATTGTCCTTAGTGTGTGTAGGATAGTGTTAATATGCGGTGTCACTGGTGGGCACGGACACGGTGGGCTGAAGTGCCTGTTTTCGCATTGTATCTCTAAACAAAATAAATACAAAGAGGTTTAGTTGTTAGTCAAGTGATTTGCTGACAGCACTTTGTTTTTGCTTTGGCCATACCTGGACCAAACTAAAATACTGCAGATGTTGGAAAGCCAAAATAAAAAAGTTTTTTTTTTTGGTTCTTTATTCTCACATTATCATCCTTTGTCATTTAATCGTTCCTCTATATTGGGAATTTCCTTTCATCCATCCTTTCCATGCATCTTTATTCTTGTTTAACTCTTGCAATTGGGATAAGTATCCCAGTTCTGATGGATGATCGTTGCCGTAAAAAGTTAACTCTGTACCTCTCCCAGCTGAAGATCGATACAAAATAGTAAGATTAAACGAGAACTTACCAGTTTGAAGTTTGATCTGTATTTTATGAGGAGTTACGATGAGGGATTACGTGAAGAAGCCCGCTCAGGGCACAGGCGCGGCATGCTTCCAAGCAGCGGTGTGGGATCACAGACAGACACACGTATTTGAAGTAACATAGTGAAGAATAAAGAGACATCAATTATCAGTTTGATCCATGTAATGAGGGTGGGAGCGGAGGGCACGTAATCCCTCATCGTAACTCCTCATAAAATACAGATCAAACTTCAAACTGGTAAGTTCTCGTTTAATCTTACTATTTTACTTCGGAGTCACGTGAGTGACTTCGTGAAGATTTCAAAGCTCTGTGATTTCAAACCGTGTAACAGTTTTACTCACTCACTGCCGAAAGCTCTTGAGGAAGGAAGTGTTATTGTAATCAACCAATGAATCTGTTTTCAAAACAAAACGGTATTTATTAACAATAACAAAAACAAATAGCTCCCCCGGGCTTTAAATTAAATATTTGCAGTTTCTAAAATTTTTGCTGCAAATAAATCAGGCTTCACCAACGGCTTGTCATAGAACGTCCGGAATGTGGATTCCCTCGACCATCCTGCTTTGTTTAGGATAAGGTCAATAGGCACATTCATCCTTGCTGCCGATGATGTGGATGCTGCCCTGGTGGAATGAGATTTATATACATTAATGTCTATCCCAGCAGCTTCCAATACCTGTTTTAACCATCTTGAAATGGTCTGGCTCGTTACCCTGCCATGTGGTTTTTTGTGGCTGACCCATAAGGCTCTTTCACTTCCTCGGATATTATGGGTTGTGTCAATATAAATTTTTATGTGGGTCACCACACACAATCGTGGCTCTGGTGGGTAAGCCCGGAATACCACTAGCGTGTTGGATGTTCCTGGCCTGCTTTGTTTTATCAGACCTTGTATAGTGAAGGTTACCTGGTCTGACGTTGTTTCCATGCTGTCCAGTCGAAGTTTATGCAATGACTGGACCCTCTGTGCAGATACTAGAGCCATAAGCATGAGCGTTTTTAATGTCAATTGCTCAAGGCTGAGGGATCTTGCTGGTGGTCTGTCCCGAAGGTATGTGAGCACAATACTGATGTCCCAAATTTGAGTATATCTAGGCTTGGGGGGCTTGATGTTAAATATGCCCCTCATCAGTTTGACCACCAGCGGATGGGACCCCATGGGCTGATGTCCTGCAGGTTTGAGGTAGTTGGAGAGGGCACTACGTGCCGTGTTGATGGCACTGTAGCTCATATCCTCATGATGATGTAAGTAGGCCAGGAACTCGAGAACATTGGCTACTGTGGCTGTTTCGTAAGCAGTCCCCGTTTCTTGGCAGTACCTCTCCCATTTCTTGATGTTGGTTAGGTACTGCCTCTTTGTAGATGTTCTCAGGGATGCTGACATGGTGGTGATGGTTTGTTGCGATAATCCCAGGTCCAGATAGGGTCGGTTTAAAATCTGCAACCCAGGAGATTCATGTCTTGATGGCATGGATGGCTGATGCCTGACACTGGGTGAGTCAATAACCCTGGATGACTGGGAAACACCATTGGTGATTCCACCACCATGTCATGGAGTATTGGGAACCATGGCTGTGTAGGCCAGTCGGGCACCACCAAAATTCCAGATGCTGAATCCATCTGGATTTTGCGAAGTACCCGACTGATGAGGCAGAAGGGAGGAAAGGCATAGAAAAAGAACTTTCCCCAATCTAGCGTGAATGCATCTACCGCTGCTGCCTCTGGATCTGGTTCCCACGTGACATACGTAGGTAATTGGTGATTCAGTCTTGATGCAAATAAATCGATATCTGGCTTCCCATATTGCTTTACAATTTTAGCAAATGCTTTAGGATTTAACATCCATTCGATGTTGTCATTGAATTTGCGTGACCTGGTGTCCGCCACTGTATTTAGCTTACCTGGTAGATAGGTAGCTGAAAGCCAAATATGTCTTTCGACACACCATTGCCAAATCGTATTGACCAATTTGTCGCATGATAAAGATTTTATGCCGCCCATATGGTTAATGTAAGCCACCACCGTAGTATTGTCTATTTGTAATCTAACATGCAAGTGATGCATATTGGATACATATGCTTTCAAACCATAAAAGGCGCCCAACATTTCCAAATAATTAATGCCCAGTGTAGATAGTAATGATGATTCTAAGTTAGTCCATCTACCACCTGTGCTGGATATGGAGTTAGTTGCTCCCCAGCCTTTAGCACTGGCATCTGTTTGGAGTACTAAAGGAGCATTAGTAATAACAATAGGACTACAACTATGCCAAATGTTTTTGTATCCACCACTGTAGCTCTGATATTGCTTCAGGGGGTAAACTCATGACTCGGTCATAATGACCTTTATCTTGTTTTAGTGCTTTTACCTTTGCTCTTTGCAAATTTTGATAGTGCAAAGGTCCAAATTGGATAGCTGGAAATGCTGCTACCATTTTGCCAATTACTGTGCCACTTGTCGAATAGTTGGTTTTTTGTTAATCTTTAAGTTATTACATGATTGTACTAATGCAATCATCTTTTCCCTTGGCAGGGTAATAGTCATTTGGACTGAGTTAATTGTGAACCCCAGGTAGTCCATTATCGTGGATGGATTCAACTTGGATTTATCTGGATGTAAGACGAACCCTAGAGCTTCTAGGAGCTGTTTAGTAGCTGATACTGCTGCTACAGCCAATTCCATAGTTTTCACAACTATGAGGATGTCGTCCAAATATGCCATGACTATATGATTAAGTTTCCTTAACGTTGCCATGGCTGGTTTTAATATTTTAGTGAATAGTCTTGGGGCTGAAGTAAGCCCATTAGGCAGTGCTTTATACTGCCACAGCTCCCCCATCCAGATAAATTTAAGGTATCTGCTATAATCCTTATGTATAGGTACCAGATAGTAAGCATCTTTGAGATCAATGCTTGCCATATAGTATCCTTTGGAAATCAGTTGTCTAGCAGTCACAAATGTTTCCATTTTGAAATGTATATACTTAACAAAATCATTCAGGGATGTTAAGTCAATGATGATGCGACATCCACCATCCTTTTTAGTTTTTGTAAATATGTTGGAAACAAATTCCAAGGGCTCATGTTTAGTTTTTTCTATGACCCCTTTGTTTATAAGTATCACCAGTTCAGCTTGTCCCTCCTGTTGTTCTTTTTTGGAGAGAAAAAATACCCTTTCGGGCCGGTGTTGAACTGGCGGTATTTTTGAAATAAATTCAATTTTATACCCTCCAATGCTATTGAGTATATATTTATCATCAGTGATCATTCCCCATGCTTCTTTAAACAAGTGTAACCTTCCCCCTGTTAGTAAGGCACCCTTATTCTCTGTATGCGGGTAGGAACCAGATCCACCTACCTCCATGGTTATTGACGGCTTTGTGATTTTTTCTTCCGTTGTGCTTTGCCTTGTCGACGTGCTGGCGATGTTGGGGGGAGGCGCATTTTCCAGGGGGTCCGCGGCGGGCCCTGACCTAAAAAAGGTCTTTGGGGATAGTGCGGCCCCAAGCTTTCACCAGTCCCATGTTCCGGACGCCGACTGGTGGATGCAGTGGTGTGCTGCCGCCTGGGTGTGAGAAATGTTCTCGGCTTGTTTGTCGCTGGGCCTGCCCTCATGAGGCTAAAGGTTTTGGATGCCTCCTCCATATCCTTGAGTTGTTTATTGAGGTCATTCCCAAATAATAATGAGTCGGATTCCATAGATGGAGTTTTACACAAGCCGGCAAACTTTGGGTTGAGGGCAGGTCTGATGTTTTCTCTCCGAAGGTTATTCAACTCAAACTGAGTTGTGCACATTAATGCGAGCACATCCTGCTGGTGTGTAGTCATCTCCTCCGTCTGTACGCAACGAGCATAAGCTGTGATGGCCGACGTGAGGAGGCGAAGTATCCGCTGGAGTTTTACTTCTTGTGCCCGCATTGGTCCCCCCACATTTCCCCAGATTTGACTGTTGAGACTCTTAACCTTAAGAGCCTCGCAGTTGTCTGGTGCTGTGTGCTCCTCCAGCACTTGGGCGAGCACCTTCTCCTGAAGAGGTTTGTTCGACAGGTGATTTATACTGGCCGCCATCCTCGGCTCCAAAGGTGCTCCAACCCGTGGGGTAGCGACAAAACGATCCACAACACCCAGCAGCTGTTCTTCCTGCACACCCTGCACACTCTCGACTCCTTCCGCCTGCCCCTTTTCCAGACCAGCCCTGCCCTGGTCACCAATGCTAACCTCCAGTTCTAGGTCTGAGGTTGCAAAGGGAAGTGCCGGACTCGACACTATGGAGGAGGCGCCTGTCCTGTCTGCCCGAGAGCGCTGCTGTTCTCGGTAGACCATCCCCTCCAAGAGCTGCTGAATGCAACTCAGGCGGTTGTCTCTCCTCCGTTTTGGGGAGGACATTTCCCCCTCCGACGAGTCGGAGTCGACCGGCCGATTGGTTTTCCCAGCCCGCCGTGTAGGCTCTGGCGTGACTGGGACCGGCTCGGTCTCGGGAATTGCAAAAACCGCTGGAATAGGCTCCTCCGGTGGAGTTAGAGCACGGGCAGTTTTCTGAGAAAGTTTTCTGCGTTGGGACATTTTGCTGTGCAAAAATACTAACGCCAACTCTCTCCGGTTTCCCAACGCACCGTCCACTTACCTGACGGTCCGTTTTAAAGTGCAGCTGGAGAGCCTGACTCCAGCTGCCGCCGCTGTTGCACTGCTGGGCGTAATGCCGCACCTGCGCCCTGAGCGGGCTTCTTCACGAAGTCACTCACGTGACTCCGAAGTAAAATGCTGGAGCAACTCAGCGGAACATGCAAGCATCTCTGGAGAGAAGGAAAGACTAGTCTGAAGTAGTGTCTTGACCCAAAATGTCGCCCATTCCTTCTATCCAGCGATGCTGCCTGTTCCTCCATGCTGAGTTACTCCAGCATTTTGTGCCGATCTTCGGTGTAAACCACCATCTGCAGTTCCTTCCTACACAACCTCTCTCGCAGCTGATGAGGATTTCCAGTATTTTCTGTCCATATTGTACTGCACCAGTATTGATTGATTGTAGGTGGAACAGAGATGGAGAGAGTGGTCACTTGAATGTCTAATCGGGGGCATGATTTCGGTAATCGGTTGGCACTGACATTGACTCTCAGTCAAAGGTCTCCTGGTTGTCTAAGGTCTCTAAGGTGAGAGAGGGAAAGTTTAATGGAGATGTGTGGGGCAAGATATTTACACAGAGAGTGGTGGGGGCCGAGAACACACTGCCAGGCGGGTTCAACAGTGGTTACAACAGTGGCATTCAAGTGGCTTTAAAATAGGCAAATGGATAGACCTGGAATGGAGGGGCATGAATTTTGCACAGGCAGATGTGATGGCATCATGTTCAGCACAAACATTGTGGCCAATTGAACAAACACTGTTCCCAGAGTCTGCAGTGCCACAAGAGTGATAAAGAATATTTGGTTCTTGCCAACAATGTCTGAATCTACCAGATGAAACATTAAACCCAGCTCTCTTCTCAATTCTCATGTCACTTTGACAAAGAAACGGCAAGGACTCCCAGTGCCTTGGCCAATATGCAGGGTCGGAAAACCCGGGGGGGCCAGAGGGGGCACACGTCCCCCCTGTGTTTTGAGAGGTGGGGGACATCCCCCCCCCCAAGTCTTTGTGATCCCGATTTTAAAATCTCCATTTTTAGTGCTGGATTGAGCCTCCGAAGCCTCGCGCGTGTGTGTGTGAGTTTGCGCATGCGCGCGTGGCCGCCAAAAAATTGTGTCCCCCGTCCCCTCCATGTTTTGATAGCGAGTTCCGCTCTTGCCAATATGCACTCCACAATATTCCTGGAAAGAATACAGAAACTGCTGGAAATACTCAGCAGGGCAGGCAACATCTGCGGAAAGAGAAACCGAGTTGGCATTTCAACTCTGAAACCCTACCACCCTTCAAACACTCATTTACACAAATCCTCCAGTTCATTGTGAAGCCTAGGTTTACTATTGTTACGTGTTCCGGGGTTCAGTGAATAGCTTTGTTTTGCATGCTATCCAAACAGGTCAGATGTACCATACATACTGTAAATACAATCAACTCAAACTCGAGTCCAATAGATGGAGCAAAGGGGAAGATACTGTGTGCAAAATGTAGTTCTTGCATTGCAACAGTCCCCACATTCCCATTATTTACCCCCACATGTTCCCACCTACAAACATACTCCGTACTGTGGAATTTACAGTGGAAATTTAATCCACCAACACAAACATTGCGGGATGTTGTGGAAACTGCAGCTTCAGGAGGAAACCTACACGGTCACAAGGGATTACTTGCAAACTCCGCACAGTTAGTTCCAGAGATCAGGATTGAACCCAGGTCACACTGGAGGCAGCACTCTATCAGCCACTGGACCACTGTACTGAATTTGTTTGGGTTTAGGCTACGATTCCAAGTAAAAAGTGGTTCAAAATAAGTTCCTTATCATTGGAGTCCCTGCTCAATCCATGAAATGAAGCCACCGTGACATAAGTGTACTAGGCCAGGCGCTGAAACTAGGACAATTCTGGTCACAGTGGGACATCTTATCAGCTTACCCTATTTTCTCCTGAAAGATGCTCTTTCACGTGTTGTGCCATTATAAAGTGGTCTCTGCTCATCGTATGTAGGTTGATGGAATACATTTGTAAAGTTTTTCTTATCCAAGATAATGTAAACTTTTTTGGTATTGTTCATATTTTTTTAGACTTTTGACTTTAGAGATACAGCTGAGAAATATCCCCTTCGTCCCACCGAGCCACACTGACCAGCGAGCAACCCATACACTAACACTATCCTACACACTCGGGGCAATTTACAATTTTACAGAAGCCAATTAACCTACAAATCTGTACGTCTTTGGAGTGTGGGAGGAAACCGGAGAACCCAGAGAAAACCCACATGGTCATCCTGGCAATGGAGGAGGCCCAGGACAGAATGGAATGGGCAGTTAAAATGGTTGGCAACTGGGAGATCCAGTAGGCCTTGCCAATTGTTGCAACATTTCTCAATAAATATTCAATGACTATCCACGGCAGTGAACAATTGTTTATGGTTTATCATATTGACAATATAAAATGACTCCTAACATAAATATTATATTCATTTATTTTTTATTGCATTGAATATTCTAATGAAGCGGCACGGTGGTGCAGCGGCAGAGTTGTTGCCTTACGGTGCCAGAGACCCAGGTTCAATCCCGGCTATGGGTGCTGTCTGTACAGAGTTTCTACGTTCTCCCCGTGACAACCGCGGGTTTTCTCCGGTGCTCCGGTTTCCTCCCACACTCCAAAGACGTACAGGTTTGTATGTTAGTTGGTTTTGGTAAATTGTCCTTAGTGTGTAGGATAGTGTTAGTGTACGGGGATTGTTGGTTAGTGTGGACCCAGTGGGCTGAAGGGCCTGTTTCTGCAGTGTATCACCAAGCTAAACTAAGCTAAATAAAAACATTGCCCACCATCCAAAATCAGACCAAACATAAACTTGGTCATAATCAGATAATGCCATTCCTTTATCGTGGCTGGATCTAAATCCTGGAACTCCCTCTCAAATAACATTGTGGAAGAACCTTCACTAGGTAGACTGCCAGGGGTCCAAGTGATAGTTCTCCACCATCTTCTCAATGGCAGTTAGGAAAGGGCATTAAATGTTGCTCTTTCCAGCAATGTTCCCATTCCAAAACAAATAAAAAAATAAAGAATGTGTTTTAAAGTTGGTGGTGGTTATAATTTAGGATTATTGGCAAGATATCCACTAAAATAGTAAGATTAAACGAGAACTTACCAGTTTGAAGTTTGATCTGTATTTTATGAGGAGTTACGATGAGGGATTACGTGAAGAACCCGCTCAGTGCGCAGGCGCGGCATACTTCCAAGCAGCGGTGTGGAATCACAGATAGACACAAGTATTTGAAGTTAACATAATAAAGAAAAAGAGACATCAATTTATCAGTTTGATCCATATAATGAGGGTGGGAGCGGAGGGCACGTAATCCCTCATCGTAACTCCTCATAAAATACAGATCAAACTTCAAACTGGTAAGTTCTCGTTTAACCTTACTATTTTACTTCGGAGTCACGTGAGTGACTACGTGAAGATTTCAAAGCTCTGTGATTTCAAACCGTGTAACAGTTTTACTCACTCACTGCCGAAAGCTCTTGAGGAAGGAAGTGTTATCGTAATTAACCAATGAATCTGTTTTTCAAGAAAAACAAAAAGGTATTTATTAACAATAGCAAAAAACAAAATTGCTCCCCCGGGCTTAAATTAAATATCTGCAGCTTCTAATATTTTTGCTGCAAACAAATCAGGCTTCATCAATGGCTTATTATAGAATGTTCGGAATGTGGATTCCCTCGATCATCCTGCTGTGTTCAGGATGAGGTCAATAGGTACATCCATCCTAGCTGCCGCTGATGTGGAGGCTGCCCTGGTGGAATGAGATTTAAAAGTGTTAATATCTATCCCAGCAGCTTCCAATACCTGTTTTAGCCATCTTGAGATGGTCTGGCTTGTTACCTGGCCATGAGGTTTTTTGTGGCTGACCCATAAGGCTTGTTCACTCCCTCTGATGTTGTGCGTTGTGTCGATGTACTGTATTAGGTGGGTCACCACACACAACCGTGGCTCTGGTGGGTAGGCCCGGAATACCACTAGTGAATTGGATGTTCCTGGCCTGCTTTGTTTTACCAGACCTTGTAGAATGAATGTTATCTGGTCTGGCGTTGTTTTCATGTTGTCCAGTCTCAATTTGTGTAGCGACTGGATCCTCTGAGCAGATACCAGTGCCATCAGCATGAGCGTCTTCAGTGTTGATTGCTCGAGGCTGAGGGATCTAGCTGGTGGCCATTCCCGGAGGTATGTCAGTATGACACTAATGTCCCAAATATGAGTATACCTGGGCTTGGGGGGCTTGATGTTATAAATGCCCCTCATCAGTTTAACCACCAGTGGATGGGATCCCATAGGCTGATGTCCTGCTGGTTTGAGGTAAGCGGAGAGGGCACTACGTGCCGTGTTGATGGCACTGTAGCTGATCCCTTCATGATGGTGTAGATAGGCCAGGAACTCCAATACGTTGGTTACTGTGGCTGTTTCATATGAAGTCCCTGTTTCTTGGCAGTACTTCTCCCATTTTCTGATGCTGGTTAAGTACTGCCTCTTGGTAGATGTTCGCAGGTATGCTGACATGGTGGTGATGGTTTGTTCGGATAATCCCAGGTCCAGGTAGGGTCTGTTCAGAATCTGCAACCCAGGAGTTTAATGTCTTGATGGCATGGGTGGCTTATGCCTGACACTGGGTGAATCAATAGTCCTGGATGACTGGGAAACACCATTGGTGATTCCACCACCATGTCATGTAGTACTGGGAACCATGGCTGTGTGGGCCAGTAGGGTACCACCAAAATACCAGAAGCCGAGTCCATCTGGATTTTGCGAAGTACACGACTGATGAGGCAAAAGGGAGGAAAGGCATAGAAAAAGAACTTTCCCCAATCCAGCGTGAAGGCATCTACCGCTGCTGCCTCTGGATCTGGTTCCCAAGCGACATACATAGTTAACTGGTGATTTAGTCTTGATGCAAATAAATCGATATCTGGCGTTCCATATTGCTTGACAATTTTAGCAAATGCTTTAGGATTTAACATCCATTCGATGTTGTCATTGAATTTGCGTGACCTGGTGTCTGCCACTGTGTTTAGCTTACCTGGTAGATAGGTAGCTGAAAGCCAAATATGTCTTTCGACACACCATTCCCTAATCATATTGACCAATTTGTCGCATGATAAAGATTTTATGCCGCCCATATGGTTAATATAAGCCACCACCGTAGTATTATCTATTTGTAATCGAACATGCAAGTGCTGCATATTTGATGCATATGCTTTTAAACCATAAAAGGCGCCCAACATTTCTAAATAGTTAATGCCCAGTGTAGATAGTAATGATGATTCTGAGTTGGTCCATCTACCACCTGTGCTGGATATGGAGTTAGTTGCTCCCCAGCCTTGAGCACTGGCATCTGTTTGAAGAACTAAAGTAGGATTAGTAATGATAATAGGACTAAAACTATGCCAAATATTTTGTGTCCACCACTGTAGCTCTGATATTGCTTCAGTGGGTAACATCATGACCCGATCATAGTGACCTTTATGTTGTTTTAGTGCCTGCACCTTTGCTCTTTGTAAATTTTGATAATGCAAAGGTCCAAATTGTGTAGCCGGAAATGATGCTACCATTTTTCCAATTACTATTGTTACTTGTCGAATAGTTGGTCTTTTGTTGACTATTAAATTATCGCATGATTGTGCTAATGCAATCATCTTTTCCCTTGGCAGGGTAACAGTCATTTGGACTGAGTTAATTGTGAACCCCAGGTAGTCCATAATAGAGAATGGATTTAACTTAGATTTATCTGGATGTAGGACAAATCCCAGAGTTTCAAGGAGCTGTTTTGTAGCTGAGACTGCTGCCACAACTAATTCCATAGTTTTCCCAACTATGAGGATATCATCCAAATATGCCATGACTATATGTTTTTGTTTCCTTAATATTGCCATGGCTGGCTTCAATATTTTTGTAAACAATCTTGGGGCTGACGTAAGCCCATAAGGCAATGCTTTGTACTGCCACAGCTGCCCCATCCAGATAAATTTTAGGTATCTGCTATGATCCTTGTGTATGGGTATTAGATAGTAAGCATCTTTGAGATCAATGCTTGCCATGTAGTATCCTTTGGAAATCAGTTGTCTAGCAGTCACAAATGTTTCCATTTTGAAATGTATATACTTAACAAACTTGTTTAGGGATGTTAAGTCAATGATGATGCGACATCCACCATCTTTTTTGGTCTTGGTAAATATATTGGATACAAATTCCAAGGGTTCATGTTTGGTCTTTTCTATGACCCCCTTATTTATAAGTCTCACCAGTTCAGCTTGTCCCTCCCGTTGCTCTTTATTGGAGGGAGAAAATACCCTTTCAGGCCAATGTTGAACTGGCGGTGTTGTTTCTGATATAAACTGAATTTTATATCCACTAATGCTGTTGAGTATATACTTGTCACTCGTGACCATTCCCCATGCTTTTTTAAACAAGTGTAATCTCCCCCCGTTAGTACAGCACCCTTATTCTCTCTATGCTGGTAGGAACCAGAACCACCTACCTCCATGGTTATTGGCGGTTTTGTCTTTTCTGTTTTCTTAGAGGTTTGTTCTGACGACGTGCTGGCGATGTTGGGGGGAGGCGCATTTTCCAGGGGGTCCGCTGCGGGCCCTGATCTAAAAAAGATCTTTGGGGATAGTGCGGCCCCAAGCTTTCACCAGTCCCATATTCCAGACGTCGACTGGTGGATGCCGTGGGGTGCTGCCGCTTGGGTATCGGAGGTCGTGGTTTGCTCGTCCCGGGGCCTGCCCTCATGAGGCCGAAGGTTTTTGAGGCCTCTTCCATGTCCTTCAGCTTTTTGTTCAGATCTTTCCCAAACAGCAATGAGTCAGCCTCCGCAGCTGGGGCTTTGCACAAGCCTGCAAATTTGGGATTGGGGGCAGGTCTTATATTTTCCCTCCGGAGATTGTTCAGTTCGAATTGTGTGGTACACATCAATGCCAGCACATCCTGCTGGTGTGTACTCATCTCCGTTGTCTCCACAGAACGAGCAAAGGCTGTGATAGCTGACGTCAGGAGCCTTAGGATCCGCTGTAGCTTAAGTTCTTGTGCCCGAATAGGAGCCCCCACATTTCTCCAGATTTGGCTGTTGAGGCTTTTTACCTTAAGGGCCTCACAGTTCTCTGGTGCTGTATGTTCTTCCAGCACCTCAGCGAGCACCTTTTCCAGTAGAGGCTTGTTCGATAGGTGGTTAATACTGGCTGCCATTTTTGGCTCCAAAGGTGCTCCAGCCCGTGGGGTTGCTACGAAGCGGTCCACCACACCCAACAGCTGTTCCTGTTCCTGCATCCCATGCATACTCCCGATTTCGTCCGCCTGCCCCTGTTCCAGACCAGCCCTGCCCTGGTCACCAATGCTAGCTTCCTGGTATGAGGTAGCAAAGGGCAGTGCCTGACACAACACTATGGAGGATGTACCTGTCCTGTCTCCCCGGGAGCGCTGCTGTTCCCGGTGGACCATCTCCTCCAGGAGCTGCTGAATGCAGCTCAGGCGGCTGTCTCTCCTCCGTTTTGGGGAAGACATTTCCCCCTCCGACGAATCGGATTCGACCGGCCGATTGGTCTTCCTGGCCGCTTTCCCAGTCTGCCGTGCAGGCTCTGGCATGACTGGGTCAGGCACGGTCTCAGGGATAGCGAACCGCTCTGAGAGCGACATTGCCGCCGGTTGCTGCCCCGCTGGAATTGAACGCTCCTCTGGTGGAGTTAAAGCGCGGGCAGTTCTGTTCGAGAGCTTTCTGCGTTGAGACATTCTTGCACCCTGCAAAACACTAAACGCGACTCTCCTCCGTTAAGTCCCAACGCACCGTCTACTTACCTGACGGTCCGTTTTAAAGCGCAGCTGGAGAGCCTGACTCCAGCTGCCGCCGCTGTTGCACTGCTGGCGTAATGCCGCGCCTGCGCACTGAGCGGGTTCTTCACGTAGTCACTCACGTGACTCCGAAGTAAAATCATTAACTTGCTAATAATGCCTCACCAATGATGTGTGCATTTTTTTAATTAATTGTTTCTATGGAGTTAACACCTAACATTTCCGGAGATCTGTGTAAGATGATTAATGGCACAGGGCATGGAAAATTTAGGAAAATATCCTTATTATTTAAATGTATGATATTCACACTTAATCAGCAACATGGCTCATTTTGAATAGATCAGTTTAATTTAGAGATGAAGCATGGAAACAGGACCTAAACAGGATCGCTGGTCGGTGCGGACTCGGTGCCCCGAAGGGCCTGTTTCCACGCTGTATATCTAAACTAAACTAAACTAAACCAAACTAAAAAATAGACAAAAATAAACTGCTGAAAGAACTCAGCAGGTCAGGCAGCATCTGTGGAGCCAAAGCAATGTTCAATGTTTCAGGCTAAGACCATTCATCAGGACAATGATAGGTGCCGCTGATCTGTTAAGTTCTTCCAGCAGCTTATTTTATGTTCCAGATTCCTGCATCTGCCATCTCCCTTGTCTCCAATCAAAGAGTAAGATCAGAATGCCTCTGCTTCGGTGTTTGAGAAACACTCCACTGCATACTGACAATGCCAAGAAATCCAAGACAAGTTGATTAAATTGACAAGTAATTCAAATGTTAGCAGCTCAAAGGCACAGCGCAGTCTCAGGTACTCTCCACGGGAAGATCTTATTAGCTTCATGGGAATTTGAATCAGTCATCTTTTTGGGAAAATTAGTATGTGTATCTATTCCACAAATACCTGCGAGTGTCTGCATAAGGTCAGGTCGGGGGGAGTTCCCCCTGTCACGGGTACCATGTAATCCCCTGCTACCTGCTCCATGGTCGGATAGTTGACGACTAAACCGTCTCCCCCATCTGGTTTGCTAAGGGAGGAGGGGGCTGTGGACCCGCAGCAGGACCAAAAACAAGACCTGTCAGAGGGCGGATGAGCTTCTAGCGAGCCAACGGCCATCCACACTTCAGTAGAAGTTGCGATCACTGTCGTACATGGCATTGTAAGGAATGATGATAAAGCACACACACCAAAATCCTATACTTCCAGGGGCGGAAGTCCACAGGAACTGGGGGACAGAGATGTGTGGTGCGTCTGTCACCGTTCCCATCGGAAACCAACACCACTGCGTCTTCATATTACCTACAGCATGTTTATATTCACATGACACAATGGTGACGTGCTGGAAATACTGTAGATCAATGTCTCTATAACCTTTCATCTTTGCCTTTTCCCCAGTAAATTCTAACCTTACATTTCCTGTAGTTTTGAAAGTCTCTCTCCCACATATCTAACAAACAGATATCATAGATGTCAATATCCCTGTAGGGAGAATTAATGGGGCCTACTTATTTAAAAGGCCGTTCGTTAACTTTTGGGATTCTTGCCTGCTAAACACAGTGACAAAGAGCAGCTTTAATCCCTGTTGCAACCAACAAGAACCTAAACAAAACTGTGAGCATCTACCCCCCCCCCCCCCCCCCCCCCCCCCCCACCTCAATAAATCAACTTGCTTTTCAGCAGAGTGTATTAATTTAAACTATTTTAATTATGCCACGCTATGAATCGTAAATACATTTACACATATATTTATTAGTCCTAACATCTATAGTGGCCATTTTTCCCATCATGCTTTCTCAGTGTGTGAGCTGTAGGAACTCTAGAATCATCTCAACAATTTAGTTTAGTTTAGTTCAGAAATATAGCGTGGAAACAGGCCCTTCGGCCCTCGAGTCTTCACCAACCAGTGACCCTTGCACATTAACAGTAATCCTACACACACTAGGGACAATTTACACATACACCAAGCCAATTAACCTGCATACCTGTGTGCCTTTGGAGTGTAGAGAAAACCGAAGATCTTGGAGAAAACCCAAGCGGTCCCGGGGAGATGGTACAAACTCTATACCGACAGCACCCGTAGTCACGATCGAACCCGGGTCTCCGGCGATGCAAGCGCTGTAAGGCAGCAACACTACTGGCGCGCCACCGTGGCTGCCCTGTCGACACATACAGTCGTAATGGATCAAATAGCGTCCCTCTGTTGGGAATACCTCATGGTACTGCTAGAAGTACCATGTTCTAAAAACAGATCTATGACATGATTCATCAAAGGTATTCCTACTGTAAACATCTCCCATTTCTTTTACTAACTTTGGATAACAAACATCTTTCAAAATCAGATGTTAAATGGACGTTAGTTGGTATTTATTGGAAGCATGGCCATATGTCTACCACCCACATATGGGAAACATTTGCTAACTTCTTTCCTGAGAAGACTGAATTATTTTGGGGGGATTTAAGGCAGGCAGGTGCTGCCTCTTCAACCAGCAAACAAAGTTTCAATAGAAACATAAAAAAATACACATAGAAACATAGAAAATAGGTGCAGGAGTAGTTTATTCGGCCCTTCGATCCAGCATGACCATTCAGCATGATTATGGCTGGTCATCCACAATCAGTACCCTGTTCCTGCTTTATTCCCATATCCCTTGATTCCATTAGCCCTCAGAGCTACATCTAACTCTCTCTTGAAAACATCCAGTGAATTGGCCTCCGCTGCCTTCTGTGGCAGAGAATACCACAGATTCACAACATCTGGGTGAAAATGTTTTTCCTCATCTCAGTCCTAAATGGCCTACCCCTTATTCTTAAAATGTGACAACAATCATCCTTGTAAATT
The DNA here is from genome assembly GCF_028641065.1 of Leucoraja erinaceus. Classification (NCBI taxonomy): domain Eukaryota; kingdom Metazoa; phylum Chordata; class Chondrichthyes; order Rajiformes; family Rajidae; genus Leucoraja; species Leucoraja erinaceus. Next base: position 28,478,919 of record NC_073396.1, read on the forward strand.
ACCCTTAAAATAAAAGAAATTACAATCAAATTGCCCCCATTGTTATCTTAATTCCTTAGAATATGAAGGCACAAGAAATTGCAGATGCTGAAATTTTGAGCAATAAAACAAATGCTGGAGGAACCCTGTGAGTCCTGTGGAATTAATGGTCAAAGTTGGGACCTTCCTTTAGTCTAATGGTGCGATGGGGAGAAAGCTGGGAAAGAGAGGTGGTGGTGGGGCAAAGTCTGGCAAGTGATATGTTTTGTGCAGGAAGGAACTGCTGATGCTGGTTTACACCAAAGATAGACACAAATTGTTGGAGTTACTCAGCGGGACAGGCAGCATCTCTGGAGAGAAGGAATTTTGGGTTGAGACCCTTCTTCAGACTGGTCGGTGGAGGGACCGGTCTGGAGGCGAGCAAGCTTGAGGTGGGATTCTTCGTAGAGTCCAGGTAGGTGAGGAACTAATGTCTGAAGAAGTGATGGGCTTTTACAGGCAAGGAAGGGGGGATGAGTGATGGGCGGTTGCACTAACTCCAACCACGCTAATCAATCTGCTCCTTTCTCCTCCTCCATACGCTCACCTTCCATCCCTGTCCCATTTCCTTCATATCCCCCTCTTTCCCCTCCCCCTGTCCAAGTTCACCCATGTCCTCCTCTTTTGTTTTTCTTTTTTGGCTGCATCCAATAACCACCCCTCTCTCCTCTGTATCCACCTATCACTTGCCAGGCTTTGACATCCCCACCTCTCTTTTCTGGCTTTCTCCCCCAGTCCATCAGTGTGAAGAACCGAAACATCATCTGCACATTCCCTCCACAGATGCTGCCTGGCCCGACGAGTTCCTCCAGCACTTTTTTTTTTTTTTGCTCAGAGTATGATCTGGTGTTCTCTCATCCATCTTCACATTTTAATCTTTGCAGTCCAGGTATGAGGACCAGAAATGGGTGGCACAGTGCCGCAATGGTGGAGTTGCTGTCTTACAGCGCCAGAGATGCAAGTTCGATCCTGACTATGGGTGCTGTCTGTATGGAGTTTTTAACGTTCTCCCTGAGACCGTGTGGGTTTTCTCCAGTTGCACCGGTTTCCTCCCACACTCCAAAGGCGTACAGGTTTGTAGGTTAATTTGCTTTGGTAAGTTGTAAAATTGTCCCTAGTGTGAGTAGGATAGTGTACAGGGTGATTGCTAGTCGGCACAGACTCGGTGGGTCAAAGGGCCTGTTTCAGCGCTATATCCTTGAAGCCTAAAGTATCATTATGTAAATCAAGCCCCCTGACACCAATGTGAGGATCTGAAATGCCCATAGTATTGGGCGGCCACTGTGGCACGGCAGAGACCCGGGTTCGATCCCGACTACGGGTGCTGTCTGTATGGAGTTTGTGCGTTCTCCCTGTGACTGCATGAGTTTTCTCCAAGATCTTCGGTTTCCTCCCACACTCCAAAGACGTACGCGTATGTAGGTTAATTGGCTTGGTGTATGTGTAAATTGTCCCTAGTATGTGTAGGATACTGTTAACGTGCAGGGATCGGTAGTCGGTGCGGACTCTGTGGGCCGAATGGCAAGTTTCTGCACAGTATTTCTAAACTAAACTAAACTACTCCAGCTGTGGTCTAACCAGGGCTTTGTTTCACAAACATAAACTTTGATGATCTTTCACTCCTACCTTCTTGATAGAAAGGATAACTCTTCATTGATTTGTTTTCTTTCAAAGGTCACTTTGACCGATTACATCATTCAAAATGTCATATTTTATATCATTTTACACTTTTGTTTATCCAGGCTAAAGGGCCTTTTTTTACACAACCTTCTGGTTGGAACACGACAGATTCTGCATCAAATATCTAATCTCTTACGTCACTGGATTAAACTCAGCTCTGCTTAAACAGCTTGGTTTAAAATCAGACTTAGACATCATAAACTAAATACACAAAGTTGTAACTAAAAAGAGATCAGAACATTTAATTCTGTGCAATTTAGTTTTGATTTTAACGTATCAATTTACGCACGTTTCATTTACGTCTTGTTAATTTTAACTTCATGTCCTTGCTTTTGAATGGTAACCTTGAACAAAGTTCTGAGAGAGAGACAGAAAGTAGAGACCAGACAAATGGTAAGTGATGTGTCAGTGATCAACATTAAACTCTTGATGAGATGTGTCGGTCTCAAGATCACTTTGTGTGAACATAATATATTTAAGTCATGACCACATTATGGTTTCTCCAAGAATAACAAAAAGGAAGATGCTCCTGACTTTGGTCTCTGCTGCACAGTATCTGAAGGCCACTGGACTCCGGAAACACGTGTATTGCTAGCAGATTTGGGCCCCATATAGAAGGATGTGCTGGGGTTGGAGAAGGTTTACAAGAATGATCCCAGAAATGATTGGGTTAACATATGATGAGCATTGGACAGCACTGGGCCTGTACACTCTGGAGTTTAGAATGATGAGGGGGCACCTGATTTAAACTTACTGAATAGTGAAAGGCCTGGATAGAGTGGATGTGGAGAAAAAATGTCACATAGTGGGAAAGTCTCGGACCAGATGCCTCAGAATGTAAGGATGTGTCAACAGAAAGAATATGAGGAGGAATGTCTTTGGTCAGAGGATGTGGGAGGGGGAGAGGTGGGAGGGGAGGGGGTGATGATTCTGTGGTATACTTTGCCACAGAAGGTTGTGGAGGCTAAGTCAATTGATATTTTTTAAGCCAGAGATTGTCAGATTCTTGATTAATACATGTGTCAGGGTTTATGGGGAGAAGGCAGGTGAATGGGGTTGAGAGGGAAAGATAGATCAGCCATGATTGAAAGGCGGAGTAGACTTGATGGGCCAAATGGCCTAACGCTGCTCCTAGAACTTATGACCTTATGAAATGCGTTTACTAGTTGTTCATGTTTACCTGGGAGGATATTTCTGCTGCTTTTTGCACTGACAATTTAATAACTCTGGCACTGGCCACTTAAATCAGCTGCCCTGGACAATTTATGACTGTTTTTACTTGTATTTTAATGTTTCTGCTTTTACCTGCACTTTTTAACTATTCGTACTGTTTGATCAGGGACTGGATTGTTTTTATTGTTTTTATTTTATGTGTGAAATGTTTAAGTTTTATGTGCGATGCTCCGGTATTCCCTGGGAAACGTCTTCTCATTTTGCACTGTACAACTGTTGCTTTGCAAGATGACAATAAAGGTTGATTGATTGATTGATTGATTGATTGATTGATTGATTGATTGATTGATTGATTGATTGAATGATTGAATTGATTGATATTGATATGATCCATTCTTCTGTTACAATTTGCCACATGACATACTTACCATCTAAAGTTCAATTCAGGGCTTTCCAGAAGACAGTTCTAAATTTAGAGCATCAATATTGTTTTGTTGATGTGTCTAATCCCTCTAATAGAACATAGAACACTACAGCACAGGAACAGGCCCTTCAGTCCACAATGTCTATGCTGAACATGATGCCAAGATAAACTGCGGTAATCTAATTTGCCTGCATGTGACCCATGTCCCTCCATTCCCTGGTTATCCACATGCCCCTTCAATGCCGCTATCGTATCTGTCTTCTCCACCACTGGCAGCACTCACTCCACGCACCCACCACCCTCTGTGTTTAAAGCTAGTCCCTCAGATCCTCTCTGCCTCTCTCACCATTAGCCTTTGCCCTTTAATCTTTGGGAAAGGGTTCTGACTGCCTACTCTATCTACGCCTCTCAGAATTGTGTTAAAGAGGAACGTGAAAGTTAGCATTCCGATCGGAAGTTGAGCTACTGATTCCTGCAGTAAACACTTGAATTTCTGCTTTGTTTATTCTCTTCTGTCCAATTTAAAGAAAATGTATTTGACCTTACAGTTTGAGTCTTTAGCTGACCTTTCAAAATTCTCAAATGTCACATCATGCAGATGCATAGGCATCAGGGAGAGATCATTTTAAAGACTCCATTTTATGTTCAATAAGAGATAGTTGAAAGTGTTATCCTTTCAGTTCAAATAACGCTCCAAGATCCAGTTTAGTTTAGTTTAGTTTATTATCTAGTACCGAGATACAGTGAACAGCTTTGTTTTGCGTGCTATTCAGTCAAGGAAAAGACCGTACATGATTACAATCCACACTGTGCAGATGAAGGACAAGTGTACAACATTTAGTGCAAGATAAAGTCTGATAAAGTCCGATTAAAAATAGGTCTCCAATGGCGGAGATGGGAGGTCAGGACCACGCATGAGTTGGTGAGGGGGCGGTTCAGTTGCCTGATATCAGCTGGGAAGAGGGGCCAAGGAAAGAGCATTCACTTTGCGGCCCTGTTTTCACCAATCTTTCCACCACCACTCACAAGAAGCACAAGAAGCGCAAGACAGACACCATTGCATACAGATGCTCTGGCTGAACAACTTCTAATCTTGTGTGTGGACTCGATACGAAGAAGAAGCTGGGAAGAAACTGTCCCTGAATCTGGAGGTATGTATTTTCATTCTACTGTACCTCTTTCAAACTTCTGTACCTCGTGCCTGATGGGAGAGAAGAGGGAGTGACTGGGGAGAGATTGGTTCTTGATTATGCTGTGTAGGAAGGAACTTCCGTATCTTTCATTCATTTGTTCTGTATCTCTCTACGTCATCATCGAGACAATACCTTGCTGAGGCAGTGTGAAGTGTAGATGGGAATGGAAGGAAGGTTTGTTTGCGTGATGGTCTGGGCTACGTCCACACCGCTGGTATAAGGTAAATGCATGTGTGTAATGTAATCTTGTTCTAAAGTTTGTTTTGGTTGAGCTCAGTATAGAGACATAAAGTCATACAGCGTGGAAACAGACCCTTCAAGCCAACTAGCCCACTCCGACCAACATGTACCATCTACACCAGTCCCACCTGATGGCGTTTGGCCCATATCCCTCCAAACCAGGGAAGAATATGTGGAAGAAGATAAAGGGGATTCGTTTGTGTCCGGGACAATACTTAATCCCTAAAATAGAGGTTATCACATTACTGTTTATGGACATTTGCCTTACACAAAGTGGCTGCTGCATCTCCCACTTTCAAGGTGTGACTGCACTCCAAACTACTTCATTGACTGCAGGGGCACTAACGAACATCCTGTTGTAGTGAAAGATGCAACGGAAAGCCCCCGATTCAGTTTCAATCAAGCGATTAAAGTTACTTGTGTTAGAGGACACCTTGTCTACTTCATCTCTGGTTGGAAATGCAAGTGCAGAGCATGTACATCTGCACGGTAAGACATTTGAGAATTTCGGAAGGTCAGTTAAAAACTCAAACCGTAAGGTCAAATCAATGGGAGTTAAAAAAAAAATATTGACTTCTGTCTTTGAGGCAGAGATCTTGTATAATTGACACGAGCAGATTTGCCTAAGGACTACATTTTCGACCAAGTGTATATGAAGAGGTGGAACTGGAGCCCAATTATGTGCTGGTAAACAGCTGTGGAATAAATATTTCATAAATCATACAATTCCAAACTAAGCTAATGCCAATGGGATTCACTGTGTGTGTAAACTTCAATTTCAATAAGAAGTACAATATCTTTTCAAGAATGGCTTCACAACTTGGCTTAAGGGAGTTTTTAAGCAGAAGAAACGTTGAAGAGATGAAGCAGGCGCCAATCGCAATGAACATTCTTCTCCCCAAGAAAAGCTATGGATTTGAAGCTTGCCTTGATGGTCATTAGAAAGACTCTGATATGTCAGAATTTAATGATAATTCAATTTCTTTGCTGTCTACAAAACAAACAATGACAATTGACATTTTGACGCTAACACAATCTGAAAGCACAAGAGTCTGCAGATGCTGGGATCTTGAGCCAAAAACAAAGTGCTGGAAGAATGGCAGAGCTACTGGCTCATGGCGCCAGGGACCTGGGTTCGATCCTGACTACAGGTGCGGTCTGTATGGAGTTTGTACGTTCTCCCCTAGACCTGTGTGGGTTTCCTCCAAGATCTTCGGTTTCCTCCCACACCCCATAGACGTACAGGTTTGTAGCTTAATTGGTTTGGTGTATGTGTAAACTGTCCCTAGTGTGTGTAGGGGGTAGTGTTAATGTGCGGGGATCGCTGGTTGGCGCGGACTTGGTGGGCCAAAGGGCCTGTTCTCGAGCTGTATCTCTGAACTAAACAAAACTAATTCAGCAGATCAGGCCACATTTGTGGAGGGGGATGTACAGGAGTCTGAAGAAAGGTCAAAACCCAAAATACTGTCAATCCATTTCCCTCCACAGATGCTGCCTGACCTGCTCAGTTTCCCCAGCACTTTATTTCTTCTGTAAAAATACCTACTTGAAGCTTACTGAAGCACCATTCTGAAACACGACCATTTGTCTTCAAGGTCTGCGTTTCCATCTCCTCTCCACGGGATAACGTTTTCTGATACTATTTTCTCTGCACATTTTCACACTGTCTTGCCATTGTCTCCTGTCTAGACTCCGAGAGACAGCACAGAAACAGGCCCTTCGGCCCACCAAAACCATGGCAACTCAAGCATCTAAAGTATTTTTAAGGTGGAGATTGACAAATGCTTGATTGGTCAGGGTGTCAAAGGGTAATGGGGAGAAGGCAGGAGAATTGGGTTGAGATTGAAAGATAGATCAGCCAGAATTGAATGGCAGTGTAGACTCGATGGGCCAAATGGTCTACGTCTGCTATGACTTATGAACCTATGAACATATGAATCACCCAATTTACTGATCCCACATTAATTATCTTTTTATTCTCCCCACATTTTCATCAACTCTTCCCAGATTCTAACACTCATCTTGTTAACCTACCCATTTGGCACGTGTATGGGATGTGGAGGGAAAATGGAGTACACGGAAAAAATATACTGGTTCACAAGGAGAAGGTGCAGACTCCGTACAAACAGCACCTGAGGTCAAGATTGAACACAGGTCTCTGGCACTGTGAGCAGCAGTTCAACTAGCCTAGCCGCTGTTCCAATACTGTGTCCAAGTTGACATCACGATGGGAAATTGCCAGCCTTTTGCCCAAGTCTGCCCCTTCCATCCTCCACAGAGACATTTGTGACTCACTAACGCAGTACTGGGGAATGCCGCACTATCAGAGATACAGCCTTTAGGTGAGACATCAAATAAAGGTTTGTCTTCTCTCTGGTACATTTAAAGGAACTAATAGAAGAATTCACCCCATTGCCAAGATCTTGTACATTTCCTCAAACAATATCACCGTAAGGCATGTGTAGACAGGGACTGCAGATGCTGGTATACACCGAAGATAGACACAAAGTGCTGTAGTAACTCAACGGGTCAGGCAACATCTCTGGGTGGGTGACGTCTCGGGTTGGGACCCTTCTTCAGACTGGTTCTGAAGAAAGGTTCCAATCTGAAAACATCACCCGTATTTCTCCTCCAGAGATGCTGCTTGATCACTCCAGCACTTTGTGTCTCTCGCTGTAAGGCATGTTACCTGTCACCACCTCATTGTTGTATCTGGAAATTGGTGTGGAATAACAACCTCCCGAATTTCTTAAATAATAACAGTGACTAGACCTTAAAAAAAGACCTTGCTGGCGGGAAGATATTTTGAGATGTTGTGAGGCTGCAGAGGTTGCTAAATATAATTGCAAAGTCTTTTCTTTCACCCTTGAATTGACGTCAGCACTCGCATGCAAAATCTAGGATAAGAGCACTGTGGAATACTGGGTGAAGTGAAAGGTTCTCTCCTGTGATCAGAACATTAGTTCTGTTCAGGAGCCAGGCCCTATTTGAATTAGACACAAAATGCTGGAGTAACTCAGCAGGTCTGGCAGCATCTTAGTTTAGTTTAGAGATACAACACGGAAACAGGCCCTTCGGTCCACCGAGTCCATACTAACCAGCATTAACACTACTCTACACACACTAGGGACAATTTTACATTTATACCAAGCCAATTAACCTACAAACCTGTACGCCTTTGGAGTGTGGGAAGAAACCGAAGATCTCGTGGAAAACCCACGCAGCTCACGAGGAGATCGTTCAAACTCCGTACAGACAGCACCCGTAGTTGGGATCAAACCCATGTCTCTGGCGCTGTAAAGCAGTAGCTCTACCGCTGCACCACTATACCACCCTGGAGAAAAAGAATAACTTCATGAAAAGTTGTTGAGGATGAGGACAAGTTTCACTAGGTGAAGGAGAGTATTAGTAGAGGGAGATTGGTCTTTCTTCGAGTAGGGAGGAGATACAGGAGAAGTCAAAGAAGTTGTTAAAGTTCATCTACTTGCTGGATGGATAAAAATGTTGAAATCTCAGAAAACTGAATCTGGAGACTGGAGAGACCAGCATTAATTATTAGGCCTTAAGAAGGTGGCAGATACAAGAGACTGCAGATGCTGGAATCTTGTGAAGTACACACAGTGCTGGAGTAACTCAGTGGGTCAGGCAGCATCTCTGGAGAAAAGGAATTGGTGACGTTTTGGGTCAGAAGAGTCTGAAGAAAGATTCCGACCCAAAACATCACCTATTCCTTTTCTCCACAGATGCTGCCTGACCCGCTGAGTTATTCCAGCCTTTTGTGTCTACCTCTGCTATATACCAGTATCTGCAGTTCTTACCTCCCTATTTGAATTATCTCTTATCAGCTGCATCCTTTCTTCAACTGCTATCAAAGATAAACATAATAAGAAGATGCTGATCTCAGCTGCTCATGATTTCCACACAGGACAGCTGGCATTAAACTCCATTGTCAAAGCAGTAGCCTGCATTTATTTCGCATCTTTAACAACTGCTGAGGGATTCCACCTAGAAAGCGCATTGTTGAGGTGTAATAATGCAAGCCCTCCCTTTATCTTTTCCATTAATGGTAAACATTGTAAAAAGCTTTTCACTGTACCTCGCTAAGCGAGACAATAAACTAAACTGAACTAAAAAGATGTAAAATTTGCCTAAAGTCATAACTAAGCAAGTAAGTAAGTATGTAAGTGAGTTTATTGGCCAAGTATTCACATATCAGGAATTCACATACAAGGAATGTTATTTCTTTATGTCTAGCAGGACACTTTCCCATTCCTAGTGTAAAAGGTGACCAGTGGAGCTGGCCAAATTCCAATTGAAGGGTTGAAAACAGTGAGCTCAATTTTGCAGGCAATTGGTGGGATTCTTTCATGTAGAACCACACATGTGTCAGATGTAAATGTGAAATACATGGTGTCAGAAACATCAAAGACTTGCAACATTTTGAAAAGAGGCTTTCTGGCCAAATGTGGGTATAAGGTGGTCACAAAGTGTTGGAGTAATTCAGCGAGTCAGGCAGCATCTCTGGAGAGAAATTATGAGTGGGTAAAATCGCAAATAATGATGGTACAGACAGGAGATAAAGGGCTTAGTAAGATGGTGGTAGGACAATAACCCCTCTCTCAATGTCAACAAGAGGAAGGAACTAGTTATGAACTCCAGGAGCATGGTGGAGTACATACTCCAATCAGCATCAAAGTTACCAAAAAGGTTGGGAGCTTCAAGTTCCTTTACACAGAAGGTGGTGAGGGCCTGATGTGCTGCTAGGTGTGGTGGGCACAGATATAATAGTGGTGTTTAGGAGACCTTTGGATAGGAATATGGAGATGCAGGGAATGGAGGGATATGCATTATTTGCAAGGAGATATGAGTTGGTCTTGGCATCATATTCGGCACAGGCATTATGGGCCGAAGGGCCTGTTCCTGTGCAGTACTGCTCTATGTGTTATGTAATCTGAAGCTGTGCTGGAGTAGGGTGGCACAGTGGCGCAGCGGTAGAGTTGCTGCCTCACAGCGCTAGAGACCCGGGTTCGATTCCGACTATGGGTGCTGTCTTACAGAGTTTGTTCGTTCTCCCCGTGACCGCATGGGTTTTCTCTGGGTGTTCCGGTTTCCTCCCACACTCCAAAGACGTGCAGGTTTGTAGGCTTCGGCAATTGTAAATTGTCCCTAGCGTGTAGGATAGTGCTAGTGTATGGGGATCGCTGGTCGGCGCAGTCTCGGTGGGCCGTATATGCGCTGCATCTCTAAACTAAACTAAAAAAGCAGGCATTCCTGGACTTTCTGCAATATCAGTGCACCCCAGGCTGCACCAGCGGTGTGCAGCTTCCTCCTAACTGTGTCCAGCAGTGATCCAGTTGAAGTTGGTGTGGTCGGGTCTCTTACTAATCCGAGCATCTGGTGCAGCCTCTTGCTAATTCACTTCAAGGAGTTGTATCCATTCCCAGCTACTTTTAAACCTGACCTTGTCAATGGTGACAAAATAAAAATCGCAAGCACAGAAGGCATAAAACATTGAACGATCAGCAAAACGTTGATCCTCACACTTCTTCCCAGCCTTTGATGCTGGCGGCAGGAGCAAGCTCATATCTTCATCAAGCTGACAGCTTAGACAGCTGGCTCAGGATGAAAGCCATCATCGCAAGGCGAACAAAGACAGCCTGTCCCCGTGTTTCGAAGCGCAAAGCAGCCTTGATGAGATATCATTCTCGCCACTTGTAAAATTATCTTCAAAGCTGTCCCCAAAATCCTAACATATGGGCTCAAGGAGAGGGCGGTACAGTTAGAATTTAGGGCAATCAATAGGAGATAAATGACAGAGCAGAAGGTGTTGATCTGGAATTTCTACAGTCAGTACAAGTGGTGAAAATCAGCATCTTCATAAAGGGATCAGATAGGCAGTTTGTAAATAACTTCCATGGCCACAGAGAAAGAGTTGGGAACAGGACTAAGGGGATCACTACTAGGAGGCACAATTTGACTCACTGAGCCAAACTTGACTTTACAATGCTCGTGTCTGTGGGGGGTCAACGGTAAAAGTACACGTGTTCCACCTAGTTCACAGTTGCACTTGTAAACCCTTTGTCACATCTTCAGCATCAGCCCACCTTCTAATCCAGAATCCATAATCCATATCCTACCATTCCCTGCATATCCAAATGCCTATCCAAAAGTCTCCTAAATGTCATGATCATACCTGCTCCCACCACCCTTGGCAGCACGTCCCAGACACTCACTATACCCTCTGTGTAAAAAAAAACTTGCCTGCCACAGTGGTGAGCTGAAAATGGATTAAGATGCCAATTAAGCCTCTTATGCAGAATGGGGAAATAGCGGGCTAAATTATTGAAGAGTCACTTTGTGTTTTAGAGTCATGCTGCTCACTGGAGTTGCTCAGCGGCGCAGTGGTAGAGTTGCTGTCATACAGCGCCAGAGATCCTGGTTCAATCCTGACTTCGGGTGCTGTCTGTACAGACTTTGTACCTTCTCTCTGTGACCGCGTAGGTTTTCTCCGGGTTCCCAGTTTCCTCCCCCACTCCAAAGACGTACAGGTGGTAAGTTAATTGACTTTGATACGTTGTAAAATTGTCCATAGTGCGTGCAGGTTAGCGTACAGGGTGATCGCTGGTTGGCGCAGACTCAATGGGTCGAAGGGCCGGCTTCCACGCTGTATCTCTAAAGTTTAAATTCTGAAATCAAAAGCATAGTAACGGGTTCTTTGCCCTGCCATGTTCATGCCAAATACCAAGTGCCTATCTATACCAACCTCATTTGCCAGCACTTGGTCTGTCGGGGAAGTTCCACCCGCCACGGGTACCATGTAATTCCGTGCTACCTGCTCCATGGTCGGATAGTTGGCGACTAAACCGTCTCCCCAAACTGGTTTGCCAGGTGAGGAGGGGGCTGTGGACCCCCAGCAGAACCAAAAGCAAGACCTGTCAAAGGGCAGATGAGCTTCTAGTGAGCCAACGGCCATCTACCCTTCAGTAGAAGTTGCCATCACTGTCGTACATAGCGTTGTAAGGAATGATGATAAAGCACACACGCCAAAGTCCTATAGTTCCAGCGGTGGAAGTCTGCAGGAACTGGAGGACATAGATGTGTGGTGTGTCCGTCACCGTTCCCGTCAGAAACCAGTACCAATGCGTCGCTAATGTTTTTAAAGATGATGAATGAATGGTTTGTGGACTCAATCAAAATGATAGCGGGCTGCCTTGGAAGCCTTACCCCATTACTCAAACCTCACGTCAAAAACCTTGGCATGATATTTGACTCAGCATTGAAATTTGACAAACAAGTCAATGTCGTGGTAAAAGCTAACTACTTCCAGCTTCGGACGATAGCTAAAGTTTGATGACCTCGAAAAGATCATCCACACATTTATCTCCTCCCACTTTGATTACTGCAACTCCCTTTACACTGGCATCAGCCAATCTTCCCTGTCCCGCCTGCAACTGGTCCAAAACGCTGCAGCGAGACTCCTGACGGGGACCCGAAAAAGGGACCACATCACCCCGATTCTGGCATCTCTCCACTGGCTCCCTGTGCTGTTCCGAATAAACTTCAAGATCCTTCTTTATGTCTACAAAGCCCTTAATTGGCTTGCCCCCACCTACATCAAAAGTCTGCTTATCCACCACACCACCTCCAGGTCCCTCAGATCGGCTGACTTGGGGTTACTGAACATCCCGCGGTCTAGGCATAAGATCAGGGGCGACCGCGCCTTTGCAGTTGCAGCTCCTAGACTGTGGAACAGCATCCCCTTCCCATCAGAACTGCCCCCTTCATCGACTCTTTTAAGTCGAAACTAAAACTCATCTTTACTCTCAAGCCTTTCTTGATGTCCTCTATATGTATGTATTTATGTGTGTACTTAATCTATGAACCAATGTTGTATAATGTTAGTACCTCCATCAATGTAAGGCACTTTGGTCAACGAGAGTTGTTTTTCAAATGTGCTATAGGAAAAAAAGTGACTTGACTTGACTTTATTCACTTGGATGTTCACGTCTGTGAGTGCGTGTCTAGATACCACTCAAATGTCATGACCTATTTCCACCATCGCATTAGATAGATCGCTTCAGATTCTGACCACAATCTGGGAGAAAAAATTATTTCTCAGATTCCCTCAAAACGTCTTACCCCTTACCTTAAATCTATGCCCTCTGGTTTTAGGCACTTTAGAGTAATTTATAAGGATGTTGCCAGGACTCGTGGGACTGAGTTATAGGAAGAGGTTGAGCAGGCTGGGACTTCATCCTTGGAGCATAGGAGACCAAGGCGTGATTTTATAGAGGTGTATAAAACCATGAGGGGAATAGATAGGGGGAATGCACGCAGCTCTCTCCTTGCTGTAAGAACTGGAGGGCATAAATTTAAGGTGAGTGGGGAACGATTTAATAGGAATCTGACCACCGACTGTTTCACACAGAGGGTGGCAAGTATGAAATGAGCTGCCAGAGGAAGTCGTGCAGGCAGGTACAATAAAAACATTCAAAGGACATTTGTACGGGTACATGGATTGGAAAGGTTTAGAGGCATATGGGTTAAATGTGAGCAATGGGGAACTATATATCTTGGTCAGCATGGATGATCTGGATGAAGGTGTGGTAAATTGAATTAGTAAGTATGCAGATGATACCAAGATAGGGGGTGTTGTGGATAATGAAGAGGATTTCCAAAGTCTACAGAGTGATTTAAGCCATTTGGAAAAATGGGCTGAAAGATGGCAGATGGAGTTTAATGCTGATAAATGTGAGGTGCTACACCTTGGCAGGACAAATCGAAATAAGACGTACATGGTAAATGGTAGGGAATTGAAGAATACAGTTGAACAGAGGGATCTGGGTATAACCGTGCATAGTTCCTTGAAGGTGGAATCTCATATAGATAGGGTGGTAAAGAAAGCTTTTGGTATGCTAGCCTTTATAAATCAGAGCATTGAGTATAGAAGCTGGGATGTAATATTAAAATTGTACAAGGCATTGGTGAGACCAAATCTGGAGTATGGTGTACAATTTTGGTCGCCCAATTATAGGAAGGATGTCAACAAAATAGAGAGAGTACAGAGGAGATTTACTAGAATGTTGCCTGGGTTTCAAAAACTAAGTTACAGAGATAGGTTGAATAAGTTAGGTCTTTATTCTCTGGAGCGCAGAAGGTTAAGGGGGGACCTGATAGAGGTCTTTAAAATGATGAGAGGGATAGACAGAGTTGATGTGGACAAGCTTTTCCCTTTGAGAATAGGGAAGATTCAAACAAGAGGACATGACTTCAGAATTAAGGGACAGAAGTTTAGGGGTAATATGAGGGGGAACTTCTTTACGCAGAGAGTGGTGGCGGTGTGGAATGAGCTCCCAGTGGAAGTGGTGGAGGCAGGTTCATTGGTATCATTTAAAAATAAATTGGATAGGCATATGGATGAGAAGGGAATGGAGGGTTATGGTATGAGTGCAGGCAGGTGGGACTAAGGGGAAAAAAAAATTTTGTTTGGCATGGACTTGTAGGGCCGAGATGGCCTGTTTCTGTGCTGTAATTGTTATATGTTATATGGTTATATGGATGAGTTGGGCCACAGGGTCGCTTTGCCTGTTGTAAGACTGACTCTATGACTGATACCCTACAGTTCCAGAGTAGGCTGCAGGTCCAGGTCACCACTTGTTCGCAATGTGACACAGTGTGCAGTTTTGTGTGCGTTCAAAGCAGGCACATGCCATCAGGGTAGGCAAGGTGGGCAGTGCCTACCCTGACTAAAATTATAAAATGGTAATTATTAAATATAAACAGTAAAAGCACGGGGGAATTATGCCTACCTAAAAGATCAATCTCCAAGGTAGGCATAATTCTCTCGTGCCTTTGATCCGCAGTACACGTAACACGCGAAAGTATGTGCAGCTCATGTGCCGTCGATGCTGCTTCAAGCCTTCAATGACAATGGTCTATAAAGGCAGCTGAAATTCTGCCTTTGCACCGTGGACTGCATGCATGTGGCGGGTCAAGATAGAAGAATGGAGTTTGTGCACAAATAATGTGATGAATAAATTTCTTTGCGCTATATGTTTATAAATATTTTATTAAGAGATAAGACTTTTGATGACAAATTACTTTATAAAAGTCGACTGACTGCCTACTGGAGAGGAGAACAATCTGCGCATGCACGGTTTTCAAGATTTTTTAAAAAGCCAGCTGACTGCCTACCCTGCCTACTCACGGCACGTGCCTGGTTCAAAGGTGGAGAACACACTTCTGACCGTTGGCAAGCACATGGGACTGGCTTAGACGGCCATCTTAGTAGGCATGGAAGAGTTTAGCTGAATCTTATTTGTGAATCTATGCTGATGATATTTGATTTATTTCTAAAGGTCTTTTGATATGACAGAATTGCAATTAGTTTAGCTGTTACATGGATGCAAATTGACTTATTTTGTCAAACATGGAGAAATGAGGTGAGTTAAAGAGCAGATGCACACCTGAGTGTTTGCTCCATGATTGGGTGCTGTTTCAAGCACCTAGAGCAGTGCAGGGTGACGTGAAGACTCGTTTTCACACCAGGGTTGGTAAACATACAACCCCTGTGCTAAAGTGGACAACATTAAACCGCACGTGAGATTACACATTTTAATGTTTCTACCTATTTGCTTTGATTATGTTTATATTTTATTTTTTAATATTTAAATTTATTTTTAGATTTATATTTAAATTTAATGTTAATTTTAAAAAATCTAAATTTAAATTACATTTTTAGATTTATATTTGTTTATATTTCATTTATTTATTTATAATTTAAAAATAATTGTAATAATCAGTATTTTTAAGACCACTGAATGGCTTCAAAAGTCCCCATCTGCAGTGCATAAAAATAGTAATGAATTGTTAAAATGGGGGCGGCACAGTGGCGCAGTGGTAGTTGCGCCAGAGACCCGGGTTTGATCCCGACTACAGGTGCTGTCTGAATGGAGTATGCACATTCACCCTGTGACCGTGTGGGTTTTCTCCAGGTGCTTCCCACATTTCAAAGACGTGCAGCTTTGTAGGTCAATTGGCTTCAGTAAGAATTATGAATTGTCCCCAATGTGTAGGATAGTGTTAGTGTACGGGGATCACTGGTCGGCACGGACTTGGTGGCTTCCCCGCTGTATCTCTAAAGTCTGAAGCCGAAGCAGCTGTCAAAGGCTTTCAGGTAACTCCAGAGTAGGGCCTCAGGATGTGATGCCCTTGGAGTGATGCTTTGTCTGACCAGGCACCTGTCCCATGCAGACGGCAACTCGCCCGGCCCACCCCATCCAAGTGAAGGAAGCACAAGGTGAGCAGCGAGCATCGGCGGCATGTCTGGTCTGGGCAACCAGCCAGCGCCTGTACAATCTGGCCACAAATCAGCTCTGGCTGCAGTCTTAGACTGCGGTGCCCCCATGGTTAATTTGCATGAGAGAGTGATTAGGAGCAAGATGTTTATGAAGCAAACGTTAATCAGAATGATGAGATTTTAACAGCAATTATAAGCCTTCACATCTATTCTGAGAGTAATGGAAATGAAATGAATAATACAATCAAAACTTTCAATATCAGTAACCCTTTCTTCACAACACAGTGAGAGTTTACTAGCTGTTACTGTGGAAAACATCTTGGAAGTATTTAATGACATTACTTCAGTACAACAGAAGAACTACAGTATATTCAAATTTTAACAAATCGCTCACAAAATATCATTAGAGAGGCAGAGTGTGGAAACAGGCCCTTCGACCTGCTGAGTTTATGCCGACCAACGATCACCCCATACACTAGTTCTATCCTACACACTAGGGACAATTTACAATTTTTACCGAAGCTAATCAACCTGCAAACCTGTTCGCCTGTGGAGTGTGGGAAGAAACCGGAACCCGAGAAACCCACGCAGGGAGAACGTACAGGGAGAACGTACCATACAGACAGCACCATACAGTGTAGTCAGGATTGAACCCGAGTCTCTGGCGCTGTGAGCAGCAACTCTACCGCTGCACCACTGAGCTATGTTTGTGTCTTGGTGGTGAGCTACCAGGCTGGGGGAGGAGTACCATGCAGATGGGGGCCTGTGTTCAGCAGCTGATGTCCAGCAGCTGATGAAGGCTCTCAACCTGCAGCATGTTGGTAGGCAAAGGTGGGATCAGGGTCGGGATGGGGGTAGAAGTAAGGTCTTGGGATGGGGGATAAATTAAGTGAGTTCAAAGCTGGGGAAGTCAAAACCTTTCATGTGAGATCTCGAGAGAGAGAACGTGTACCCTCTTTGGGACTCATAATGATGATGATGGTACTTTATTCCACTTGTACCAGTGCACCTACAGCAGGCACACTGAAATTATTTGTGTTGCATACAATCCAGTGAAATAATACAACAGATAAGCACAATCATAGATAAGAACAAAAGTGCAATGATTGTAGTGTAATAGTAGACTTCACCGAGACAAAGAGTCGCCATATTCCTGATGCCCGCTAGGTTTCAAGGTTCCTAGGAGTACAGTCTTATCTTGGACTTAAAGGCCCGATCCTCTCCTCCATCCACTGCCATCTTGAAAATGGCCCTTGGTCCAATGTCCACTGCTGACTCCCTCCAGTCTCCTCCCTGGTTCCTGATCTTTGGGGTCAAACAGGAGACGAGCCTCCGGTGACTCTAGGTGGGTTCCTGGTTCTGCAGTGGGGGAGCCAGGCTCGTTGTCGGGATGTGGCCGCAACACCGGGAGCAGTAATCTGGCCTGTTGGACTACCTGGTTGACCAATAATCCCAGGAACCTTGGGACATAGAAGGTAGAGCAATAACACACAGAAACTGGGAGCTGACTGCGAGTTACTTTTACAAAAGAAAATGAAACCGGCAGCAAACTGAACCCACATTTAGGAAGTGACTTCCAGAGATAACAGGTTCTAATGAGAGGGAAGGGCATGTCTAGAGAATTGGGCCTGGAGACCAAAGTTGAACATGGTCAACACACTCAGTAAAATCTCAGCTTTAATTCACCCTATATCCCAGTGTTGAGCTTACATCACTAATCTCTAACCGGGGATTTGAATCCAATGACATAGTTGGTTTTGTTCTATTTCTGGTTTTATTAAGTAGGTCTGATTACGTTTGTTTATTCAGAATGCACTATTTTCTTTCTCCTCGTTGGAGAGCAGTAACCCATATCTGCACACACCATGTCCCAATGAGAGCACTGGATGAACTGATAAATGAAGATTCGCAAATCCTCAACATTTCTTCGTTTTTGTTGCTGTTAAGACAAACTTGGATGGGAAGTGTAATTGTAAATGAGTAACTGCATGTGCAATGCATCACCTGTCGTGAAGGCATCCATTGATCCAACGATAACATTGAAGGAAGTGTTGGATAAATACATGGTTGAGAAAATAGCAGTGTTATAGGAAAGTGTGGTGGGTGAAGGTCGCTGGATAGCTATGCCTCAGGGTAAGCATTGGAATGATGAGCTTAACGACATCCTTACATCCTTGTGCATTGCAAGATTTTACAATAACACAGACTGGAACAGGAGTTGGCTATTTTGCCCCTCAGATCTGCTTTGTCACTTTGGGGTCAGAAACTTTTATCTACATATGCAGCAGAAAAATATATATCCTGAACTCTGCCTTAAGTTTGTTTGACAGCTTTTATTTATCTCTTTTAATTTTCATCTGAAACTGAACTACCAAGTGAGGCTGGTTTAGTATTGGCATTCATTTATCATTGTCACATGTACTGAGAAACAGTGCATCATTTCTTTTGTTTTGCTTGCTCGTCTCTGGGCGGATCATACCATAGATAGGCACAAAGAGCTGGGGCAACTTAGCGGTCAGGCAGCATCTCTAGAGGAAAGGAAGATGTGATGTTTCGGGATGGAACCCATCTTCCGACTGAAAGTAGAGGGGTAGAGGGGAAACTGGAGGTAGGAAATGGCCAGAATAAAATCAGGGTTGGCAACTGATGACCAAGGGAGGATGGAACCCATAATGGCCCATTGTTGGCTGTGGAAGAGGTGATAAACAAGGGATACAGGGATGTGATCAGTGGGACTAGTAGGATAGCTGGACCAGGGGAGCGGGGAGAGAGGGAGTGCAGGTGATTCTACAAATTAGAGAAATTTCCATTCATACCGCAGGGGTGTAAGCTGCCCAAGCATAATATGAATTGCTGGTCCTCCAATTTGCCTGTAGCCTCCCTCTGACAATGGAGGAGGCCCCAGGACAGAAAGGTCAGTATGGGAATGGGAAGGGGAGTTAAAGTGTTTGGCAAATGGGAGATCGCATAGTCCAATGCAGACTGAACATAAGTGTTCAGCGAAACGATCGCCGGTCTCCTCGATATGTAGGATCCCACACTGAGAATAATGGACACAGTAGATAAGGTTGGACATACCCTGCATGAATACGATCAAACCATGCACAATACATAGAAACTAAGAACTGCAGATGTTGGTTTACCAAGGAAGGACACAAAATGTTGGAGTAACTCAGCAGATCAGGCAGCATCCCTGGAGAACATGGATATGTGATGTTTTTGGTCGGGACCCTCCTTCAGATCCAGGTAGATAAAATAAATAGAGTACAGAAGATGGTGTTCGGGCAAAAAGATTGAGAAATTAGGGGCACAACTTTTGTTTAGGAGCGGTCCGTTCAATAGTTTGGTAACGGAGGTGAAGAAGTTGTTCCTGAATCTGGTAGTATGTGCTTTGAAAGACTGGTATTTTCTGTTCGATGGGACAGAAGAGAAGAGGGAATGACCGAGGTGTAGGTGGTCCTATATCATGTTGGCTGCTTTCCAGTGGGAACGTGGAGAGCAGATGGAGTTGATAGGGTGAGTCGATAGGGGGAGGGGGAGGTTAGTTTATGTGATAAACGAGATTATGGAATGAATTGCCTCTACACGTTAAACAGGCCCCTTCTCTGGCTGTTTTTAAATCACTCCTGAAGACACATCTATTCTCCGTGGCCTTTGTAGATCAGTAAGGTGTCGACTTATTTATTTACTTTATTTGCTTAATTTTACTGCGTGGTTCATACTCATGTTTTATGTCTTTTAATTTATTGTTGAATTTCATATGTAATTTATGCGCCTCATGTTAGCTGTATGTTCTGTTATTCTGCCTGTTTTATGATGTCTTGCTTATTTTTTTTCTGTACAGCACTTTGGTCAACTTTGGTTGTTTTTTAAAGTGCTTAACAAATAAAGTTGGATTGGATTGGATAAACAGAGATACATCTACAACTGTTCATTTCTTGTGATCTTGGGCAGAGCAGATGGCAAACCAAGTTGTGATCCATTCCAATAGGATACTTCTTACATTGCACTTGTGGAGATTGATAAGAATCATTGCAGACATGCTGAACTTCTGAAGAAGTAGAGGCAATTTTGGCCCCCCATCTGAGGAAAGATATACTGGCATTAGAGAGGGTCCAATGAAGGTTTACGGGAATGATCCCATGAATGATTGGGTTAACATATGAAGAGCATTTGACACCGCTGGGCCTGTACTCGCTGAAGTTAAGAAGGAAGAGGGACACCTCATTGAAACTTGCCAAATAGTGAAAGGCCTAGGTAGAATGGATGTGGAGAAGATATTTCCACTAATACGAGAGTCTTGGTCTGGAGACCATCGCGACAGAATAAAGGGACATATCTTTGGAAAGGAGATGAGGAAGGAATTTCTTTAGTCAGAGGGTGGTGAATCTGTGGAATTCATTGCCACAGAAGGCAGTGCAGGCCAACAATTGATATGTTTAAGGCTGAGATAGATTCTTGATTAGTACTGGTGTCGGGGTTTATGGGGAGAAGGCAGGAAAATGGGGTTGAGAGGGAAAGACAGATTTCAGTTTAGAGATACAGTGCAGAAACTAGCCCTTCGGCGCACTGAGTCCGCATCGACCAGCGATCACCTCGTACACTAGCACTATCCTACACAGAACAGGGCCAAATTACAATTATACCAAGCCAATTAAACTACAAACCTGTACGTCTTTGGAGTGTGGAAGGAAACTGGAGATTCCGGTGAAAACCCACACAGATCACGGGGAGAATGTTCAAACTCCGTACAGACAGTACCCGTGGTCAGGATCGAACCTGGTTCTCTGGCGCTGTAAGGCAGCAACATTACCGCTGCGCAGTTGTGCAGTGTAGACGATGGGCCGAATGGCTTAATTCTGCTCCTGGAATTTATGAACATGAACATAGGGGTTCTTTGCCGACTATAGCATCAGTGTGGTTGGGCCAGGACAAATTGGTGCTGATATTTATACCTAGGAGGATGAAGCTCTCGACCATCACTACTTCAGCACCATTGATGCAAACTGGCGTGCATTAACCACTCTGCTTCCCGAAGTCTAGGGTGACCTCTTCCCTGTGCTCCACCCTTAGATGGTGAGTATCATCTGCAAACCTGTAGATGGAGTTGAAGCAGAATTTGTCCACACGGACATGAATCCAGTGGGAGTACGGTACGGGAATGAGAACGCATCATTATGGACCACCAACAGCGAGGATTATCATCAAGTTGTTTTGTAGCCTATTGTTACTGATCACGGTTTATAGGTCAGGAAGTCAAAGATTAGGTGGTAGAGGGGAATGCTGAGTCCTAGATCCAGGATATATATATATATTTATCTATATATATATATATACACAAAGGATATAACTTTATTTATCCCAGGAGGAAAATTGATCTGCCAACAGTCATAAAACACAAGATACATGGAACATGAAATTAAAGTGATGAGTGGAAAGGATTGGGGATGTGCAAAGATGTGGGAGGGGAGAGGGGAGGAGGTCTACCCATGACAGAAGGGATACACATGAGAGCATATATATATATATACTTATATACTTATATTTGGTTTATTATATTTACAGGTACTATGATTACATATTCTGTGGTGCTGCTGTATTAATTTGTTTGTTTAGTCAGGG
The DNA here is from genome assembly GCF_028641065.1 of Leucoraja erinaceus. Taxonomy (NCBI): domain Eukaryota; kingdom Metazoa; phylum Chordata; class Chondrichthyes; order Rajiformes; family Rajidae; genus Leucoraja; species Leucoraja erinaceus. The sequence goes on from NC_073396.1 coordinate 28,500,568, forward strand.
ACATATGACAATAAAACACTCTTGACTTTTGACGTCTCCTTTTCTGCACGTAGTCCTGCTATCTGGATCATAGAGGTTCTGGCCAGATACTCCATATGGGCCAGCTACTTGGCCCAGGGTTCATTCTCTGGAGGGTTGATCTGATGTCCACCATGGTGACCATGGTTACTGGAGCACCTCAGGCTAACTGGGCAGGTGATCACATTCCACCCGCCTGCTGTTCACAACGAGAATAAAATGCATGGAGCTCATCGTGGAGGGGCATGTTGTTGCCAACAATACTGTCCGACCACTTTGTAGCCCGTTATATCACACACAAGCCTTGTCACAATCCGCGGGTGTTCCTGTGGTGATCCTGGGACTCTAGCTCTATCTGGAGTTCAGTTTAATATACAGAGCAGTGCGGAACCCGTCCCTTCGACCCACTGAGTCCACGCCGACCAGCAATCACCCGTTTGCAAATGCTATCCCACATACTAGGGACAAATGACAGAGTTTAATTAACCTACAAACCCGCACATCCTTGGAGTGTGAGAGGAATACGGAGCCCAGTGAAAAACCCACGTGGCCACAGGGAGAACATACAAACTCCATACAGACAGTGCCTGTAGTCGGGATCGAACCCTGGTCTCTGGCGCTGTGAGGCGGCAACTCTACCGCTGCGCCACTCTGCCGCCTATGCCTCTCCGGTTTGTGAGAAGCTCTGATATCGTGATGACTGCTTGCAGCCCCTTTCTCTGTCAATTTATACACCAACCTCCCACTGAGCACTCGCCCTTTTCCAAATGTCCTCATTCTGTCCTCTCTCCACCGCGCTGTATCCATTGGGAGTTTCAAAGGATTTGGATACGTGGAAATACTGTCAATGGGCCCCCTTTCTAATTGCGTATACGCGGCACAGAGAATAGCAGGAGGTTGTATTCCCTGGAACAATTACTCTAAGATGCTTTCCCAGCCTTTGATTTTATCTCCACTGACAGATGAAAGTCTTGAGCATCACTTTCCCTGAGCTTGCTGTTGCCTAGTTATATATTAACTTTCTAATTAGACTTGTCAAAAGTCTGATGGATTTTGTGGCTTCACAGCCAAGAGCAGTTTGAGTCTTCTTCACCGAGGGAAAAGGGGAAACAGCTCATTCACCAAGGGCGGCACAGCCCCTTCTGTTGTCGATTTTAGCCGATGCAATTTCTCGCAGACACAAGTCAAAATATTGCATTGGATTTCCAGCCCAGAAATATTCAGGCCATACTGCCCAACTGGTCCGTGCTAGATTTGATATTCCTCCCACCTCTCTTTAACTAACCCTTTCAATCTTCTATTATCTCCCTTCTTCTCATGTTTATTAACTTTAGATACATGCGGAAATAGGCCCTTCAGCCCACCGACTCAACGCTGACCAGTGATCATCCCGTACACCACCTACATGCTAGTTTACAATTTTCAGAAGCAATTAACCGGCAAACCTGTAGGGCTTTGGAGACTGGGAGGAAACTGGAACAGCTGGAGAAAACCCACACGGTCGCAGGAAGAACGTACAAACCCTTTTCAGAGAGCACCCGTCATCAGGATCAAACCCAGGTCTCTGGTGCTGCAAGGCAGCAACTCTACCGTTGTGCCATTGTGCTGCCCCATTTAAGCAGTGCCTTAAATGCGCCTTTGTTACCAGCGTAACTAATCCTAGATTTTCTGCCAATCATAGCGAAACAAAGAACTGCACATGCTGGTTTACAGAGAAAAGACGCAAAGTGCTGGAGTAACTCAGCGGGCCAGGCAGCAACGTTGGAGAACATGGATAGGTGATGTTTCGGGTTGGAACACTTCTTCAGACTGTTCTCCCGAGATGCTGCCATTAGGAAGACACTTTATGTCTTTTTTTTGTTCCTAATCATTGACTGAGTTGATTGCATTCTTACCTTTCAATCAAAAAATGTAACAAATGCCAGTATTATTCCAGAGTCTTGAGCAGAGACTTGAGCAGGCACTGTGGTGCAGTGGTGGAGCTACTGCCTTACAGTGCCAGAGACCTGGGTTCAACCCTGACAACGGGTGTTTGTCTGTACAGAGTTTGTACGCTCTCCCTGTGACCACGTGGGTTTTCTCCAGGATCACCGGTTTCCTCCCACACTCCAACAATGTACAGGTTTGTAGGCTCATTGGCTGGATTAAATTGTCCCTAATGTGTCGGGTAGTGTTGTTAATCCTGGCTAAATTGGAGCAGCCATGGTATTAAAATTGAGTAAGGGCTTGTGTGCTGCTAGGCAATTTTGGACAAGTTAAATGTGCTTTTGCAGAGCTGAGACAAGTTGCTGAATGGTGTCAGTTTGTCTGTGGCCCAGATAAGATCTGCAGAGAAAGAACGGGACATCTGCAGAAGTCTTGCAATGAGGTGTAAAATGCATGGAGCTAATTGGGTCAATGCAAACCAGATATACATAGTGTAAATAATGTTGCGAAGCCTTACTTTGTTAGTTGTTGATTGGTTGATATGTTAAGCTTTGTCTGGGTTGTCTGAATCCCAAGGCACATGTTGCATAATTCATCAGTGTTAGCTTCCTTCTAGAAGCTCCTTTCAAATACAATGTATTACTTACTATGTTATTGGGTTAGTGAACTGTCAATCATGTACTGTTGTAATCGATATGTGTTATTGGACTGTACAGAGACCACCTCCATGTAGTTTGGACCCTCAAGGTTCGGGGACCTATAAAAGGCAGCCCCCACGAGGTCCGATGTCGATCTTCTGGAAGAACGCTTGGGACTGCGTGACCTTTTGGAGTGTCTCTGCTTGCACGAGGCTAGAAAAGCTTGGCCAAGCAGCTACAAGGATCGAACCCGCGGTGGTTAGGTATTGTATGGGGGAGTTGTGTTGTGTTATCCAAAATAAAGTTTAGTTGCTCAAGGGTCTCAACCCGAAACAACACCCATTCCTTCTCTCCAGATATGCCGCGTGTCCCGCTGAGTTACTCTAGCTTTTTTGTGTCTATCTTATGAAGAAGACCAGGCAGGTTGTCTTCAGTGACCTGGTCAATATTTACTCTGCAACCAGCGAACAAAAGTAAATTATTTGGTTGTTTTCTCAATGCGATCTTACTTTATCCAATTCAGCTGTTCAATGTTTCACTTGAAGACTACATTTCAAGTATAGTTATTGGCATATGGTCTCATTAGTTTATTTAGTAAATTCCACATTCTCATCAGACCCTGAGTAAAGAGGGTTCTCCGCAGTTTGCTGCTAAATGTAATAACAACATATTACAGCTGTTAATCTGCACTCTTCCAGAAGTAGGAGCACTGCATTTACCAAATTTACCAAATTTCTTCACAATCTTAAAATTTCTGCCAAGATGACTTCTTAGCTTTTCTTTACTCAACTGCCAAATTGCTTGGTCTTTGTTAAGAGATATAACAGTAAGATTAAATGAGAACTTACCAGTTTGAAGTTTGATCTTTATTTTACGAGGATCTATGTTGAGAGATTACGTGAAGACCCCGCCAGCACGCATGCGCGACATTCTTCAAAGCAGCGGTGTGAAATCACAGTAATAGTAATTGAAATAAACATAGTAGGATAAGAAGAACTAGGATACCAGTTGACGTTTATACGAGGGTGGGCATGGAGGGCACATAATTCCTCGACGTAACTCCTCATAAAATAAAGATCAAACTTCAAACTGGTAAGTTCTCATTTAATCTTACTATTTTACTTCGGAGCCATGTGAGTGACTACATGAAGATTTTAAAGATCTGTGATTTCATGCCGTGGAACAAATCCATGCTTCACTCACTGCCGAAGTCATCCAAGGGAGGAAGTATGTTATCGTATTCAGACATGAATCAAATTCAAACAATAACAATTTATTTTAACAAAATAATGCTCCCTTGGGCTAAATATATTACAGAATTCAAACTTGATTCTGCAACATTGCAGGTTTGGCTATTGGCTTATTGTAAAATAATTGGACTGTCTTCTCCGTAGTTTCGTTAACTACCTGTTCCTGCAGAGGATGGAAGTACAGGTAGTTGATGCTGGCCGCCAGCTTGGTCTGCAATGGTACTCCTGATTCCGGTGATCCGCAAATTTGGTGACCACTCCCAGTAGCTCCTTAGGATCCTGCACCCCCAGCACACTGCCGTTTTCTTCAGCCACATCCCCTTCTTCAGTACCAGCCCAGCCCTGGCCCACAATGCTCCCCTCTGCCGAGGGAGATGCATTGTTTGACAGCCCTTGATAAGGTGCTGTTATGGGAGTGCGAAGACTCCCATAGTGAGCTTGCTCCATCTCCCGGAGCAAGTCATATTGGAGCATTTGCTCCATCAACCGCTTACGTGGGAGAGACGGCACCTCTGCTGCACTCGGGCAGTGCGTCCTCCCGACCGGACTCATATGAGTATGATCGGCCAGGCCGACTCCTGCTGGGCTTTGCATACAGCCCGCTGCGCTGATTCGAGCTGTACAGTTCTCAGCGCTGGAATCGGCTTAGCAGAGTTAAAGTCGGTAAGTGGACCTCAGCAACCACTCCAGACGGTCACTTTCACTGCCCTCGGGCAGCGCGTCCTCCTGGCTGGACTCCCCCGAGTCTATTGGCCAGACCGACTCTTGCTGTGCTTGCCTCCATCCCGCTGCGCTGTTTCCGGGTGTACAGCTCGCGGCGCTGGGTCTGTTTTTCAATTTTGCCGCGGGAGCGCTCCTCCCCCGCCCGTCGCTGGTGCAATGCGCGTAGATGATACGTCGCACATGCGTGCTGGCGGGGTCTTCATGTAGTCACTCACGTGACTCCGAAGTAAAATGACTCTGTTCAGTATCATCCTTGTAAAATCTCCAAGATCATCATAAAATATAACCGCAGTTTGTCGGTGAATGAACAAAGAACACAGAACTGTACTGCACAGGAACAGGCCCTCCGGTCCATGATGTCCATGCCAAGTCAAACTAATCTGCTCTCTCTGCACGTGATCCATATCCCTCTTTTCCCATACGTAGGCACCTGGATATAGGCATATCCATGTGCCTACCTAAATGCCACTTAAAAGCCACTGTTGTTTCTGCCTCCACCGCCATCCCTGGCATTACATTCTAGGCACACCACACCCTGAATATAAAACTTGCCGCACACATCTTCTTTAAATTTTATCCCTCTCACCTTCAAGCTATCTTTTAAAATTTCTTCCAAGTGAAATAGGTTTAGTTTAGTTTAGTTTAGAGATACAGCATGGAAACAGGCCCTTCGGCTCACCGAGCCTGCGCTGACCAGCGATCCCTGCACATAAACGCTATCCTACATACACTAGGGACAATTTAGAAATACACCAAGCCAATTGACCTACGAACCTGTACGTCTTTGGAGTGTGGGAGGAAACCGAAGTTCCCGGAGAAAACCCACGCAGTCACTGAGATAATGTACAAACTCCGTACAGACACCTGTAGTCAAGGTCGAGCCCGGGTCTCCGACGCTGCAAGTGTAGCAAGGCAACGACTCTACTGCTGCGCCACCGTGGTTGGTTGTCCACCCTATCTATGCCTCCAAGGATTTTATATACTTCAATCAGATCTTCCCCTCTGATGCTCTAGAGAAAACAATCTAATTTTGTCCAACCTCTTTTTATAGCTAATACCTTCTAATGCAGGCAGCATTCTGGTAAACTTCTTCTGCACCCTCTCCAAAGTCTTCACATCCTTCCAGTAATTGGTAGACCAGAACTGCCCATAATACTCCAAATCATAATCATAATCATAGTTGTACATTATTAGCCAAGTATGTTTAGCAATATACAAGGAATTTAATTTGCCATTCAGTTATACCAATAAAGAGCAACAATAAATACATGTTTTACCATGAACATCAACCACAGTGACTTCCCCGCATTCCTCACTGTGATAGAATGTGTGGCCTCACCAAAGTTTCCATGAAGCTGCAGGGGACTCATATCTATTTTCGTGTTTGAGGACTACTGACAAGAGTGATTCGTTATACGGTGTGACTTTGTGGCTTGGTTAATCTTGATGGAGATTCATGCATTATTGTAATCATCGGTCCTTGAAATGTAAATGGTAATTGTTGTTGAGCTGATGACCAGGGTAATACAGGAGTTGGAACTATGCCATAGATAAATTAAGCACAAATAATATGAGTGTGACAGTAAGAAGGTACTTTTCATGTACAGAGAATGACAAACTATTAATTGCATCCAAGCTTAGCTCAGGTCAGGTCGGGGGGAGTTCCCCCCGCCACGGGTACCATGTAATCCCCTGCTACCTGCTCCATGGTCGGATAGTCGGTGACTAAACCGTCTCCCCCACCTGGTTTGCCAGGTGAGGAGGGGGCTGTGGACCCCCAGCAGGACCAAAAACAAGACCTGTCAAAGGGTGGATGAGCTCCTAGCGAGCCAACGGCCATCCACACTTCAGTAGAAGTTGCGATCACTGTCGTACATAGCATTGTAAGGAATGATGATAAAGCACACACACAGCAAAATCCTATACTTCCAGCGGCGGAAGTCCACAGGAACTGGAGGACAGAGATGTGTGGTGCGTCCGTCACCGTTCCCATCGGAAACCAGCACCACTGGGTCGCTAATGTTTTCAATGATGATGAATTAGCTCTTAACCCAACCTATGTATCTGGTTCCCAGGTGGGACAAAACAACTGGACCTTCCCCCACACATCCCAAATTTCCTCAGCAGCCTAACCCCGGCATCAGCCAGGCAACAAAGCCTCCAAGACTCACCCTCACACTCTCCTGTTATGATTGGCACAGTGACATTGCTGCTGCCTCACAGCCCCTGAGACTAGGATTCGATCTTGACTTGGCTGCAGTTTGTGCAGAGGTTGCAAATTTTCCCTGTGACCGCATGTGTTTCCTCTGGTTTCCTCTCACATCCCAAAGACGTGCGTTAATTGGCCTCCCCCGCCTGCTGTGAAGCGAGTGAATGATAAAGTGGGATAACATAGAACTATTGTGAATGAGTGATCGATGGTCAGTATGGGCTCAATGGGCCGAAGGGTCTGTTTCCACGCTGCATCTCCCCGCTGCATCTAAAGTTCAACATCTATGTTTCTGGAGCACTGTAAATATATTAGGGATAATAGAGTTAATTTAATTCAGGGCTGAATCATGAGTTTATGTTGTCATGGTGAAGGCCTTGATTTTTCAACAGGTTAGGAAATGACGAAGGAGAGTTTTTGTGGTTTGTTTTTAGTTTATGTTTAGCTATATTATTGTCATGTACCGTGGTGCAGTGAAAAGCTGTGTTTTGCATGCTATCCATTGCAATCAGAAAACATGCATAGAATCAAGCCAACCTCAGGTATAATAGGTAGATTGAAGAATAGAATGCATAGAATCAATGAGTGGAATATACATCTCAGCATTGTAGTATAACAGTTTCAGATACTAGTCCAATACTACGGTAAGGTGGGTTGGAGAATTGGGACTGTGCCCTAGCTTATGAATGCACAGTTCAGAAGCCTGATTGCAGAGGAGAAGAAACTGTTCCTGAGTCTGGTGGTTTGTGCTTTCAAGCCTCCGTCTCTGTCTGACAGGGGCGGGGAGAAGAAGGGAGAAGAAGGAATAACCAGGGTGGGAAGTGTCGGCGATTATGTCGGCTGCTTTCCCAAGGCAGGGTAAAGGTAGATGGAGTCAAGTCTGTGCGATGGACTGGGCTACATCAGCAATTCTCCACACATTCTTGCAGTCTTGGATCCTAACCAAGTGGTGATGCACCCCGACTTTGCTTTCCACAGTGCATCTGTAAAAGTTTGTAAGACTTGTTGGTGTCATGCTGAATTTCCTCAGTTTTCTGAGGAGGTGGAGGTGTTGGTGTGCCTTCTTGGTTGTTGCTGCAATGTGGTTGATCCACAACAATAATGGTGCTTATCCACTTTCTTCAGACCCATGAATAAATGGAATTAATATAAAACAGTGTAAGACATGCATCACCCTAAACCCAATCCCAATCCTTAACACCAAGCCCTTCACTATTCCCAAAATCCAACAATTCAACCTTTCCCGCATACTAACACCAACCCCTGGATCCAACCCCATATCCACATCATGAATCCCATTGTATGTTTATCTTTAATCCGGGCGGCACGGTGGCACAGTGGGAGAGTTGCTGCCTTACAGCATCAGAGACCCGGTTTCGATGCCGACTACGGGTGCTTGTCTGTACGGAGTTTGTACATCCTCTGTGACTGCACGGGTTTTCTCCAAGATCCTCAGTTTCCTCCCACACTCCAAAGATGTACAGGTTTGTAGCTTAATTGGCTTGGTTTAAATGTATATTGTCCCTAGTGTGTGTAGGATAGTGTTGGTATGTGGGGAGCGCTGGTCGGTGAAGGCTCGGTGGGCCGAAGGGCCTGTTTCCGTGCTGTACCTCTAACCTAAACTAAACTTAAACCTTTCTTCAATGCCAGTTTGCAACTAATTGTCCTTTAGAAATTGGTCACGCTTCTGAACCATCCTTCCATAAGCTAGGGTACAGTCCTGCTTCTCCTACCTACCCTAATGTGGTAATTGGACTTTTCCTCTGGAACTGTTCTGCTACAATCCTGAGAATTATATTCAGCGCACTATCTTTCTCATCACTCAAACTATTATACTTGAGTTTGTCTTGATTGTATTGTCATTGCTGCCTTTCCTGCTCTGAGGGTGGAAAGACACACCAGTAACACTAAAATAAGTCTAGTTTTGCGATGTATCAGATCTGTAAGAGATGAATAATCAGACTGGTAACAACCTCTGATTTGTCATCCCATGAATGGATTGCATGCTGTTCAGCACCAGAGATACATTAATCCATGGACACTAACCTCTAACAGGCTTAAATTTGTTGAACCTGAAAATGCTCTCAGGTTTACTTTTAATCAATTGAATGGATGGACATCGCCTTCAATAACTCCCAGGGCAGTTTGCTGTTTTGCCGGGCACCAGTTTGGCTAAAGTAGTGCACTTGTTGCACAGAATATTACTCACTGCCATTCCAGGAAGGAGTATAGCACTCCAATCACAATTTATGGTTATAACTGCAACAGCTTTTCCTCTTTAAGTTTCTCAAACTCAAGAGTTTAGATGAGAACCCATGGGTCTCCTCGGCTCTCCCAGATGGAAGTGAGTGACTTTTTCCTGTTGTAGTCATATAGAGTCATAGAGTGATACAGTGTGGAAACAGGCCCTTTGGTCCAACTTGCCCACACCGGTCAACAATGCCCCATCTTCACTAGTCGTAACTGCCTGTGTTTGGCTCATATCCCTCTAAATCTTTCCTATCCATGTACTTGTCAAAATGTCTCTTAAACGTTGCGATAGTACCTGCCTCAACTACCTCCTCCAGCAGCTCATTCCATGCACATACCACCCTTTGTGTGAAAAAGTTATCCCTCAGGTTCCTATTAAATCGTATCCTCCTCTCCTTAAACCTATGTCCTCTGGTTCTCGATTCCTCTACTCTGGGCATGCGACTCTGTGCGTCCACCTGATCTATTCCTCTCATGATTTTGCACACCTCTATAAGATCACCCCTCATCCTCCTGCGCTCCAAGGAATTAAGTCCTATCCTGTTCAATCTCTCCCCCATAACTCAGGTCCTTGAGTCCTGGCAACATCCTCGTAAATCTTCTCTGCACCTTTTCCAGCTTAACATCATTCCTATAACACGGTGCCCAGAAATGAACACAATACTCCAAATGCAGCCTCACCAACGTCTTTTACAACTGCAACATGACCTCCCAACTTCTATACTCAATACTCTGACTGATGAAGGCCAATGTGACAAAACACTTTTTGACCACCCTACCTGTAATGCCACTTTCAACTGGTATTGTACTTGTACTCCTAGATCTCTCTGCTCTACAACACTCCCCAGAGGCCTACCATTCACTGTATAGGTCCTGCCCTTGTTAGTCTTCCCAAAATGCAACATTGCACATTTCTCTGTATTAAATTCCATCAACCATTCCTCAGCCCACCTGCCAACCGATCAAAAAAATCCTGCTACAATGTTTGACAACCTTCTTCACTATATTTACAATACTACCCACATTTGTGTCATCTGTAAACTTGTCGATCAAAGAATCGGAGCAAATTTACAATACTGGAGGCTATTTGGCCCACTTTGTCCACACTAGATGAAAAATAACTCTCCATAATAATCTTACTAATTGCTAACCAGAGCTAGTGCGTCTTGATGGTCTTTGGTTACCTCTGTTTAGTCCAGGGTGCGGGTGTATGCTGTGATCCCTGCCGTCAGTCCCTTTAAGGTTTTCTGGATCTTGAGGTCCTGGTTCCTGATGTTCCTCCCCATATGCTGCCAAATGCATTGGTTTACACTGGGCACCTGTAATGCCTCACCGTTGCCAGGTGGCAGATGTCTGGCCAGTCTCTGTAAATATTTCTTGTTGGAGTTTGTGGCCAGATATATAGTTAATACTATTGCCATCCTGGGATCCAAGTCTACCCCTGTTTGACTTGGTTTAAAGTAATCAGCCACCATGTCCAGCAGAGTCCCTGTTGTTTTAGGATCATGGGACGCTGTATTACCAGGCTCTGGCCCATCAGGGTCCTGCCTACTCTTTTTTATAGAGTTAGAGATCTCTAGGGGTCCCGCACGGGGTACCCATGTGGGGCTTACCTCCTGCCCACTGTGGCTAGTCTCCACATCCATGTGACTGCTACTGTGAAGGAGCTCCTTTTTTCCCCCGCTGTTTCCGTCCCCCATACACACGGGCACTGGTTTGCGGGTTTTCCTCGCCCCACCGCTGACCGCACCGGTCTTGTATGTGGGTCCACCTCTCCACACAGTCCCGGTACTCACAGGCACCTGTGCTGGCTGCTGTCATGCTGCAGCCACTCGTACCGGCTTCCTCCAGCGTGGGCTAGCGGGTCCACGCCATCTCCGTGCTTCCAGCGCCCTGGACCCATCTAATACTTTAACCAAAGGATTAACAAACAGATTTCTATGAAAAAAACCCTATTTTTAGGTCTACACCATTTTCCCACATACCTATAATAAGGGTCATAGTAACATAAAAAAACATAGAAATTAGGTGCAGGAGCAGGCCACTCAGCCCCTCGAGCCTGCACCGCCACTCAATTCAATGGGGTCGTGGGGTTGTACCCGATTCGTCGGGATTTTGCTGTGTAGCCGGTCAAAACCGGCTCCAACGCTCTCAGCGCTCCTGGCTGCTCGTTTATCTCAGACCACTGGGACCGACCCCGGTACTCATGGTACTGGTCCCTCGCGGTCGTTTGCAGCCGGTCAACCCCACTCCAATGCCCTCAGTTCTGGGCGCTCCCGCTCTCTGTAACTTAAACCGCTGGGACCGACCCCAGTACTCACGGTACTGGTCCCTCGCGGTCGATTGCAGCCGGTCAACCTCACTCCAATGTCCTCAGTTTTGTGAGCCTCGGCGCTGGCCACTAGCGCTGCTTCAAACCAGACTCGCTTCCAAAGCGAGACTGGCATACTTGTACTTGCGTCTTTGCTTCGCTGCCCGCCCGGCCGAGAAGTGAAATTTTTCCCCGGTGCGGGAGCGAAGTCGGGCACAGGTGTTTCCTCTCCAGGAAATTGGTGCCGTTGCTGCTCCTGCCGGCTGCCCGCACTCCGCGGTTCTCCCCCGCCAGCTTTCCACAGCCTTCATGGACCCGGTCCATGTCTCCACCTAAAAGGTAAGTGGAAGGAACGCAGAGTCTCTTACCTGCTGTTCCCGACTTTCAAATTCTCCCGCTGGTGAACGTCGTTCCCTGTGTGTCGGGTTCGAGCCGCTCGGACCGACCCCGGTGTTCACGGGACTGGTCCCTCGCGGCAGTTCCGCAGTCGGTAAAACCCGCTGTTCCCTCAGCCCTGGCCGCTCCCGGCTGCTCGTAGGGACCCCTCGGACCAACCCCGGTACTTACTGTCTGAAGAAGGGTTTCGGCCCGAAACGTCCCCAGTTCCTTTGCTCCATTGGTGCCGCTGCACCCGCTGAGCTTCTCCTGTGTACCCCCGGTACTTACAGCACTGGTCCCTCGTTGCTCTCTGTCCTGCAGCCTCGGCGCTGGCTGCTAGCGACTGCTCCAAGCCAGTCTCCTGGCATACGGGACGTCTTTACTTCGCTTCCCGCCCGGCCGAGAAGCGAATTTTTCCGGTGCGGGAGCGAAGTCGGGCACAGGTTTTTCTCTAGGAAATTGGTGCCGTTGCTGCTGTTGCCGGCTGCCCGCACTCCGCGGTTCTCCCCCGCCAGCTTTCCGCAGCCTTCATGGATCCGGTCCATGTCTCCACCTAAAAAGTAAGTGGAAGGAACGCAGAGTCTCTTACCTGCTGTTCCCGACTTTCAAATTCTCCTGCTGGGAACGTCGTTCCCCCTGTGCGACTCTTTGCAATGCGTGTAGCGATATGACACGCATGCGTTGGAAGTGGGTTCTTCACGTAGTCACTCACGTGACTCCGAAGTAAAATCTTACCTTTGTGCTCTAGGCTCATAACCCTGCAGATTATACAGTACAAGCGAGAACTGTTTGATTGTGATCTGGATGTTGCTTCTCCCATATTTTCTGTTCAAAACCACTTCCGATTGAGCTATATTTTCCTCACCTCCTTTCTAATCTTTCCATCATTTACACTAAATCTATGTTCCTGTTTTCAAACCCCTGCTAGTGGAAATTGGACCTATCTTTTTACTGTAAACAGGATCCTCGGAATTTTACACAGTTCATTAAAACCTCCCCTCAGTCTGCCGTTTGTTATTGTGGCAAAGAAGAAAGTCAGAAGTACGTCTGGATCCCCAATGGTGCTTTGTTTGTTATCTGAGTGTAGAAGACCTTCTGGCCAGTAGAGAGGAAAGGTCATCTTAAGCGTAAAGCGTTCTTTCCTGAGACCAGTAATCCTCACAAGGAACATGATGTCTGAAGACGGATCTTGACCCAAAACATCACCTATTCCTTCTCTCCAGTGACACTGCCTGTCCCGCTGAGTTACTCCAGCTTTTTGTGTCTGTCTTCAGTTTAAACCAACATGTGCAATTTCTTCCTACAAATGTCGTCTCCTACTTTGGTCTTCCTCTCTCCATGCCCCTTCTCTACCACTTACCAAGCAGCCGACCTTGAAGGTGAGATGCATATCCAAGTTGTTATTGTATACACATGTGATGGGCAGAATTGTCAATACAATGGCAGTTGCAATCAATCAGTCCCTTTGGTGTTATTGAGAAGTCAGCAAGTGATGGCACTTTTATTGACCTCTCATGTCAGGCCCGTTGATGGGTCAGTGCGCTGATTCTGCTGAATAAAACGTCAACTGCATCCGCGACTCTTGAAGTCATAAAATCGCTGCTGAGGGACTGTTTACTTTCACATCGAAAGCTTCTCTTCACAGAGATATCAGAGGCAGCGCTGAACTTACATTCTGCAAACTGCGAATATGCTCCTCATCTTCTGTACAGAGCCTTCCAGGACTCATCCCAAGCAACTTGGCTTTGATTCTGTGTGTGATCTCTCTATCGGCTCTTTAATTCCAGGCACCTACCTCAGTCACAAGGATGATGCACATGTATTCCTCGGCCACAGGAAAAGGCCGTTTTTACTCCCTGAGGGGAGAGAGGGGAACGCCGTGATTGGGGGGGGGGGGGGGGGGGGGGGGGGTGAATTAGTACAGGTGTCAGAGGTTATGGGGAGAAGGCAGGAGAATGGGGTTAGGAGGAAAAGATACTGTGGATCAGCCCTGATTGAATGGCGGAGTAGACTTGATGGGCCAAATGACCTTATTCTATTTCTATTCCTTATGACCTTATGAGAACAAAGGGGGATCTGGCGTGGGGGGAGCGCCGTGAGGGAGAGGGAAGAACAATGGACAATGGAGGACCCGGCTGGGGGAACCGCTGTGGGTGGGTGAGGGGTGGGGAGAAGACAGTCAGAGCCGGCGGGGGGTACTTTGTCAGCAAGGTAGGTGGTCGGTATTTGCATAGCTTGCATATGCAAGCAAAGATTTTCACTGTGCCTTGACAATAAAGTATTCCATTCCACTCCAAAGTTAATCACAACTTCGGCTGAAAAATGAGTGTTTCAAAAGATTGATTCACTTTTCTCAGAAGATGATGTCATTTTTGTTTCATCAAGCAAATCTTTCTGAATTAGAGATGCTGGATTAATGAAGCAGGACATGTAGGCTTAACACCCACAGTGAATGATCATTCTACCTCCAGCTAAAAGTAATATCCTCCAAAATAGAAAGGTCAGTGTGGATAATGGTTAGAGAAATGATTTTAAGGCAAGGTTCACTTGCACACTGTTTTATTCTCTGTATATTTCAGGGAAATGGGGAAATGGGGATCGGATGGGAAAAAAGGATCCATCTGCAATGGGAAGATCATAAGTCTTCCAATAAGTCGTCAAATTTATTGTCATATATGCACTAGTATCGTGAAGAATAGGTGCAATGAAAAACTTCCTTACAGCAGCATCTCAGCCACCTAGACTCAGAAAGCACACAGAAATATAAATCACGCATTTATTATGCACAGATTTCACACAAATTACACACAAATTACACACAGATTACACACAAATTACACACAAATTACACACAAATTACACACAGATTACACACAAATTACACACAAATTACACACAAATTACACACAAATTACACACAAATCACACACAAATCACACACAAAATACGCATAAATTACACACAAGAGAAATTACACATGAGGGACAGGTGCAATGAAAAACTTACTTAGAGCAGCATCCCAGGCACATCGGCTCAGAAAACACACACAAATATAAATTGTACAGTAATTACACACAAATTAGACACGTATTACACACAATATACACTGTCTTAATGTGCCAAAAACAAAATGTAACATGGAGAGAGGTGGGAGAGATCTGGAATGGGAGTGAAGCTACTGTATATTGTATGCATTTCACAGATAGACAGAAAATGCTGGAGTAACTCAACAGGTCAGGAGCACCTTTATGGAACATGGATAGGTGACGTTTTGAGTCAGGACCCATCTTCAGACTGATTGTGGTAGGGAGAATGGAGGAACCTTCAGTCTGAAGATGGGTCCCGACACGAAACGTTCCCTATCCACTTTCTCCAGAGATGTTGCCTGACCCGTTGAGTTACCCCAGCATTTTGTGTCTATCTTTGGTATAAACTAGCATCTACTGTACAACTCCTTTTTATTACAGTATGCATTTCACATTGGCTTCTGACTTGCACTCTCAAACTCTGCAGTAATCAGGCCCGGATGGTACAGGAAGGACCATATGCTTATTAAGATTGGGAAGCAGAAAAGAGATTGTGTGTGATTTATTTCCCAGTTTTCGCTCAGTCCATTTCCAAATGTTCGGGCTCAGTTCAAAGCGATGCTGCAGCCTTTTTTGTCCCATTGAATTGTTTGATCCTCAGGTACGTTCAGTTATTAAGCCACTTGCTTTTCCAGTAAAAATAACTGAAGTTCGTCATCCATGATGGCTCACTGACTTGCAATGTTACCGGCTTGTCCCTCTACGCGTGACTGCTTGACCTGTTGAGTATCCTCAGCACTTTCACTATCAATTGTCGTCTAGGAGTCATGTTCGACTCTGCCAAACCCATCAATCAGACTGAGGTCTGACGTGAAAAAACCAACAGAAGACTGGTTTCAAGACCAGACTGTGCTTTTGCAGACAGAAAACAAACCTGACCATTTGATCAGCTCGTCCACTTTGGACTGAATGGAATGAAAGTAAATTGTCATAAGGGATAGGAGTAGAAATACACCATTCGCCCCATCGCCTACTCCGCCGTTCAATCATGGCTGTTCTATCTCTCCCTCCTAACCCCATTCTCCTGCCTTCTCCACATAACCTCTGACATCCGTACAAATCAAGAAATGTCAGAGCCATGCAGCATGGAAACAGGCCCCTCGGTACACTGAGTCTACACTGAGCATCAAGCTCCTCTTTACACAAATCCTGCACTAATCTCCCACTGCAGACCGTGCCATTGTTCTGCCCAAAGAAACTGGCAGATAAAACACTTTGAACTCCTCTAATCCACCCCCACCTTCAGATGAGGTATTTTAACAGGGTTAAGCATCCTTCTTGGACCAGATGGTGTTCAGGTCTGCGCACCATGTCATAGGAAAGATGTTGTCAAGCTGGAAAGGGTACAGTGAAAATTTACAAGGATATTGCCAGGACTATAGGCAGACGTTGAATAGGCTGGGACTCTATTCCTTGGAGCGCAGGAGGATGAGGGGTGGTCTTATTGAGCTGTATAAAATCATGAGAGGAATAGATTGTGTAGATGCACAGAGTCTCTTGCCCAGAATAGGTGAATCGAGGACCAGAGGACATAGGTTTGAGGTGAAGGGGAAAGGATTTAATAGGAATCTGAGGGGTAACATTTTCACACAAAGGGTGATGGGTGTATGTAACACGCTGCCAGGGGTGGTAGTTGAGGCATGGACTATCCCAACATTTAAGTAACAGTTAGGCAGGTACATGGATAGGACAGGTTTGGAGGGATATGGACCAAACGCAGGCAGGTGGGACTGGTGTAGCTGGGATATGTTGGCCGGTGTGGGCAAGTTGGGCCGAAGGGCCTGTTTCAGCACTGTATCACTCTATGATTCTATATGACTATAACTGGAAAGAATCACTCACTTCCATCTGAGAGAGCCGAGGAGTGCCATGGAGTCTCATCTAAACTCTTTGGTGTTTGAGAAACTCAAAGCGGAAAAGCTGTTGCGGTTATAACCGTAGCTTCCGAGAAATTGTGATTGGAGTGCAATGCTCCTTCCTGAAATGGCAGTGAGTAATATTCTGTGCAGCAAGTGCACTACTTTAGCAAAAATGGTGCCTGGCAACGCAGCAAACTGCCCTGGGAGTTATTGAAGGTGATGTCCATTCATTCAATTGATTAAAAGTAAACCTGAGAACATTTTCAGGTTCAACAAATTTAAGCCCGTTTGAGGTTAATGTCCATGGATTAATGTATCTCTGGTGCTGAACCGCATGCAATCCATTCATGGGATGACAAATCAGAGGTTGTTACCAGTCTGATTATTCATCTCTTACAGATCTGATAAATCGTAAAACTAGACTTATTTTTAGTGTTACTGGTATGTCTTCCCACCTTCAGAGCAGGAAAGGCAGCAACAACAATACAATCAAGACAAACTCAAGCATAATAGTTTGAGTGATGATAAAGATAGTGCACTGAATATAATTCTCACAGTTGCAGCAGAACAGTTCCAGAGGAAAAGTCCAATGTCTACATTAGGGTAGGTAGGAGAACCAGACTGCACCCTAGCTTATGGAAGGATGGTTCAGAAGCTTGTCCAATTTCTAAAGGACATTTAGTTGCAAACTGGCATTGGAGAAGGGTTTAAGTTTAGTTTAGTTTAGAGGTACAGCATGATAACAGGCCCTTTGGCCCATCGATTCCGCTCGGCCAGTAATCCCCACACATTAACCCTATTTTACACACACTAGGGATAATTTACATTTGACATGTTGGCTGGTGTGGGTATGTTGGGCTGAAGGGCCCATTTCCCTACTGTATACAGAGCGGCCCATCAAGTCCCCCACACGCTACCACAATCCAACACACTAGGGACAATTTATAATTCTACAAAGCCAATTAGCCTCCAAACTTGTACGTCTTTGGAGTGTGGGAGGAAATCCGAGCTCCCGGAGTAAACCCACTCGGGTCATGGGGAGAACGTACAAACTCCGTACCTGCAGTCAGGATCAAACCCATGTCACTGGTGCTGTGAGGCAGAAACTCTACTGCCGTGCCACTGTGCCGCTCAGAGCAGATCAGAGAGCAGGCTATACCAGGCTAGGTATTGTGCAGCAGAACAGGATTAATTAATGGCCTCGTGCCATCAGCACCCAGAGATAGGAGTAAGTGTGATATGATTGAATTTTACACTCAGTTTAGTTTAGTTTATTGTCACGTGTATCGAGGAACAGTGAAAAGCCTTATTACGTGCTAACCAGCCAGCGGAATGACAATACAGGAGTACAATCGACCATCCTCAGTGTACAGAGAAGCATCCTCAGTGTACAGAATATCCATAAATCACAGATTCAACTTGAGGAAGAAAGGAATGGCGACATGACTAATATGTTTTAACTTCAATTAGGGCAACCAAGAAGGCGTAAAAGCAAAACTAGCTAAAGTGATCAAGCAAATTAGGTAAACGCTTCACACATATTGCAGCCATCAGGCTATTAAACACTACAACCTCAAATAAGCTCTGAACTACAATAGACTATTATTATTATTATTATTATTATTATTATTATTATTATTATTATTATTATTATTATTGCACTACTATTGTTTGTTTTTTGAGTATGTGTGTGTGTATATATATATATATATATGATAAACGCATATATGTGTGTGTACTTGTGAGTATGTGTATATATACACTGAATTTTTTTTCTCTCTCGTTTAGCATATTGTTTACAGTGTACTATGTTTACATGTTCTGTTGAGCTGCAGCAAGTAAGAATTTAATTGTTCTATCTGGGACACATGACAATAAAGCACTCTTGACCCTCAGGATCAGGCAATTGACAGGATTTTTCAGAATGCATAGAATGGAATATTTTCCAATGAGAAAAATAATCTAAAGCAAGAACCTGCAGGTTGCAGTTAACTAAAATGTTAAAGATCATATCAAATTTAAAGAAAAAATAACATAATTGTGCAAAGTCAGAGAGCAGATCAGAAAATTGACAGAGTATTAAAAGCAAGGAAAGAATGACTAAAAGATTGATGAAGAAGGAAAAGTTGGAAGAGTACGAGACAAAATTGTTATGAAAATGTAAGACCATAATAAATGTTTCTGGTAATATTTAAAATAGTTTACTGAGTGTGCATCCCATAGAAAGTGAGCCCAGAGATCTAATATTGGAGCATAAGTTGATGAAGTTATGAACTTATGTTGCGATGTTGGTTTAATGTAGAAACAAGGAACTACAGATGCTGGTTTACCAAAGAATGATACAAATGCTTGAGATACTCAACAGGTCAGGCAGCATCTCTGGAAAACATGGATATGTGATATTTTGGGTTGGGACCCATCTTCAGTTGTTTTAGTTCAGAGGTTCAGAGGTACAGCATAGAAACAGGCTCTGGCCGTATGAGTCCATGCCAATCATCCATCACCCATTCACACTAGTTTTATGTTAACCCACTTTAGAAACATAGAAACATAGAAAGTAGGTGCGAGAGCAGACCACCAGGTCCATCGAGCCCGCACCGCCATTCGCTCATGGCTGAACACTAAACAGACACACTTACCCACAAACAGTAGACACAAGACACAGAACACAAGACACTACCCTCCCCTTTATACCGCTATCACCCCTCTCCACCCCAAGAACCTCGTGATCTCCTGGGGGAGGCAAAAAAACGGATAAAAACCCAGGTCCAATTCGGGAAAAAAATCCGGGAAATTCCTCTCCGACCCCAATCTAGGCGATCGACACTTGTCCAGGAGATCACTCAGGTCTTACTATACTAACCATACCTAGGTCCATATCCCTGCCCTCTCCCCGTAGCCCCTTATCACCTTGGCAGCTAAAAAACCATCTATTTTAGTCTTAAATATATGTAAAGTTTCTGCTTCCACTGCTCCCTGGGGCAGTGAATTCCATAAATTAACCACCCTCTGGGTGAAGAAGTTCTTCCTCATCTCAGTTTTAAAAGAGCCCCCCCTTATTCTGCAACTATGTCCCCTAGTTCTAGTTTCCCCGATCATTGGGAACATCCTCGGTGCATCCACCCGATCAAGGCCCCTCACGATCTTATATGTTTCAATGAGATCGCCTCTCATTCTTCTAAACTCCAAAGAGTAGAGTTCCAGCCTACTTAACCTTTCCTCATATGTCAATCCCCTCATTGCAGGAATTAATCTTGTAAACCTTCGCTGCACTGCCTCCAGGGCTAGTACATCCTTTCTTAAGTATGGACCCCAGAACTGTACACAGTATTCCAAATGTGGTCTCACTAATACTGTGTACAGCTGCAGCAAGACCTCCGTGTTTTTATACTCAATCCCCCTAGCAATAAAGGCCAAAACTCCATTGGCCTTCCTGATTGCTTGCTGCACCTGCATACTAACTTTCAGTGATTCATGTACTAATACCCCTAGATCCCTTTGCGTTGCATTACAACGCAGCTCCTCCTCATTTAGAAAATAACTTGCCCTATCATTTTTTTTCCCAAAGTGAATGACTTCACATTTATTAGTATTAAATTTCATCTGCCAAGTTGTTGCCCACTCACCTAGCTTATCTATATCCTTTTGCAGACTCTTCCTATCCTCCTCATCCCCTACTTTTCCTCCCATTTTTGTATCGTCCGCAAATTTTGATATATTACACTTGGTTCCCTCCTCCAAATCATTTATATAAATTGTGAACAACTGGGGTCCCAGCACCGACCCTTGCGGAACCCCGCTAGTTACCGGTTGCCATCCCGAGTATGAACCATTTATCCCCACTCTCTGCTTCCTATTTGTTAGCCAATCCTCTACCCATGCTAATATATTACCCCCAATCCCATAATTTTTTATTTTTAGCCATAGTCTCTTATGTGGCACCTTGTCAAAAGCCTTTTGGAAGTCCAAGTATATACCACATCCACCGGTTCCCCTTTATCCACCCGGGTTGTTACTTCCTCAAAGAATTCGAGCAGATTCGTTAAACAGGACTTCCCCTTCACAAAACCATGCTGGTTCTGTCCGATGAAGTCATGTTTATCCAAGTGCCCCGTTAGTGTTTCTTTAATAATTGTCTCTAACATTTTACCCACCACCGATGTTAGACTAACCGGTCTATAGTTACCCGCCTTCTGTTTACTTCCTTTTTTAAATATAGGTGTTACATTGGCCATTTTCCAATCCACTGGGACCGTTCCTGCCTCCAGGGAGTTTTTGAAAATTATCACCAATGCATCCACAATCCCCACCGCTATCTCCCTCAAGACCCTTGGATGTAATCCATCAGGCCCAGGGGATTTATCCTCCTTCAGTCTCATTAATTTCCCTAATACCACCTCCTTGGTGATCTTAATAGTATTTAGCTCCTCCATTCCTACCGCCCCCTGTTTATCCAGCGTTGGAATATTTTTTGTGTCTTCTATGGTGAAGACTGATACAAAATACTCGTTTAATGCCTTTGCCATTTCCATGTTCCCCACCAACAACTCTCCAGTCTCACCCTCCAATGGACCAACGTTCACCTTAGCCACCCTTTTTCTTTTTTTTATAGCTATAAAAACTCTTACTATTAGTTTTTATGTTGTTCGCTAAATTCCTTTCATAGTCTATTTTCCCCGTCTTAATTAATCTCTTAGTTATTTTTTGCTGACCTTTAAATGCTTCCCAATCCTCTACCCTCCCACTATCTCTGGCTACCTTATATGCCCTTGCCTTCAGCCGAATACTATCCTTTATAGTTTTACTGAGCCATGGCTGACTGTTCTTACCCTTACCCCTTTTTTTCTTCATAGGAATACATTTTTCTTGAAGGTTATACAGTATACCCTTAAACGTACACCACTGCTCATGTACCGTCTTATTCTTGAGTCTGCTATCCCAGTCAACTTTGATCAGCTCAGTCCTCATACCTTCATAATCCCCCTTATTTAGACTAAGCACCCTAGCCTGAGTTTCAACCTGCTCCCCTTCTATTTGAATATGGAATTCGACCATATTGTGGTCACTTGTTCCCAACGAGTCCCTAACTATGACATTTTTAATTAATCCTGCTTCATTACACAGGACCAGATCCAAGATTGCCTCCCCCCTTGTCGGTTCTGTGACATACTGTTCTAGGAACCCGTCTCTAATACATTCTATAAACTCTTCCTCTAGTCTACCCTGCCCAGTTTGGTTTGCCCAATTAATATGAAAATTGAAGTCCCCCATGATTACAGCAGTTCCCTTTTTACATGCGTCAACTATTTGCAGATTTATGTTCTGACTAACAGCGTCACAGCTATTTGGAGGTCTATAAATTACACCCACTAGTGTTTTTTTCCCCTTATTATTCTCTATCTGTACCCAAGCTGTTTCATTATCCTGATCTTTCAACGCAATATCCTTCCTCTCTATTGCCGTTATTCCCTCCCTTATTAAAAGGGCCACCCCTCCTCCCTTTCTTTCCTGTCTATCTTTCCTAATTGTCGAGTACCCCTCTATATTTAACTCCCAGTCCTGATCCCCTTGCAGCCATGTCTCCGTAATGGCCACGATATCATAACCATATATACTTAATTGCACCGTTAATTCATTTATCTTATTACGAATACTCCGTGCATTTAGATAAAGCACTTTCAGATGATTTTTGCTACCCTTCCTTTCCGTTTTTGCCCCTTTTACATCTAAAGCTTTATCTTCACACATTCTGTCTCCTGTCACATTTTGACTTTCCGCTTCCCCACTGATACCCTGCTCTATTTCCTCTACCCCTGCCGTTATTACCCCCCTTGATACCTCCCCCCCGCTACTTAGTTTAAAGACCTCTCTACTGCCCTAGTTATATGATTTGCCAGGACCCCAGTCCCAGCACCGTTCAGGTGAAGTCCGTCCTTACAGAACAGATCCCCCCTGTCCCAGTACTGGTGCCAGTGGCCCAAGAAACCAAACCCATTATTCCCACACCAGTCTTTGAGCCACGCATTTAGCTTTTTAATTTTACGTACCCTCGCCGATTTGGCCCGTGGCTCAGGTAGCAATCCGGAGATCAGTACCCTCGAGGTTCTGCTTTTTAATTTATTCCCTAACTGCTCAAACTCCTTCAGCAGATCCTCCTTCCTCGTCCTTCCTATGTCATTGGTCCCCACATGGACCACGACCACTGGATCCTCCCCCTCCCTCTGCAAATTTCTCTCCAGCATCGCAGAGATATCCTTAACCCTAGCACCGGGTAGGCAACACAGCCTTCGGGACATGTTCTGCTGGCCGCAGAGAACCTTATCTACCCCCCGAATAATACTATCCCCTATCACTACGGCATTTCTTCTAACTCCCCCCTTTTGAATGGCCTCCTGATCCACGGTGCTGCAGCCAGGTTGCTCATCCCTCCCACAGCCCCTGATCCCGTCCTTACATTGAGTAAGAGCCTTGGTCATGCTCGTCAGGGACAAGGGCTGTGGCTCCTGCCGCATCTCCTCCTGGTTCCCCCTACCTGCCTCACTTATGGCCACACCTTCCTTTCCTTGCTCACTGCCTACTGAATTAGTTAAACTGGTCGGTGTGACCATCCCCTGGCACAAAACATCCAGGTAATACTCCCCCTCCCTGATGTACCGCAGCGTATGAAGTTGGGTCTCCAGCTCATCAATGCGGAGCTGGAGTTCCTCTAGCCTCAAACACTTACTGCAGCTGTAGGGATCTTCTACATCAATGGTGTCGACAAATTCCCACATCTCGCAGTATTGGCACATCTCCTGACCGCCCATCTTATATAAGTAATTAACTGGTCCTATTTAAGAATCCCCTACTGTATTGATACACCCCTTATTTATATAATCCTACCTCCTATAAATGGGAAAGTACTCACCCCAGCCGTAAATTACCTACTGGTTTGGCTGTCTAGTGGTAATTCCGTCCGCTCTTCCTGTCTGGTCCACTGCTCCCTTGCAGTGCGTGGCAAACCTCTTTGCCTCTCCCAGAATCCTTAGCCTCTCAAGCGTATTGCGTGGTCTCCTCTCCTCAGCCTCCTCTCTGAAGACTCTCGAGCCAAAGACTCACACTTTTCTCACAGGGCACTTCGCTCACTCACTGCCGCTCGCAAAGAGCTGTCCTGCTTAAATTGACTGATAAATTGCCTATTTACCAATTTACACAGCCAATTCCTCAGTTTTCAACTGGTTTCACCCCTCTCCTCACACTTGGGCTAGAGCCAATCAGTGGTATCTCTAGCTAATCTGTTGCTGCTGTTGTTCCTCCCAAATTTCCCATCCATTCCCTACACTCTCTGAGCAATGTACAGAGGCCAAATCATGTTCTTTGGTTATAGGAGCAGAAATAGGCCATTCGACCCATCAAGTCTGCCATTCAATCATGGCTGATCTATCTTTCCCTCTTAACCCCATTCTCCTTCCATAACCCATAACCCCTGACACCCGCTCTAATCAAGAATCTATCTATCTCCACCATAACAATATCCATTGACGGCCTCCATAGCCTTCTGTGGCAATGAATTCCACAGATTCACCATGCTCTGACTGAAGAAATTCCATATTATCTCCTTTCTAAAGGTTTAAGAAAGAACTGTAGATGCGGGAAAAATCGAAGGTAGACAAAAATGCTGGAGAAACTCAGCGGGTGAACCCACTGTGTTTCTCTAGCATTTTTGTCTACCTTCCTTTCTAAAGGTATGTCCTTTTATTCTGAGGCTATGATTTCATCTCTGAGACTCCCCACTAGTGGAAACATCCTCTCCACATCCACTCGGATAGAGCCATTCACGATTCGGTAAGTTTCAACTAAACATCCCCCCTCATCCATCTAAACTCCAGTGAGTGTAGGCCCATTGCCGTCGAATGCTCATCATATGTTGACCCAATTATTCATGGGATCATTCTCGATCATTCAACGAACCTGCAGCTTGCTCTCCAGCTCCCAGTTCAGTGTCTTCTACAGAGGTGCACGGATGCTGTGATCTTGCCTTTGTACAAATGGCCAGAAAATTGAAATAAAAAAACCCAAGAGGGTATAAAGTTGATGGCTGTCTAATCCACATGTGGTTGGCGTCAGGAGCTGCTGCCCAGTTTCACTGTGAGTGGACAAGTGTTGCCAGGCGGATCATTTGAGACAACTTGCGCTGATAGATTCCAAGAGCATGCCGCGCATGTTGATGACATCAGGAGCATGAGGAATTGCCACCTGTAATACATGAATCATTGTAGCAATCACCCTCCCCTCCTCATCCCAATTGAGGATGTCACATTGCTTGTATCACCAGTAAAAAAGACCATGTTCATCAATTGACCATGCCCAATTCTCTGTGTCGGGAGGAACTGCAGATGCTGGTTTAAACCGAAGACAGACACAAAATGGTTGGAGTAACACAGCAGGTCAAGCAGCATCTCTGGAGAAAGGAATAGGTAAAGTTTCAGTTTGAGACCTTTCTTTAGACTCTGGGTCTGAAGAAGGGTCTCGTCCTGAAATGTCACCGATTCCTTCTCTCCAGGGATGCTGCCTGTCCCGCATAATCCAACCATTTTGTGTGTCTTCATGCCCAATGTCCTGGCAGTTTCATCATAAACCTGCATGCTTATCTTTGTGAGAGTGCAGCTGTGCTTTAAAAAATATGTAAGATAATAATGTTAATATGGTTACTTTGAGAATTATTTCAGAGCGTCAACTCAGACCACTCACACCCTGTCAGTCCGCTACTTTCCATTCCAGTTTCTTTCAAACCAACTGCACCGTGACTTCATTAATGACCCCAGGTTTGTGAAATTGCAGATACTTCCTCAGTTGTAATTATCAAGGGATCTCACTCCACCCAAACCAAGTACTTTAACTTGTGTGCCGAGTCAGCATAACGTCACAGCAGCCAAAAGCCTTGAACGAGAGGTCAATGTGCAATGACGTTAGATCAGCTTGTTTAAATTCTAATTAGTAATGACTGGAATGCATCTTAAATCATTTTAGCCACTCCGTAAGTAGATTTACAAAGCCGCTTCCTGATGACATTACGCATTTTTGCATTCTTTCTGAGTTTGTAGAACTTAAAACTATATGGTGCAATGTTGTGCTGCTTAGATTCACAGGAATATGATATTCAAACTAATTTTTAATTCGATATTCAGCACACTAAGATTTCGAGAAAGTTCATTTTATTCCCCAAATCCTCTAAACATCACTTGTAAAATAAGACGTGTTTATAAGCTGAAGAGTCTGAAGAATGGTCACAATACCAAAACATCATCAATGTATAGTTTTCAACCTCCTTCAGACCTAGTCTCTCTTCAACTTAGTCTGTAGGATGTCACTATGTGACATAGTCTTATTTTACGTGGCATTCAGAGGATCATACTAGAGATGCTGCTTGTCCCGCTGAGTTACTCTAGCATTTTGTGTCTATCTTCAGTGTAAACCAGCATCTGCAGTTCCTTCCTGCCCAAAACATCACCTGTCCATTTCCTCTACAGCTGCCAGACACACTTAGTTACTCCAGCACTTTGTGTTTTACACAAAAAGCTGGAGTAACTCAGCGTGACAGGCAGTATCTCCGGAGAGAAGGAATGTAGGGCGACAGATAGCACAATGGGCTAAGAGTTCGGCTGGCGACCGGAAGGTAGCCGGTTCAAATCCCGCTTGGAGTGCATACTGTCGTTGTGTCCTTGGGCAAGACACTTCACCCACCTTTGCCTGTAATGGAATGGCGGCAGGCGCGGGCACACCGCGACGCCCTGTGTCTCCCTTTCAAGGGAGATGCTAAAAATGCATTTCGTTGTCTCTGTACTGTACACTGACAATGACAATAAATTGAATCATTTCATTTTCATTTCATTTCATGTGTGACATTTTGGGTCGAGACCCTTCTTCAGACCAGCTTTTCCTCTCCAGAGATGCTGCTTGGCCAGCTGAGTTACTCCAGCTTTCTGTGCCTATCTTCAGTTTAAACCAGCATCTGCAGTTCCTTCCTACAGACTTGGTATTTTACTTCCATTTATAAACCTTTCAAACTCCTTCCAATACGTGTCAGAGCGCTCCATAGACAGCAAAGCATTTTAGATGAGCAAAATTGTCATGTAGGGAATGTGAGCATAGTGACATCCTACAGATAGCAATGCAAAACAATTCTTAAATGAAGAAATATGTGTAAAATAAATATCTGGGTTCTCTGGAAGGAGAATGGACTAAAATGTGCATTTCTTTCAATGAACGAGCACATGCATAATGGGCTGAATGGGCAGCTACATAGTGTCATAGAGTCATATGGCGTGGAAACAGGCCCTTTGGCCCAACTTCCCAACACCAACCAACATGTCCCATCTACACTAGTCCCATCTACACTAGTCCTGCCTTTGACAGATATCCCTCTAACCCTGTCCTATCCATGTACCTGTCTAATTGTTTCTTATAAGATCTCTGAGATCTTGGGTTTCCTCCCATACTCCAAAGACGTACAGATTTGTAGGTTAATTGGCTTGGTAAGTGTAAAAATTGTCTCCAGTGGGTGTAGGATAGCGTTAATGTGCGGGGATCGTTGGTCAGCGGGGACCCGGTGGGTCGAAGGACCTGTTTCCATGCTGTATCACTGAACTAAACTAAACTAAACTAAACTCTTTGTTTGAAAAAGTTACTCCTCGGATTCCTATTAAAGGGCCTGTCCCTCTAAGGTGATTTTTTTCTGCAGCTGCCAACGACTGTCACAGTTGTAGCAGGTCGCCAAAAAAGCCACCCCCTCCCCCCCCCACGACAATGTCTACAACAAGCTACGACAACCTACCATCTAGTTGCCGTCAAGCTACGGCAAGCTACCGACAACCGGTGACCTAATCGTCGTGACTTAGGACGTCCACCTACGACCACACGTATGGCAACCTATGACCACACAGGCGACAAACTACGACCACACCTATGACAACCAAAGTCAACCTACATCCACCCGTGACAAGCTAAGACAAGCAACGACCCTGTCGGCGACAACTGAAGACAACTAAAGACAATTCAGTCGCCGGTACCTGTCGCTGTTTGACGTAAGTAGTCGCCGATGGAATTCTCTGGTCAACACCCGGCGACAACCTGCGTCATCCTGGCGACAACCTACGACAGGAGAAGACAAGTTACGTCAAGCCCACAGTCGCCGAAAAGTTTTCAACATTTCACGATCCAGCGGCGACGAGAAAAACGTTACAACTCTTTCGGCGACTTGAGGAGACTACTCACGACCATATAGGCGTCACCCCGTGACCATGTGGTGACAGCCTAGCCGCCTGTAGTCGCCAAAAAAATCGCCTAAGTGGGACAGGGGCTTAAATCTTTCCCCTTCACCTTAAACCTATGTCCTCTGGTTCTCGATTCCCTTACTCTGGGCAAGAGACTGTACATCTGCCTAATCTATTCCTCTCATCATTTTAGACACCTCAATAAGATCATACACCGTCATATAAAAATAACGCACAGTTCCAAACCATTCATTGACTACCAAACCAATTTTTCTTTAAGTCACTTCTGTTAGCAGCTAATCACGCAATCAGAGTTAAATAAGTATTTTCTATTTAAAATTTCCATTTAACAATGACATCAAATTTGCACATCCAAAGATGCATTTGATACAACTAAAAATACCTGGCAGGCAACGTGATAGAAATGTTTAAATAGATGCAATGAAACATTCAGTTGGTCTGGAACGAATGACTCCACTGCCTATTGTTTCACAACAGTGACCAGACCATCCCTTAAGCAGCGCAGTGACACAACTGGTCGAGCCGCTGCCTCACAATATCTGACACCTGGATTCGATCCTGTCCTCTGGGGCTGTCTGTGTGGAGTTTGCACGTTCTTCCTGTGACCGTGTGGAGTTCTTCCACATTTCCAGGACATGCAGGTTTGCTGGTTAATTGGCCTCTGTTTTTAAAAAATGCCTTGATGTGTAGGGATGGATAAGAAAGTGGGATAACATCAAACAAGTGTGAAAGTTGTGATCAATAGTCATTGTGGATTCGGTACGCGGAAGGGTCTGTTTCCATGCTGTATCGCTAAACTAAACTAAACCTCAAAGCTACTAAATCTTGTAGATATCCTATAATCCAAAAGGGCTGGAACCCTCCTTCAGATTCTCACTGGAAAGAAGGAATAGGTGACGTTTCTGACCCGAAACATGACCTATTCCCTCTCACCAGAGACGCTGCCTAACCCACTGAGTTACTCCAGCATTTTGTGTCAATCTTCAATATGAACCAGCATCTGCATTTCCTTCCTGCACAAAGTATTACAAATGTGACTTCATAGAAACATAGAAACATAGAAAATAGGTTTCAGGAGGCGGCCATTTGGCCCTTCAAGCCAGCACCACCATTCATTGTGATCAAGGCTGATCATCCACAATCAGTAACCTGTGCCTGCCTTCTCCCCATATCCCTTGACTCTGCTAATCCCTAGAGCTTAGTCTAACTATCTTTTGAATACATCCAGTGAATTGGCCTCTACTGCCTTCTGTGGCAGAGAATTCCCCAAATTCACAACTCTCTGGGCGAAAATGTATTTTTCTCATCTCAGTTATAAATGGTCTCCCCTTTATTTTTAGACTGTGGCCCCTGGTTCTGGACTCCCCCAACATTGGGAACATTTTGTCCTGCATCTGGCTTGTCCAGTCCTTTTATAATTTTATACGTTTCTACTTCAATTTACATTTAGACATGGCAAGTCAGTGTAGGGCGTGAAAACTTAAATTAAACCGCAGATACTGGGAAGCTCAAACATAGACAGAAAATGCTGGTTGGAATAGAAAAAAACTGCTCAATAGGTCAGGCCATATCTGTGGAAGAGAAACAAAGTCAACGGTTCAGATTAGAGATTCCAAGTCTGATCAGGGTGAAGCCGAATTTGGAAGTCAGAATATAAAACAAAGTCTTTCAAGAGAGTCTGTCTGAAGAAGGTTTTCAATCTAAAAAGTCGCCCATTCCATCTCTCCAGAGATGCCGCCTGTCCCGCTGAGTTACTCCAGCATTTTATGTCCATCTTGAGTAATTTGGCAAAGCAGGTTGAAGAACATTGCCATTAAACTAATATGCCATAATGGTGCCTTTAAACTAACATTAGCCATACCCATCCATTTCCTCCATATCCTTGCGGCTATCCAAAAAGACTCTTAAATGCCACGATTGTACCTGCCTCCACCACCATCCCAGCTTGGTCCAGGCACCCACCACTGTGTAAAAACTTGCCCACACCTCTCTTTTTAACTTTGCCTTAGATAGAAGGATAAGGCTTGGTTTTGGCTTGGATAGAGTGGATGTGGAGAGAATGTTTCCATTAGTGGGAGAGCCTAGGACTAGAGGTCATAGCCTCAGAATGAAAGGACGTTCCGTTAGGAAGGAGATGGGGTGGAATTTCTTTAGTCAGAGGGTGGTGAATCTATGGAATTCTTTGGCACAGAAGGCTGTGGAGGCAAAGTCAGTGGATATATTTATGGCAGAGATAGATAGATTCTTGATTAGTATGGATGTCAGAGGTTATGGGGAGAATGCAGGAGAATGGGGCTAGGAGGAAGAGATAGATTAGCCATGATTGAATGCCGAGTAGACTTGATGGGTCCAATGGCCTAATTTAATCCTATCACTTATTATCTTATGACCTTGACCCTCTCACCTAATCTTTGACATTTACCCTCTGGGATAAAGGTTCTGACTGTCTACACTAGCTATGCCTCTCATGATTTTTATACTTTTATCAGGGCTCCTCTCAACCTCTGACATTCCAGGGAAAACAATTCAAGTTTGTCCAAACTCACCTTATTTGTAATACCCTCTAATCCAGGCAACAATCTGGCAAGCTTCTTCTACACCCTCATGAAACCCTTCACATCCTTCCTTTAATGGGGCAACTAAAACTACACAGGATACTACACTGGTCGCTTTACCTCCCCCCTTGACTCCATTCAAGGACCCAAGCAGTCTTTCCAGGTGAGGCACAGGCTCAACTGCACCTCCTCCAACCTCATCTATTGCATCCACTGCTCTAGATGTCAGCTGCTCTACATCGGTGAGACCAAGTGTAGGCTTGGCGATCGCTTCGCCCAACATCTCCGCTCGGTTCGCAAAAACCAACCTGATCTCTCAGTGGCCCGGCACTTCAACTCCCATTCCGAATCCAACCTTTCTGTCCTGGGCCTCCTCCATGGCCGGAGTGAGGCCCACCGTAAATTGGAGGAGCAGCACCTCATATTTTGCTTGGGCAGTTTACACCCCAGCATTGACTTCTCCAATTTCAGATAGTCCCTGCTTTCTCCTCCCCTCCCCAGCTCTCCCTCAGCCCACTGTCTCCGCCTCTTCCTTTCTTCTTCCCGCCCCCACCCTCACATCAGTCTGAAGAATTCCACCCCTGCAACGGACTGTTCCAGCTGCTACGGTCAGGCAAACACCTCCGTTGCCATGCGGTGAGAACGGAGAGGTTGAGAAGGAGTTTCTTCCCAGAGGCAATTCGGACTGTAAACGCCTATCTCACCAGGGACTAACTCTACTGAACGTTTTTCCTTCCATTATTTATTATGTAAAAGAATATGTGTGTTATGATTGTGTTTATAATTTGTTTAGTTGTTTTGTTGTTTGTCTTTTGCACAAAAGGCCGCGAGCATTGCCACTTTCATTTCACTGCACATCTCGTATGTGTATGTGACAAATAAACTTGACTTGACTTGACTTGACTTGACTTGACTTGAGAAGCACCTCGACCCGAAACGTCGCTCCATAGATGCTGTCTCACCCATTGAGTTTCTCCAGTATTTTTGTCCACCCAGGGTACTCTGAATGCGGCTTAAGTAAAGACTGATAAAGCTGCAATTTTGTTGACAGTCTGGTAATTAAAATCTTTCAGAAGCGGTCAGTAATGCTGTGATAACGTTTTAAATAAGTAATGGTTCAATTCAATCTGAAATCGAGGTCTTAGATCAAACGACAAAAGGAGAGGACGTGTTGGCTGTGGAAAGCTGATATTAAAATGGTTTGGCAGTGGCTAGTTTGATAATGGCTAGCATTTAAAGAATCAATACATAGCTTACAAGACATGCATATTCCATTAAGGCCAAAATAAGTAATTATCCTGTCTTAATCTATCAGAGAAATTCCTTTAATTCCACTCATTGCCCTCCTCCAGTTTCTCTGTTACCCAGGCAAACTTATTTCTTCCTTTTCCAGTTCAGATCGAGGGTTGCCGACCTGAAACATTAACCATTTCTCTTTCAAAGATGGACACAAAAAAGCTGGTCAAGGTAAGAGATTGACAGCGTCAGACAGCATCTCTGGAAAAAATGAATAGGTGACATTTCGGGTCGAGACCCTTCTTCAGATAGAGTCAGGAGGAAGGGAAATGAGAGACATAGATGATGATCTGCAGAGATATAGAACAAATGAATGAATGATATGCCAAAAAAAAAACTATGATAAAGGAAACAGGCCATTGTTAGCTGTGGGTAGGTGAGAACGAGTTACAGACAATGAGACAATGAGGCAATAATATGTTGTGTCTATCTTCGGTTGAAACCAGCATCTGCAGTTCCTCCCTAGCCATTTCTCTTTCCGCAAATACTGCCTGTTGCCAGAATGTTCCACTTTTATTTCAGTCACCATTGTAACAGTGGTAAGGCAGAGCGTGATAGCCTAGAATCTGGGCCACTGGGTGGCACCACCAGCAGTGGCTGCCTCGCCAATAGTCTGCCTGTCCTTTCTTCTTTTTTGTTCCTTGGTTTGTTTTATCTGGGATTAAACTTTTTTTTCAATCTCTTACCTCGACGGAGATGTGACTTTTTTCCGTATCGTATCTCCGTCTGCACTGTGGCCTAACATCGTGGAGTTGGCGGCCTTTCCTAGAGACTGACCCGGCCCTCCAAGCCGTGGGAGTCTGCGGGACTTTAACATCGCAGAGCTTGCGATCCCTTTGCCGGGGATCGAAGCTCCAACCGTGGGGGCCTGTGGACTTAACATTGTGGAGCCGGTAAGATGAGGCCGACTCAGGAGCTCCATGCAGCGGAGAGAGTTTCAACCGCCCCGACGCGGGAATTTCAATCTTCCCGATGGGGGCTTCGATCGCCAGCTGCCCCGACTGTGGATGGTTTGACTGTCTAAAGAAGATTGAACTTTATTCCCTTCCATCACAGTGAGGAATATGTAATCCACTGAGGTGGATGTTTATGTTAACTTTTCGTGCTTTTCACTTAGTATGGCTGTATGGTAACTCAAATTTCACTGTACCTCAACTTTTACATGTGGCAATAAACTGACCTCGAAACCTTGAAACCCATGTCACGGAAGAGCTTTCTCATCTTGAAACGAAACAACTAATTGCACATTGTTGAAGAGCAGATCATAATTGCAACCACTGATTATCTCTGTTAGGGTTATGGGAGGATTCATTTGCACTGCGCTGTTGTGCAAACTGATCCTCTCCAAAGAACTAACAGCCAAAAACCAGTGAGTCAGGAAGCAGATTGCTCTCAGTAAATGATATTGCGCCTTTTCAAGATATTACTGGAGCTGCAACGATCTCCAAGATGGAGCAGATTGTCAGGGGACCGATGTTCTTTGTATTTCTCTAATTGTGCATTTATATTGCTTTGCTTCTCAATCTGCAAAACTGTGCAGTGCGAGACACATGCAGAAATACTGTGAATGAATAACAGTATTTCCAAAGACCACACAAAGAGCTGCTACAGTCTTTACAGCTTTGCTTTGTGGCCGATACAATTCCCGCAAATTCCCTCCGCCACCCCAAATATTAATGCCACAATTTTGTACCTGGATATTCTTAACAGCTAATTGGAAGGTAATGTATTATTCACATAGAATGATGCCACGTGGAGTTAGACCCCAAAGACCCAATACTCAGAGTTAACTCTTTATCGGAGCTTGAAATTATTAGCAGCACCCCCCCTTTCCTAACAACCCTGCAAACCTTTCCCTTTCAAGTATTTATCAAATTCCCTTTTCAAAATTCCTTTTCTAAAGTGAAACCCACCAGAGAGGCGGGTTCAAACTTGACCCCTGCCTTGAGGAGTTTGCACGTTCTTCCTGTGGCTACGTGGGTTTCCTCCGGGTGCTCCGGTTTCCTCCCGCATGCCAAAGATGAGGGGAGGGGTTCACCAGTTAATTGGCCCTCAGTAAAACTGCTGCTCGTGTGGAGGAAACAGGCAAAAGTGGAATAACATCGAAGTAGTGAGCGGGTGAGCAATGGTTAGCACGAACTCGGTAGGTCGAAGCCCTGTTTCCATGCTGTATCTCTAAACTAGAACACAGAAATCTCATGTGTTGATAAATTCAGTATACTACACCAGAAGCACAACATATATACAAAATAAACAGTCTCCTTTTGTCTGAAGTGTTAAATTAATGTTTCACTGCTCTCCCGGGGAAGATGTAACAAATCCCATTAAAAAAAGTTGCAGGGAAGTACCTCTGGTTTCCTGGTCAATATTTATCTCTCAATCAACATTCACTAATGAGGCCACCTAATTATTTTCACATTGCTGTGTGTAGGAGCTTGCTATTTACAAGATGGGCGGTGTATTTTCCATGTCAGTGCAGTAATTACACCAGTGGAGGCTGTAAAACACCTCGGGATGCCCTGAGATTGTGAAAGGCAGCTGCGATATTCTTTTATGTTGTCACTGAGTTTATGGAGAAGGTGTTAGTTGGACTGCACTCACTGCTCTGCCACTGGTAGGCTTCAAATGCGAACTTTTGTAGTTCTGCACAACAGGAAATCAGCGAGCCAGAGAGATTATAGATCGCCTCCCCCCCCCACGATTCCTCATAAAGGAAAATATCTGAAAGAGTTTGCACATGCCATATTAGCAGTGAGACATGCGGCATTGGGAAAACTCTGAACACTGGCCTGGCTCTCCTTGTGGTTTCTCACTAATAGAGTCTGCTGAGTGGGAGTTTGATTACTGCACTAGAACTATAATATTAAGCTCATTTAGAAGGGTGAAAATGGCTAATTTATTATCTCAGTCTGATCTTAACCTGAGTAATGAAGATGCATTTACCCTAATTGTCATGGCCTGATCGGAAATTCATGACAGCTGATGACAAAACATTGGCCCTTTTGCTGCAAACAAGCTCATTAAGTGCTTATGGTTCCGACATCCTTTATAACTCCGACCCACAGAAGTTGCAAAGTTGCAATTATCCACACGGCGTGAATAGAACTACTATGAACTCCTCTGGCAAGGATTTAGATGCAAGAATTCCTCAGTGTGCACTGTCGGTATGCGGGTGGTGTGACAGGTTTGGCTGAAGCACGAAGTTGCCAGAGGTGTGAACTTGTTGGAGTCATTCACATGCCTGGGCTAATGCAATGCAACCTCTGGAGAATAAAGGCACAAAGGGCAGCACAGTGGTAGATCTGCTGCCTCACAGCACCAGAGACCTGGGTTCGATCCTGACTACGGGCGCTGCCTGTACGGAGTTTGTACGTTCTCACTGTGACCACGTAGGGTGCTCTGATCCAAAGACATGCAGGTTTGTAGGTTAATTGGCTTCTGTAAATTATCCCCAGTGTGAGTGTGTAAAATAGAACTAGTGTATGGGTGATTGTTGGTCGGCGTGAATGGCTTGCATGCTGAATCTCCGAACTAAACTAAAATGCTGGAATAATTCAGCGGATCAGGCAGCATCTCTGGAAAAGATGGATAGGTGATATTTTTGGTCGGGGCCCTCCAGACTGATTGTAGTGTGTGGGAGGGGTAGAACAAAGCCTAGCAAGTGAGAGGTAGATACAGGTGAAACGGGGTTTTGATAGGGAAATGGCTGTTGTGGGGGCAGAGATGAAAAGACAAAAGTGTGAAATAAGGCTAGAAGAGGTGTGAATTGTGAAGCCAGTGGGAGGAATGTGGGTGGAAGGGGATAGGGGGAGGGAAGAGGGGATAAATGGATGTGAATATAGATGGAGCACAGGGAAGAGAGGGGGATTAAAAAAAAAACCTTCCCGACCTGAAATGTCAACTGTCCATGTGTACACATGTTAAGTTACAACAGCACTTTGTGTCTTTTTTGTTAACCTGGCATCTGCAGTTGTTTGTGTCAATATCTGGGCCACATCACTGGGTGCAAGGGATTGTCCTAAGGAAAGTGGTGGAAGTGCATGGAGGTTGGGAAAGGCCACTGAGGTCTAGGTTTACTGACTGGGCCTTGGGTAGGAATGGAAGAATGTAGGGCCAGCAGATTTGAACCATGAAAAGTTGACCAGCATCCTAGACTATAGTGGGGGTGCAGGGCAGTTTGTTTTGATCTACCTCGGTGCTCTGCATCAGTTGAAAAACAGCACTGTGGGCTAATGCTGAGGGAAGACCAGACCGGTACTGAGCTTTCTAATTTACCTCCAAGCTCTGTTCCCCACCAATCTTTAGTCCTGCTCCCACTGAAACTCTCCTGAAGGCGTTTTGACAAAATTTTATACTTTAGGCTTTGGTGATGCAGCATGCAAACAGGCCCAATGGGCTTACCGTTTCCATGCCGACCAGTGATCGCCTCGGATACTAGCAATGCCCTACACACTAGGGACCATCTTATAACTTGCTGAAGCCAGTTAACCTACAAACCTGCACGTATTTGGAATGTGGGAGGAAACCGGAGCACCTGGAGAAAGCCTCTGTGGTCACAGGGAGAACATACACAATCCGGTGGACAGCATTCCATAGTCAGGATCAAACCCGGAGCTCTGGTGCTGTAAGGCAGCAACTCTACAGTTGTGCTACCGTACTGCCCACAGTGTTGGTTATTTATAAGTAAATAATTATTTGTTCTGGTTTAGACAGATAAATATGGTTACTGGAAGTTGAAGACTGTTGGCCTGAGGGTGAGAAGAGACTTTCCTTGCTGTTACTTCTGAGGTATCGATTTCTCCCTGATCCTTGCTGGTTTATTGTCGTGTGTACCGAGGTACAGTGAAAAGCTGTTGCGTGCTAACCAGTCAGCTGAAAGAAAATACATGATTACAATCGAGCCATCCACAGTGTACAGATACATGATAAGGGGAATACTGTTATTCCCCTTATAAAGTCCAGTAAAGTCTGATTAAAGAAAGTCCAAGGGTCTAAATGAGGTAGGTAGTAACTCTGTAGTTGTTGATAGAGCGAATTGGTTGCCTGATAACAGCTAGGAAGAAACTGTCCCTGAATCTGGAGGTGTGCGTTTTCACACTTCTATAACTCTTGCCCGATGGGAGAGTGGAGAAGAGGGAGTGACCTAGGTGAGACTCATCCTTGATTATATTGGTGGCCTTGCTGAGGCTGCGTGAAGTGTAAATTAAGTCAATGGAAGGGAGGTTGGTTTGTGTGATGGATGGAGCTGTTCCCAGGCCACGCTGTGATGCATCCCAATAAAATGCTTTCTACAGCGCATCTGTAGAACTCATTGAGAGGTGTTGGGGACATGCAAAACTTCCTAAGCCTTCCAAGGCAGTAGAGGCGCTGGTGTGCTTTCTTGGAATGCAGAAAGAAAAGATTCTCCTTGTGTCTCTCTGCGCATTGTTCTTGGAATTGTGCAACGCACAGCAGAGGACGTAGCCCTATTGTCCAAATACAATTAAAAATAAAGCATTGCAGCCTTCTGGAAATGAAAACAAGTTTCAAGTGTTTTTATCATAATTAAGAATTCTTCAAGGAGCAGTTACATCTCATGGTGCTCCCCTCATGCTCCACACACCAACATCTGTTCATCGCCTTATATCCCAGCAGTGAGTTTAAATGCTGACAGTGGAAAGCTTAGCTCAGCTCTTTAAACTTTTAAACTCTCTAAACACTCAACATGGACGTAAGACAGCAAATTTCCAGATGAAATTTTGTCAGAATGCTTTTCATCAAAGATGAAGTAGAGAGGTGACCATCCAGCCCTCTGATGTTAATCCAAGCACACAGCACACACCACTGTCAGTCCTGGCTCATCCTGTGGCATTGTAGCATCTGGGTTAGGAGGTTGCGGGTTCAAGATCTTCACTAAGGACTGGAGCATAGGAATCTCGACTGGTTCGTTGGATGGGATAATTGCCCAGATTGATCCAGATTTAGACTTTTTAAACTTCAGAAATGCAGCATGGAAACAGGCCCTTCGGCCCACTGAGTCCCTGCTGACCAGCGATCACCCCGTACACTAACTTTATCTTATACACAATTTTACCAAAGCCAATTAACCTATAAACCTGTACGTTTTTGGAGTGTGGGGGGGAAACCGGAGCACCCAGCAAAAACCCACATGGTCACAGGGAGAATGTCCATACTCCGTATAGACAGCACCCACAATCAGGATCGAACCCGGGTCTCTGGCGCTGTAAGGAACCAACACTACCACTGTGCCATCGCACACCAGATCTGCCTCACCTCAAGATTGCCCCTGCTGCACAATGGCCTTGCTAACCTTGTACAACTCCTAATGCACTGTCAACCTCACAGCTGTGGCCATTGTAAAAGACGGAAAGGTTTATCAACAGCGACTGGGCCACAAGGAGGTCATGCTGAGTATTTATCATACACCAATGAGGCCACATTTGAAATGTGGGCAGCTTTGAGCCCCGTATCTGAGGAGGGATGTGCTGGATTTGGAGAGGGTCCAAAAGAGATTTATTAGAATGATTAGGTTAATGTATGAGGAGTGTTTGAAGACACACTGACTGTTCTTGCTTGTGTTTAGAAGGATGAGGGGGTTCTCATTGAAACTTGCCAGATAATGAAAGGTCTGGACAGAGTGGACATGGAAAGGATGTTTCTGTTAACGGGAAAGTCTAAAACCAGAGAGCACAGCCTCAAAACAAAAGGACATACCTTCAGAATGGAGATTAGGAGGAATTTTTCCAGCCGGAGGGTGTTGAATCTGGGGAATTCATTGCTACAGACCACTGTGAAAGCCAATTCATTAGATATTTTTAATTGAATATTTATTTTTCATTTAATATTTTTAAATATTCCTTACTACTCAAGACCTTACTACTCAAGATAGAGTCTTCAGTAGTAAGGAATGTCAAAAGTTACGGGGAGAAGTCAGAAGAATGGAATTGAGAGGGAAAATAGATCTGCCATGATTAAATGGTGGAGTAGACTAGATAGGTTGAATGGCTTAATTCGACTCCTAAATGTTAGGGCCTCAATACATGAGGTCCTGATGAGACCTGCCCACAGATCTGATGATTTAGCTGTTGACAAAAATGCTGGAGAAACTCAGTGGGTGAGGCAGCATCTATGGAGGGAAGGAATAGGTGACGCTTCAGGTCGAGACCCCTCTTTCGACTGATGACTTAGCTGGCACTGTTTCCAAATATCTTTAATAATCCAAAGCAATTAGGTATGGCTGTAAGCAATTTCAATAATTAAACAAAAATATTTTTAAAATTAACCATTAAAAAAAGAATCACTTTAAAATGTATTTAGACATTATTTTAATTATTATTAATGTTTGAATTAAGTAAACATTTAAAAAAAAAACCCTTCTGTTATCTTTTTAATGAAGTTCAACAGACATTAAAAAGAAAGAGGCTGTGCTGGACATACCATCTGTAGCTGGGAGGAGCTGAGGAGCCAGATACGAAGTGTCTTTGCCTTCTCAGTACATTAGCGTTTGACGGCACTTGGCCTCTACATGCTGGAGTTTAGGATGAGGGGACCCTCAATGCAACTTGTGATGATAGAATCGAGTGAATGTGGAGAGGATGTTTCCAATTGTGGGAGAGTCTAGGACCAGAGGTCATAGCCTCGGAATTAAAGGACCTTTAGGAAGGAGTTGAGGAGAAATTTCTTTAGTCAGCCGGTGATGAACCTGTGGAATTATTTGCTACAGGAGGCTGTGGAAGCCAAGTCAATGGATATTTTTAAGGCAGAGATAGATAGATTTTTGATTAGTACGGGTGTCAAGGGTTATGGAGAGAAGGCAGGATAATGGGGTTAGGAGGAAGAGATAGATCAGCCATGATTGAATGGCCTAATTCTGCTCCTATCACTTATGACCTTCTGAACTTGTTAGGAAATGTCCTGGACCTAGTAAAATGACTTGCTTGCAGTCAGTGTGACCTCGTCCGTCAAAACTAAAGTCTACTTGTTCTTTAAGATGGACATAACAAAAGTTATGGATAGCTTAGACTGAAGAAGGATCCAAACCCAAAAGATCAGCTTTCCATGTTCTCCAGATGTGCTGCCTGAACTGCTGAGTTACTCCAGCACTTTGTGTGCTTTTTGTAAACCAACATCTGCAGTTCATTGACTAAAATATTATTTGTCACATCTTGGAAGGGATAGGAGTAGTCTATGTAAAAAGGTAGTTCCGAACCCTCCTTCAGTTGTGGATCAAGCAACTGAACCGCCCTATCAACAAGTAGAGAGTGGTCCTGAGCTACTACCTACCTCATTGGAGACCATCGGACTATCTTTGATTGGGCTACACTTGCTATCTTGCACTAAATTATATTCCCTTTATCATGTATCTGTACACTGTGAATGGCTCGATTGTAATCATGAATTGTCTTTTCATTGACTGGTCAGCACGCAACAAAAGCTTTTCACTGTACCTCGGTACACGTGACAATAAACTAAACTTTAACTTCAAAACATAGGTCTTTCTTTGTCTTTTCCTCCAAACCCCAGGATCCAAACATCTTCTAATCATCACAGCATTCCCTGCTTGGTTCTCAGGAAGAATAACATCACTCAGAGACTGCTGCTGTCCTTTTATCGGTGCTCCATTGAGAGCATACTAACATACTGTGTATGCGTGTGGTACACCAGCTGCACAGCGGCTCAGAGGAAAGCGCTCCAGAGGGCCATTGACAACACCCAGAGGATTGTCGGCTGCCCTCTCCTTACCTTGGAGGACTTACACAGTTCCCGCTGCACTAAAAAATCCCAGAATATCATAAAGGACATTTCCCACCCCGGACACTCCCTGTTTGAACTGTTGCTGTCAGGCAGACGGTACAGATCTACAAGGACAAGGACAAATAGACTAAAAAACAGTTTTTACCCCACTGCTATAAAAGCACTAAATGTAGCCGCCAAGGAACGCAGGGGCGATACAGACTAAGGGACTGTGGTAACTGTGGAATCGACAGAAGGATGGAGGGTTGGGTGTGTATGCGTGCTTTGTCCGTGATATTTATTTAGTTGTTTATCTTTAATATTTTACCTTGTATGTATCGTTAGCTTTTAGAAATGTTTGAATGCTGCACTGACTGGCTGACATTTTAAATTTCGTTGTACATGGTTCATGTTACAATGACAATAAAGAAACTATTCTATTCTGCTTCCATTACCCAAGCAGTCAATGTTGTCTTGGCAAGGCCAACAACATAATTAAGGAAGAGTCACACCCTGGCCATGCCATCCCTCTTCTCCCCTCTCCCATCGGGCTCAAGGTATAGAAGTGTAAAAACGCACACCTCCAGATTCAGCGACAGTTTCTACCCAGCTGTTATCAGGCAACTGAATCATCCTTCCACAACCAGAGAGCGGCGCTGAACTACTATCTACCTCTTTAGTGACCCTCACACCATCCTTGATTGGACTTTGCTGGCTTCACCTTGCACAATACGTTATTCCCTTATCATGGGAAATCATTTACATTGTAATCACGCATTGTCTTTCTGCTGACTGGATAGCATGCAACAAAAGCTTTTCACTGTACCTAAAAGTTGTTCTCAGAAACTGTAACGTTTCTGCACTTCGTTGCTCGTAATTGGATCGTCACAATTAGGCCTTTACCTGTTGCTAAAGGCACTTCAGCCCACTGAGTCCACGCCAACCAGAGATCGTGGATATTTTGGTTTTACTCTATTGTATACTAGCACTATTTAGGAACACTATTTTATAATTTTATCGAAGCCAATTAACTTACACACCTGTACGTCTTTGGAGTGTGGGAGCAAACTGGAGCACCTAGGGAAAACCCACGTGGTCACGCCAATCCCTGGTTCCCAAAAAATGACGACCTGGAATTGCAACCCCGCTGGGAAATCGGTATGTTCGGACTGCTGTGTTATGATCATCACCGAAAACTGGCTTCACCGCGGGGATACCTGATGTGAATGTATCAACTCCGTACAGACAGCACCCGTAGTCAGGGTCTAACCCAGGTCTCTGGGGCTGTAAGGCAACAACTCTGCCACTGTATCATCCTGTAGCTCAGGCCCTCGAGTCCTTGTAATATCCTCGTAAAACTTCTTTGCACCCTTTCCCGCTTAACAACATCTTTCACATCACAAGGTGACCAAAACTGAACATAATACTCACAATATTGCACAAATGTGACTTCACCAACGTCTTATACAACTGTAACATGACTTCCCAACTATACCTCAGTACTCTGACGGATGAAGGCCAATGTGCCAAAAGCCTTCTTGACCACACTAACATGAGCACGAATGAGGGCCTCAGCAGTAAGTTCTGAGGAAGAAGGAGAGTGAGGGGGAGAGGTAGAGTGGGCGTTGCTACAAATATGAACATAGGCAGCCTGCTGTCTGTAGAACTGAAGGATGCTTCATGGTGGCAAC
Source organism: Leucoraja erinaceus (assembly GCF_028641065.1). Taxonomy (NCBI): domain Eukaryota; kingdom Metazoa; phylum Chordata; class Chondrichthyes; order Rajiformes; family Rajidae; genus Leucoraja; species Leucoraja erinaceus. Next base: position 28,542,764 of record NC_073396.1, read on the forward strand.
ACAACTGATAAGAAACCAAATGCTTCACGATTTGCTTGTAACTGGGAGCGACAGTCTATTTTGTCCTTAGACGGAGAGTAAAATGGCACATATTATCCCCCGCTCTGACAGCTTGATGTCCACATGGATGAAAAGCTGTTGAGGTTTCATCTGCCACCAGGTTGCTTGTACCAATCTGCGGTCATGATTCTCCCTAACTCTGCATTGCAACTGTCCCTGCTCCAGTGGGACTCGGGAATGGAGTTGCCTTATGTTTCAGGGGTGAAAACTAAACAACTGCAAGTGCCGTGTAAATATTGATGCGCCATGGGAGCTTTAGAAAGTCTCCGACAATCTGCTGCTGGCAGAAGGATACATCCGGGCACAGCTGTGAAGCACGGAGCAAGGGAGATAGAGATTATTCTCATGGCTATTCATTGAAATAATTCCATTGTGCCTTTCTCGTTCACTTGGCACACTTTTGATTGATTGAAAGATACAGACCCTTTGTCCCACCGATTCCACGCCGACCATCGATCATCCATTCACACCAGTTCTCACTTCCCCATCCATTCCCCACACTCTAGGAGCCATTTGCAGAGGGCCAATTTGCACGTCTTTGGGATGTGGGAGGAAACGGGAGCAACTGAAACATGGTGGCATGTTAAAGGGATCTCACCCGTCTCCTCACCCATTACACACTAGTTTTATGTTATGCCACTTTCTCGTTCACTCCCAATACACTAGGGGCAATTTACAGAGTCCAATTAACCTAAAAAAAAGCATGTCTTTGGGATGTAGGAGGAAACAGGAGCACCCAGAGGAAACCCACACAGTCACAGGGAGAATTGGCAAACTCTGCGCAGACAACACCCAAGCTGACATTTACCCAGGAGACTGATGTTGTGAGGTGTTACCCACTTGCATTTCCTTTTCCCCGTAATTATGGTACATATAACATGCCGGCATTCCTTTTGGAGGCTGCAGTATCCTGCCACTTCCTTGTCCCATTTTTCCCTAGTTCCCTATCACTTTCCTCTGGGAATTTCTAATATCACTCCTTCTTCTCACGTACCCTTGCCTTCAAAATTCTTACTTTCGCTTCCCCAATGAGACCCGGGAAAAAGTTGCCCTTCCCTTAAACATCGAGTGTCTTTCTTAGCGGATCTGCTCGGCTCGGATGACGTGTGCTGCACATTGGAAAATCCCTCCAGGAGTCCAAAAGGGGCTGTCCCACTGCGGTGACCTAATTCACGAGTGAAGAGTTTGCCTAATTCGTATATGGTCGACACGAGGTCCTAGGAGGTCTTTGTAACTCCCCTTCATGTTCGAGAGTAGTCCCCGTGTACTCGAGGTCTCAGCTAGGTCGCGGCGTTCTTTTCAACATGCTGAAAAATGCCTGCAAGTCAAAAAAGGTCGCCATGGAAAATATCGATATTTTTTTACTCATGGGTTTAGTCGAGGTAGGTCGTAGTAGATCATAATGCTATCGTAGGCAATCGAAGATAATCGAAGGTAGTCGAAGGTAAAGATCGTTGAGAAAAATAAGGTAAACCGACTAGTAATGTTAAATGCCCGCTAAACTTTATTAAAAGTTGTCTGGCTTCTTAAAAGTGTCTCCACTCCTTCTCCCCCCCTTCTCCACCCTTCTCTCCCCCCCCCTTCTCTCCCCCTCTCTCCCCCCCCTTCTCTCCCCCCTCTCTCCCCCCTTCTCTCCCCCCCCTCTCCCCCCCTTTCTCTTCTCCCCCCTTCTCCCCCCCCTTCTCCCCTTTCTCCCCCCTTCTCTCCCCCCTTCTCCCCCCTTTCCCCCCTTTTCTCCCCTTTCCCCCCTTTTCCCCCCCCCCCCCCCCCCCTTTCCCCTCCCCCCCTTTCCCCCCCCCCCCCTCCCCTCTCCGGGCTCTCTAAACAACTTACTGTAACTGTGCCAGCCATTTTTTACCTTCCTGTTCATGTGAATTTCAGACAGTGCTCATCCGCTTTCCCTGGCCCCGCCTTTGCGATGTGTTTGTGCAGACGGTCGATCTGGCTCGCGGTTTCATCGCTGACAGTCGATCCAGCTCGAGGTTTTTCAGGCGAGTGCCTTCGAGCTTGAAGGTCGAAGACAGTCGCTGAAAAGTCGCGTTAGTGGGACAGGCCCTTTAAACAAGGACTCTACGAGATCTTTCTTCTTTCTTCTTTCTGCTTTCTTCAGTCGTAGTCATCCAACTGCACCAACTCTGTTAAAGAAAACTTTAAAACACAATGGGTGAGAAAATCCAGACTTTATACAAGAGCACCAAATACAGTGATCACTGCGAGCAATCTAGGAGATTGCTCAATGAATAAAAATTCATCTACTCCGCATACACACACCTCCCTTTTGATGCTCTGTTTACCACAGCAAGCACCTTAGGAATTTTCCTTCTTCCCAAATGGTCTTATAACAAATATACATCATGCACCTCGGAAAGACACAGCAGAGTAAACACAGCCCAATTCCACCCCATTATAGATGAGCAAACGTCCTGTTATCCTTTTGACCTTGTTTTATTGTTTTACGATTGCCCTCTTACAACAGAGAACAGGATCTGACAGAAGTAGATGCAGAAGGTGCTATTTACACAAGCTCAGTTTCACCCTTCTTTAAAACAGAATTATTATAAAACATTAAGAGGACTTTAAGATTTCTAGGCACTCTACCCATCCATATCCCTTTCAGTCTTCTGGAAACTTTGCAATTTATCTTTGTCAGAGGCAGCAGCCCTACCAGCTGCTCCACTCTGTCAACTAAAACCCCAAACAGGCAAGCAGCAACCAACCGCACAGACTCAATTTCTGGGCAAAAGTGGGCTGCCAACGATATTAAGAAGAGATTAATGAGCATTGATCTATAAATATACCATGAACAGACCTATTGAAAGACTTAACATCTCACTCATGTTGCCTCTCCAAGATTTAGTGGGCATCTTCATCAAACATAGTAGCACACTAATCCCCATATGATTTAGATCAGTGGTTCTTAACCTTTTTGGCACCAGTACGCGCATATGTGAACCTTTGTTAGGGTCCTAAACATGGGCTCAACAAATTGATGTGTTATTTGTGACCCCTTCATGACCCCCGGCAAAGCCCCAAACTACCCCCATAGGGGGTGTAACCCCCAGGTTAAGAAACACTGATTTAGATACTGCAACAGTGAATTCTACATTGTACGAAAGAAGACAAATATTTTGTTGAGATCAAGTAGGAATTTAACCTAGTTTTACATGGAGACTGGTGGTCTAGATAGGAAAGGTCTTGTTTCCACACAACAAACAGGCATTCAGGATGAAACCAAGTAGAAGAATGTCCTGTGGATGAATTTCTGGAGTATTTCCCTCGAGAATTTCACTGGAGAATACGCAAAGTACATTAAGGTTTGACAATCTTTAAGCATAAAGATAAGACAGCTATTTAAGATTCTATGATTTGATTAGTGCAGGTCATAGAGTCATAGAGTGATACAGTGTGGAAACAGGCCCTTTGGCCCAACTTGCCCACACCAGACAACATATCCCAGCTACACTAGTCCCACCTGCCTGTGCTTAGTCAATACCCCTCCAAACCTGTCCTATCCATGTACCTGTCTAACTGTTTCCTTAAACATTGGGATAGTCCCAGCCTCAACTACGTCCTCTGGCAGCTTGTTCCATACACCCACCACCTTCTGTGTGAAAAAGTTACCCCTCAGATTACTATTCTCCTATGGGGTTATGGGGAGAAGGCTGGAGAATGGGGTTGAGTAGGAAATATAGGTCAGCCATGATTGAATGGCAGAGTAGACTTGATGGGCCAAGTGGTCCAATTCTACTACTATACCTTTTGAACATGATGTAGATTGGTTGAGTGACACGTACACATGTAAGTGGGATATCATACACTGTGCACACTCAGATTCTCCAAATGCATTGCTGGCAGCCAGGAAGACAATGGTGCCAGCTACACAAGTCTGGAATAACTGACCATTTACCTGAGTGCAGCTCACTGTTCATTCATGAAATCCACTCACTGTGATGTGCACCAAATTATTTCCTGGAGAAACTCAAGTTGAAATTGTGTGCTTTTAATAATGTATAATAAATTTAATAGGCACCTAATGTGGGTAATCTATTTAGTTTTGTCACATCTTTCTGCTCGTGTTCATTTGCAATGAGCTATGAACCTATTTTATACTTGCACTTACTCTTCAACTCTCATTAATTGCCAGAAGAAATAGACGTGCGGGAATCTTCTAAGAGAAAGTAGACACAAAAAGCTGGAGTAACTCAGCGGGACAGGCAGCATCTCTGGAGGGAAGGAATGGGTGACGTTTCGGGTCGAGATCCCGGAGGGTCTTCTCTCCAGAGATGCTGCCTGTCTCGCTGAGTTACTCCAGCATTTTGTGTCTACCTTCAATTTAAACCAGCGTCTGCAGTTCTTTCTTGCACAATCTTGAAAGATCCTTTTTTCTGGACAAGTTCATAACTGGTGGTTGCCGACTGAAAAAATGCATCTAAGTCACTGGTGTAGTGACAGGTTTAATGTTGCTTATTATTCAATTGAACCCATAAAAGCATCTGCGGCTCGATGCCTGACACAGTTTGAATTTCAAGGAGCCATCCTATCTGCAAATGTCCTGCAATAACGAAATAATCAAGTTTCAACAAGAGCCTGGAGGCTTGAAAAGTCGTTCCAACCAGTTACGTTATTTTTGAAACAGAGTACCATTTCCAATAACTTTATATTGTTATTGCAGGACTTTGGCAGTTACGATTGCTCCTTGAAATTCAAACTGATAGAGCTACTGCTTCACACCAACAAAGACCCAGATTCAATCCTGATCTCTGGTGTTGTCTGCATGGGGTTTGGATATATATGCTTTGTGGCTGTGTGTTTATAGAGTCGTACAGCATGGAACAGGTCTTTGGCCCAACTTGCCCATAACAAACAACATGTCCCCTCTGCATGGGTCCCACCTGGCTGCATTGGGATCATAGCCCTCTAAACCTATCCTATCCATGTACCTGTCCCAATGTTTCTTAAATGTTGTGCCTCTATACAGGCTGTATCTCTAAACTAAACTAAACTAAACTAAACTGGACTGGTCTGTTGTTGTAACAAGTCAGTGGTCTGTGAGACACACACTGGGAGATCTTGATGTGCCAGACTTTAATGTAAGTATCATGAATGAATTGCTGCATTCATAGTTCTATTTTGAACTATGAGTGAGAACTGAAAGCCAGGCCTTGCACTTTTTTAAATCAATTTCAGTCATTATTAAGGAAATCAGTTTTACCCATATTGATGATGTCAGCAGATGCATGAAAGATGCTGAAGAAGTGACCCTATGCACTGTAGTAAATCACACTGCCAGTCCTTATTTCCGAATGAGCAGGAGTACAACAAGGAAATCAGTGCAACACTTTAAAGCATGTACAAAATTACCCTTTTAATGCATTTCATGTATAAAAATACACATAAAAGGATTCAATTTCAAGGCAAATGTCCTTTTACAGAGCTCTTAGCTTTAGTTTTTTTTGTATTTAGAGATACAGGGTGAAACAGGCCCTTCGGCCCAACGAGACCGCACCAACCAACAACCACCTGTGCTCTAATCTATATTCTATCCTGCACACTAGGGACAATTTACAGAAGCCAATTAACCTACAAACCTGCACATCTTTGGCATGTTGGAGGAAACCGGAGCACCATGGTCGGAGAAAGGTCATGTGGTCACAGGGAGGATGTACAAACTCCGAACAGGCAGCGCCCGTAGTCGGAATCGAATCCTGGTCTCTGGTGCTGTAAGGCAGCAACTTAACCGCCACAGAGGATGAAAGAGGAGCCGTCATAGAAAGCGGTAGACCCGCGTAAAGTTATAACATTTACAAGACATTTGGATGGACATCATGGATGGTAAAGGTTTGGAGGCGATGAGCCTAAGGCAGGAATATAGGACTAGTTCAGATAGGCAACTTGGTTGGCATGGAGGAGCTGGGCTGAAGAACTTGTTCCATGCTGTGTGATTCAAAGACTTAATGACTAATAGAATGAACAACTGCAGATTAGGTGATCACTTAGGTGATCAAGGGTGGCACAGTGGCACAGCTGGTAGAGCCGCGGCTCAAAGCGAGAGACTAGGGTTCGATCATGACCTTAGGTGGTGTCTGTGTGGAGTTTGCATGTTCTCCCTGCGACCAAGTGGGTTTTATTCCGGGTACTCCAGTTTACTCCTTCATCCCAAAGACATTGAAACATAGAAACATAGAAATTAGGTGCAGGAGTAGGCCATTCGGCCCTTCGAGCCTGCACCGCCATTCAATATGATCATGGCTGATCATCCAAATCAGTATCCCGTACCTGCCTTCTCTCCACCCTCTGATCCCCTTGGCCACAAGGGCCACATCTAACTCCCTCTTTCCAGACTCACCATGCAGGTTTGAAGATTAATTGGCCTCTGTAAAAGCGTCCCCTAGTTTGCAGGGAGTGATATAACAATAACATAGTATGCTTGAGTGATTGATGGTCGGTGTGGGCTCAGTGGGCTGAAGGGCCTGTTTCCATGGTATATCTCTAAGCTAAACTAAACGACACTTTCCAAACACCAGAGTAACAGAGAATTTAAGACACGACTAACCCGAGCTTCCGTATCCCTGTCACTTTCATTCCCCATCACAGTCACCACTTTGACTGCTCTGTCTCTGACTTCTTCCACTGTTACAACAATACGCAACATCAACTTGGGGAACAGCATCTCGTCTTCCACCTGAGTACGTTGCAATCTTCCAGACTCAGTATCGAAACAACCACACTTGCTCTTTCATCCTGTCAGTGTCAGAACTAACCAGTCATCCATCTGTGGTTTTAAGACTGTTCATTTACCTGGTAAAATCTCGGTGGTTTTAGCTCATTTTTCTCTGTCCATTAGTATACCCTGACCCGCCAGGCATGTCCCACAGCCCTGCTATTAGCATCATATCATACAAACAAAGGTGCTTAATCTGCTTTAAACTGTTACTGGTCACACTCTCTCAAAGGTATTCCATTTTTGCTACTCATCACTCATATGGGGCTAACTTAGATGGGGCATTCTGGTTGGCACAGAAGAGTTGGACTGAACGCCCTGTTTCCGTGCTGTATCACTCTATGATTCTTTGACTGCAGCACTCTCCTTAACCTCCAGATTCAGGAACAGTTTCTTCCCAGCTGTTATCAAGCAACTGAATGGTCCTCTCATCAACTAGAGTGCGGTCCTGACTTCCCATCCACCTCACTGGAGACCTGCGTATTTTCTTTAATCTGATTTTATCGGACTTCAATGTTATATCTTTGCACTTAATGTCATACCATTTACCCTTTATCTGTGCCCTGTGGATAGCTTGATTACATTCACGTAGAGTTTTCTTTTACTGGACAGCATGCAAAGAAAAATATTTCACTATATCTCAGTGCATGTGACAATTATAAACCAGATAGATCAGCCATGATAGAATGGTGTAGACTGGATGGCCTACACTCTGGAGTTTAGAAGGATGAGAGGGTATCTCATTGAAACATATCAGATTGTTAAGGGCTTGGACATGCTAGAGGCAGGAAACATGTTCCCGATGTTGGGGGAGTACGGAACCAGGGGCCACTGTTTAAGAAAGAGGAGTAAGCCATTTAGAACAGAGACGAGGAAACACTTTTTCTCACAGAGAGTTGTGAGTCTGTGGAATTCTCTGCCTCAGAGGGCGGTGGAGGCTGGTTCTCTGGATGCTTTCAAGAGAGAGCTAGATCGGGCTCTTAAAAATAGCTGAGTCAGAGGATATGGGGAGAAGGCAGGAACGGGGTACTGATTGGGGATGATCAGCCATGATCACATTGAATGGCGGTGCTGGCTCGAAGGGCTGAATGGCCAACTCCTGCACCTATTGTCTATTGTCTATTGCTCATGTAACACGTACTTATGGACTAAACAAAACTAATCTTAACTCTCTTATTTCACCGATGCTGCCTGACCTGTATTTCCACCATTTTCCTTTTGATTTCTAATATGTGCTGAATGCCTTTAGAAGCAATGACTAATAAGGAATTATCGCTCCGTTTCATAATGAATTTGTGAAGATTAGGAAGAAGATTGCAGCACTGATTATGATGTAAGCATCACAAGTGTAATCAGAGTAGAACATAGCACCTTGATTATTTACAAACTGTTGCTCAGAGTCGATGAACTCTCAAGCAATTTGTCATGGATTAAGGAGAAAAACAATTCAAAGAGTATGACTGAAACATGACAAGCCTATAATCTCTGTCGATCAGAGTGAAGAATGAAAGCTCTTCACTGCTCCATAAACAACTCATCTCTTGAAATCTGTCGCAAACACTAAATGCTGGAGTAATTCAGTGGGACAGGTAGCATCTCTGAATAGAAGGAATGCGTGACGTTTAGGGTCGAGTCTGAAGAAGGGTCTCTACCCGAAAAGTCACCCATTCCTTCTCTCTAGAGATGCTGCCTGTCCTGCTGAGTTACTCCAATATTTTGGGTCTATCTTCAGTTTAAACCAGCATCTGCAGTTCCTTCCTACGCATTTTGTCTTGGAGTCATAGAGTGATACAGTGCGGAAACAGGCCCTTCAGCCCAACTTGCCCACACTGACCAACATGGCACAACTACACTGCTTATGCTCGGTCCATATCCCTCCAAATGTGTCCTATCCATGTACCTGTCTAACTGTTCTTAAATGTTGGGATAGTTCAAGATCAAGATCAAGATTCAAGATCAAGATTCAATTTAATTGTCATTTGGACCCCTTGAGGTCCACACGAAATGCCGTTTCTGCAGCCATACATTACAAAACAAATAGACCCAAGACACAACATAATTTACATAAACATCCATCACATCGCTGTGATGGAAGGCCAAAAAAACTTATCTCTCCACTGATTCTCCCCCCCCCCCCCCCCCCCCCCCCCCCCCCCCCCCCCCCCCCCCCGATGTCAGAGTCAAAGTCAAAGCCCCCGGCTGGCGATGGCGATTGTCCCGCGGCCATTAAAGCCACGCCAGGTGATGCAAGGTTGCACACCGGGTCTTGATCTTGATCTTGATCTGTGCATTTACCCGATCTATTCCTCTCATGATCATAGACACAAGGTCACCCCTCATCCTCCAGTGCTCCAAGGAATAGAGACCCAGCTTACTCAACATCTGAAGAAGAGTCTCGACCCGAAACATTCCTTCTCTCCAGCGATGCTGCCCGTCCCGCAGAATTAGTCAAGCTTTTTGTGTCTACCTACTCAACCTCTCCCTATAGCTCAGACCCTCTGGTCCTGGAAACATCCTCTTAAATCTTCTCTGAACCCTTTCAAGCTTGACAATATCTTTCCTATAACATGGTGCCCAGAACTGAACACAATATTCTAAATGCAGTCTCGCCAACAGCTTATACGACTGCAACATGACCTCCCGACTTCTATACTCAAAAGACTTTAAATCTGTTTTTCAGTAATTCTGCTACGGTTGGAGCAAACTTTTTTTAAAAAAAAGCCAAATTGCAGTTGTTAAGATCAATAGTTTGCTATTGGACTGTTCATTGTTTGGAAAAATGTAGGCAGCTCCATTTCGATACTGAATGTGACCATTTGGGATCACAAGAGAAGTTAGATTTAAAGAAATAATCCACTGAAGTCTTGTGTGTTGCCTTCAATCAGAGAGCTGTTAATGGCATAGGAGCAAAAGTGGCCCATGGAGTACACATCAAGTCCTAGATTTTACTTCGGAGTCACGTGAGTGACAACGTGAAGAACCCCGCCAGGACGCATGCGTGTCATATCGCTACACGCATTGCAACGAGTCACAGCAGGGGGAACGACGTTCCCCTTAGCAGCAGAATTTAAAAGCCGGGAACAGCAGGTAAGGAGACTCTGCATTCTTTCCACTTTATCACAGGTGGAGGCATGGACAGATCCAGGAAAAACAAGAAGGCTGCGAAAAAGCTGGCGGGTGCGAACCGCGGAGTTGCGGGCAGCCAGCAGCGGCCAACGGCACACCAATTTCCCGTAATGGGAACAGCTGTGCCCGACTTCGCCCCCGCACCGGCCAAATCAACACCACAGCCGGGCGGGAAAGCGAAGCAAAAAACTGACAGAGTCGTTGACTCCGATGAGGGGCAGGGGGGTGTAAAATGAAGGTAGAAGCAATAGGTAGCAAGGTGAAAAGTAAAAGTGGCAGGCAGACAAAACCAGGGCAAAAATCAAAAAGGGCCACTTTTCAACATAATTGTATAAGGGGTAAGAGCGTTGTAAAAACAAGCCTGAAGGCTTTGTGTCTCAATGCAAGGAGTATTCGTAATAAGGTGGATGAGTTGAACGTGCAGATAGCCATTAATGATTATGATATAGTTGGGATCACGGAGACATGGCTCCAGGGTGACCAAGGCTGGGAGCTGAACATCCCGGGATATTCAATATTCAGGAGGGATAGAGAGAAAGGAAAAGGAGGGGTGGGGTAGTGTTGCTGGTTAGAGAGGAGATTAACGCAATGGAAAGGAAGGACATTAGTTTGGAGGATGTGGAATCGGTATGGGTAGAGCTGCGAAACAATAAGGGGCAGAAAACGCTGGTGGGTGTTGTGTACAGGCCACCTAACAGTAGTAGTGAAGTTGGGGATGGCATCAAACAGGAAATTAGAAATGCTTGCGACAAAGGCAAAGCAGTTATAATGGGTGACTTCAATCTACATATAGATTGGGTGAATCAAACTGGCAGGGGTGCTGAGGAAGAGGATTTCTTGGAATGTATGCGGGATAGTTATCTAAACCAACATGTAGAGGAACCAACGAGAGAGCTGGCTATTTTAGACTGGGTATTGAGTAATGAGGAAGGGTTAGTTAGTAGTCTTGTTGTGCGTGGCCCCTTGGGCAAGAGTGACCATAATATGATTGAGTTCTTCATTAGGATGGAGAGTGACATTGTTAATTCAGAAACAATGGTTTTGAACTTAAAGAAAGGTAACTTTGAGGGTATGAGACGTGAATTGGCCAAGATTGACTGGCAATTAATTCTAAAAGGGTTGACGGTGGATATGCAATGGAAGGCATTTAAAGACTGCATGGATGAACTACAAAAATTGTTCATCCCAGTTTGGCAAAAGAATAAATCAGGGAAGGTAGTGCATCCATGGATAACAAGGGAAATCAGGGATAGTATCAAAGCAAAGGATGATGCGTACAAACTAGCCAGAAAAAGCAGCATACCGGAGGACTGGGAGAAATTCAGAGACCAGCAGAGGAGGACGAAGGGCTTAATTAGAAAAGGAAAAATGGATTATGAAAGAAAACTGGCAGTGAACATAAAAACTGACTGCAAAAGTTTTTATAGATATGTGAAAAGAAAGAGATTAGTTAAAACAAATGTAGGTCCCTTGCAGTCAGAAACAGGTGAGTTGATCATGGGGAACCAGGATATGGCGGACCAATTGAATAACTACTTTGGTTCCGTCTTCACTAAGGAAGACATAAATGATCTGCCGGAAATAGCAGGGGCCCGCGGGTCAAAGGAGGTGGAGGAATTGAGTGAAATCCAGGTTAGCCGGGAAGTGGTGTTGGGTAAATTGAATGGATTAAAGGCCGATAAATCCCCAGGGCCAGATAGGCTGCATCCCAGAGTACTTAAAGGAAGTCCTCCAGAAATAGTGGATGCATTAGTAATAATCTTTCAAAACTCTTTAGATTCTGGAGTAGTTCCAGAGGATTGGCGGGGTAGCAAACGTAACCCCACTTTTAAGAAGGGAGGGAGAGAGGAAAACGGGGAATTACAGACCAGTTAGCCTAACATCGGTAGTGGGGAAACTGCTAGAGTCAGTTATTAAAGATGGGATAGCAGCACATTTGGAAAGTGGTGAAATCATTGGACAAAGTCAGCATGGATTTACGAAAGGTAAATCATGTCTGACGAATCTTATAGAATTTTTCGAGGATGTAACTAGTAGCGTGGATAGGGGAGAACCAGTGGATGTGGTGTATCTGGACTTCCAGAAGGCTTTCGACACAGGTCCCACATAAGAGATTAGTATACAAACTTAAAGCACATGGCATTGGGGGTTCAGTATTGATGTGGATAGAGAACTGGCTGGCAAACAGGAAGCAAAGAGTAGGAGTAAACGGGTTCTTTTCACAATGGCAGGCAGTGACTAGTGGGGTACCGCAAGGCTCAGTACTGGGACCCCAGCTATTTACAATATATATTAATGATCTGGATGAGGGAATTGAAGGCAATATCTCCAAGTTTGCGGATGACACTAAGCTGGGGGGCAGTGTTAGGTGTTAGGAGGATGCTAGGAGACTGCAAGGTGACTTGGATAGGCTGGGTGAGTGGGCAAATGTTTGGCAGATGCAGTTTAATGTGGATAAATGTGAGGTTATCCATTTTGGTGGCAAAAACGGGAAAGCAGATTATTATCTAAACGGTGGCCAATTGGGAAAAGGGGGAGATGCAGCGAGACCTGGGTGTCATGGTACACCAGTCATTGAAGGTAGGCATGCAGGTGCAGCAGGCAGTAAAGAAAGCGAATGGCATGTTGGCTTTCATAGCAAGAGGATTTGAGTATAGGAGCAGGAAGGTTCTACTGCAGTTGTATAGGGTCTTGGTGAGACCACACCTGGAGTATTGCGTGCAGTTTTTGGTCTCCAAATCTGAGGAAGGACATTATTGCCATAGAGGGAGTGCAGAGAAGGTTCACCAGACTGATTCCTGGGATGTCAGGACTGTCTTATGAAGAAAGACTGGATAGACTTGGTTTATACTCTCTCTAAATTTAGGAGATTGAGAGGGGATCTTATAGAAACTTACAAAATTCTTAAGGGGTTGGACAGGCTAGATGCAGGAAGATTGTTCCCGATGTTGGGGAAGTCCAGGAAAAGGGGTCACAGCTTAAAGATAAGGGGGAAATCCTTTAAAACCGAGATGAGGAGAACTTTTTTTCACACAGAGAGTGGTGAATCTCTGGAACTCTCTGCCACAGAGGGTAGTTGAGGCCAGTTCATTGGCTATATTTTAAGAGGGAGTTAGATGTGGCCCTTGTGGCCAAGGGGGATCAGAGGGTATGGGAGAAGGCAGGTACGGGATACTGAGTTGGATGATCAGCCATGATCATATTAAATGGCGGTGCAGGCTCGAAGGGCCGAATGGCCTACTCCTGCACCTAATTTCTATGTTTCTATGTTTCTATGTTTCTATGTCTAACATCAGCCCCCAGGCTGTTCACTAAAATTTTGAAACCAGCCCTAGCGTTTCTGCGGAAACAAAAACACATGGTAATGGCATATCTAGATGACATACTTATTGTGGGCAAAACTTTGGAATTGGCTACACAAACGGTAACAGCCACAAAACAATTATTTGAAAAACTGGGGTTTATCATCCATCCAGTTAAATCTAAATTAACGCCTTCAACCACAATGGATTATCTGGGATTCACCATTAACTCGGTTCACATGTCAGTGACTTTGCCGAAAGAAAAGGTTACAGCCTTAATAGAGGCTTGCAGCAAAATCATTGACATCACTAAACCATCCATCAGACTGGTAGCAAGAATAATTGTAAAATAGTGGCTGCGTTTCCAGCCACACAATTCGGACCTTTACATTATCAAAATTTACAGAGGGCTAAAATACGAGCACTCAAAATTAATGGTGGTCATTTTGACAGACCATTGAAGCTACCAACAGAGGCCATAATGGAACTAAAATGGTGGAAAGATAACATTAGGCATTGTTCCAATCCAATCATTATCAGCACCCGTCTATGATACTACAAACTTATGCCAGTGCACTTGGTTGGGGTGCTACCAATTCCATCTCCAGCTGTGGAGGGAGATGGAATGCACAGGAGGCATCATTATTACAAACACTGGGCATAAACTACCTGGGAAATGTTAATTGCATTCCATGGTCTTAAGTCATATTGTTCTGGTTTATATCACCAGCATGTTAGACTACAAATTGACAACACCACCGTGGTAGCATATATCAACCATATGGGTGGAAACAAATCGACATCATGTGACAATCTGACCAACACAATTTGGCAATGGTGTATCCAGAGAGATATTTGGATATCAGCTACCTACTTACCAGGTAAACTAAATTTAGTGGCAGACACCAGGTCACGCAAATTCAATGAAAACACCAAATGGATGTTGGATAAAAATGTATTTGCTGAAATTACAGCACAGTATGGAACACCAGATATCGATCTATTCGCATCCAGGCTCAATCACCAGTTATCGAACTATGTTTCATGGGAACCAGACCCTGGGGCAGCAGCAATAGATGCATTTTTGTTGCATTGGGGGAAATTGTTTATTTATGCATTCCCTCCTTTCTGCCTCATCAGTCGGGTATTAAGGAAAATACAACAAGACTCTGCGTCTGGTATTTTGATAGTACCCGATTGGCCTACTCAACCATGGTTCCCGGTGATACTCGACATGGTATTAGAACCATGCATCACCATCCATCATAGACCTAATTTACTGGTTCATCCCGTAACAAGGGAAAGTCACCCATGTCATAATTATATAAACCTATTAATTTGTAGAGTTTGAAAGCACCTCTACTACACCTGGGACTGACGGACCGAACAGTGGATATTATTTCAGCGGCCCACAGACAGTCCACCAAAAAACAGTACTTGGTGTACATCAAGAAATGGGAAATGTACTGTCACAACAATAACATCACCCTCAGATCTATGAACATCCTGTCTGTTCTGGAATTCCTGGCAAGCCTCCATTACGATGAGGGGCTTAGTTATAGTGCCATCAACTGTGCCAGAAGTGCTCTGTCAACATACCTGTGGCAAGGAACAGAGCGGCATTCTGTTGGGACACACCCCCTGGTAACTAAACTCATGAGGGGCATTTTTAATGTTAATCCCCCAAGAACCAGGTACTCCCAAATATGGGATGTGAGCATTGTACTGACCATGTTAAGAAACTGGTCTCCAGCTACAGCTCTGTCCCTACAGAAACTGACTATGAAAACAGTCATGCTGATGGCCTTGGTCAAGGCACAAAGGGTCCAGTCGCTACAGAAACTAAGGCTGGTCAAGATGACTATTTCATCTCGAAATTTAACTTTTCACATCAATGAATTAGTCAAACAGAACAGACAGGGGTCAGCAGGCCTAAAAATAGAATTCAGGGCCTACCCGACAGATGATCGACTCTGTATTGTAACACAATTGCTATTATATATGGAGTATACTAAGATCATCAGAGGCAAAGAAATGGTACTTTTAATCAGCTACAAACTGCCACACAAAAAAGTGACAGTCCAGACCATCTCAAGATGGCTAAAACAGGTCCTAATAAAGGCTGGAGTAGACACTAACATTTTTAAATCTCACTCCAGCAGGGCTGCAGTTACATCGGCAGCTATGAAGTTGGATGTTCCTATGGACCAAATCCTCAAGAGAGCGGGATGGTCAACGGAGAAAACTTTCCAACGATTTTATAACAAACCAGTAATTGAACCTGGAACATTTGCAGAAACAATTTTAAGTTCTGTAATATAATTTTACTCCATAAATAGGGGCTATAATTTGGTGTTAATAAATTTATCGTTGTTTTTTCAATATCGTATTGATGTCTAATGATGTTAACACTATTCTCCCCATAATCACGGCAGATGTGATGCATGGACTCGTTTCCACGGCATGGAATCACAGAGCTTTAAAATCTTCACGTAGTCACTCACGTGACTCCGAAGTAAAATAGTAAGATTAAAGGAGAACTTACCAGTTCGAAGTTTGATCGTTATTTTATGAGGAGTAACGTTGAGGGAATACGTGCCCTCCGCTCCCACCCTTGATCATATACTCAACTGGTATCTTCTTCTCTAATCTTACTATGTTTAGTCATTACAGTTATCTATGATTTCACACCGCTGCTACTATTAGTCCTCTCAGTTATACCGTCGTCATAAGTGATAGGAGCAGAAGTAGGCCCATCAAGTCTACTAGTGAAAACATCCTCTTCACATCCACTCTTTCCAAGCCTTTCACTATTCTGTACGTTTCAATGAGGGTCCCCCCCTCATTCTTCTAAACTCCAGCGAGTACAAGCCCAGTGCCGACAAATGCTCATCATAGGTTAACCTACACATTCCTGGGATCATTCTTGTAAACTGGCTCTGGTCCCTCTCCAGAGCCAGCACATCCTTCCTCAGATATTCCATCCCCTGCTCTTAACCACATGCCTTACATCAAGTGCCCATTCAACTCCCTTTTAAAGGCACTGCTTCCATCTATTTCCAGCATCCCGATCTGCATTGCTTGAGATAAGAAAATGAAGCATCAGTAGTGTGGGATTTCATTCATTAATAGTGGGCGAGGATTATTTTATCGTCAAAGTGCATGTGTTAATTTCTCTTATTTATGACAAGTCAGTCATGTTTGTTTTAAACTGCAATAAAATTCTCAAGCTGCAATGATGAGATTGGAATTCATATTTTACTGGATTTTTAATTCAGCTGTTTGGTTTAACAGCCCAGGTATAAGTTCATAAGTTACAGGAGCAGAATTAGGCTATTCGGCCCATCAAGTCTAGTCCACCATTCAATCATGGCTGATCTATCTTTCCCTCTCAACCCCTTTCTCCTGCCTTCCCCCCGTAACCCTTGACACCCACACTAATCAAGAATCTGTCAATCTGCACCTTAAAAATACCCAATGACTTGGCCTCTACAGCTGTTTGTGGAAATGAATTCCACAAGTTCACCACCCTCTGACCAAAGAAGTTCCTTCTCATCAGTTTTCTAAAGATTCGTCTTTTTATTCTGAGGCTGTAGCCCCTGGTGCAAGACTCTCCCACCATATAACCAGAATGGACCCATGCTAAGGTGATAGCATCGCTCAATGTGATTAGTGGCTTTCTGTTATTGCTCCAACGTGAAAGCCCAATATTTGAAGTGTGGCACAGCTGGTGGACTTGCTACCTCACAGCACCGGAGACGTGAGTTCAATCCTCAGGTGCTGTCTGTGTGGAATTTGCACGTTCTCCCTGTGACTGTGTGAGTTCCTCCAGGTGCTCTGGTTTCCTCCCACCACCCCAGAGACATGTGGGGTTGTAGGTTGAATGGACTCTGTAAAGGGAATATGGATGCAAATATGGGATAACATCCAACTAGTGTGAATAGCAGGTAGTTGTCATGGACTCGGTGGGCTGAGAGTTCTGTTTCCATGCTGTGGATTGCAACCTTCACGTGGTCCACCCTGTTTCGACGAATGCAATCAACGTGCACAATCAAGTAAGATCAAATAGAACAAGTTGTCCTACAACTTTAGGCTGTGCACACCATAAGCAAGAAGAAGATCTCTGAACTAAACTAAGAACTTACTATCAGCAGTAAAGCCACTACCCACATGCCGTGACTCTGACGAAAGATCATTTTGCCTGCCAATTTATGCATTTGCCTAAATGCGTCTTACATGTTGTTATCATATCAGGCATATCTTTTACCACATCTTCATACCATATCTTTGGTTTCCTACCACACTCCAAAGACGTACAGGTTTGTAGGTTAATTGGCTTCAGTAAAATTGTAAATTTTCTCTAGTATGTGTAGGATAGTGTTAATGTGTGTCGATCGTTGACCAGCTCAGACTTAATGGACAGACTTGATGGTCATTGTGGATTCAATGGGCCGAAGGTCCTAATTCCTTCCTGTATGGTCTATAACTCTATGACATTTCATCAATCTTTTTCAACCTTAAAAAATCAAGTGATTATAGTGAGATTTGAATGCAACACCCTTTGACTTGAAGCCAACATGGTGCCAAATATGCTAAATATACATTGGTTATTCAAGGCACCAGAGCATTTTATAAGGGGAGGAAGATTGCAACCTTCACGTGGTCCGCCCTGTTTCGACTAATGCAATCAACTCGACATGCACAAACAGAAGATCAAATAGAACGAGTTGTCCTACAACTTTAGGCTGTGCACGCCACACGAAAGAAGGAAAAGAAGAAGAGTTTTATAACTTTAAAACAAACTCTCATCCATGCAGTACTGGGGAGAAGATGGTGAAAAAGTACCAGATCCCCAAATCAGGAACAAAACCTTTAGCCTGGTAAGTGGTAACCCACAAGAAGTGAGAAGGTTGGGGACAAATGTTGGAAGGCACGTAAAATATACCAATAGTCAATAACTATGTAGAACTGTATCCTGTGGAACGTGACACAGAGGAGCTGCACTGAAAAAAGGACTGTAAAGAAAAAGGTTTATCATACTGTTGCAGCTTTAGCCCCGAGTTCACCTGCATTTCTTTAATAGTGATTCATTTTATAGTGATGCATGTGCAGGTTATATCAACTACATATGTGGTGAAGATTCTCCCTGCAAATCGAATAGAATTGAATAGAATAGAATAGAATAGAATAGAATAGTTTCTTTATTGTCATTGTAACATGGGCCATGTACAACGAAATTTAAAATGTCAGCCAGTCAGTGCAGCATTCAAACAAATCCCAGCACTTTGAGGCAACGAATGAAAGGTATCCAACCCATTTCGGTATCCAAACTGCAATTGGACGAGAAGATGAAGGTAAGGTGCACCGCATGAAACTGTTTTATTAAAATAAGTTTAACGTGCATCATAAAACTTTCTTTTATGAGGAAATGTTATTAGCATTTAAAATAATTGTTATATTAATGCGTGTTGATTAATATTCATGAATATGAACCCTCATTAAAAACTGGGTGATTTTGCATTTAAGTTACCATGTTGAAAACCTGCAAAGTTGTCTAGTTCAAATGAGTGAAAATACTCAGAGTAGAGGAATCGAGGACCAGGCGACATAGATTCAAGGTGAAGGGGAAAAGATTTAATAGGAGTCTGAGGGGTAACTTTTTCTCACAAAGGTTGGTGGGTGTATGGAACAAGCTGCCAGAGGAGGTAGTTGAGGCTGGACCTATCCCAACGTTTAAGAAACAGTTAAGGCCCAGTCCCACGATGCGAGTTTACCCAAGAGCTCACCCGAGTTTTAAAAAAAATCAAACTCGTGGTAAGTACGTAGAATCTACGTAGCGGGTGGGTCGGAGCTCGTGGATGTCTCGTAGCAGCTCCTAATGCTAACGGCAGGTACTCGGGAAACACGGAAACTCGTGAAGTTTTTTCAACAGTGTGAAAAATTTCTAAGAGTAAAAAAAATACTCATGATGAAGTACCACGAGTTTGATTTTTTTAAAACTCGGGAGAGGTCTTGAGTGAACTCGCATCGTGGGACAGGGGCTTAAGAAATGTACATGGATAGGACAAGTTTGGTGGGATATGGACCAAGCGTAGGCAGGTGGGACTAGTGTAGGTAGGACATGTTGGCCAGTGTGGGCAAGTTGGGCCGAAGGGCCTCTTTCCACACTTCATCATCACTCTATGACTCTATGACTCAGACTTTGTAAATTTATACCCATCACTCTTCAACAGTGAATCTTCCTTATCTTTATATATTTGATACATTCTGAGCTTGAGCTATTTTGTCTGGTGATATTCTCCAGTTAATTTGTATCCCCCTGATAGGAAATGATCCTTTCATCAGAACATGTTCCAAAATTCAAGAAGAGATCTGTCCTATTTCATGTTCCTTTTATTGAGCTCTTGTTATAAATCTTTCAAATGTAGAACCTGCCTGGCAAACTGAATAATTCCTCCATATACATACACAGTTATTAAAGCAACAGATACAAGCGTGATGTGACATGAATATTTCTCTGGGTCTGTGTCAATCATAAAACAGATCTGCATCGCACCAGAAACAGAGTTTACACCTCATGTTTTATAATCTACTTCACAATTCTATTGTCTTCTTGCAAAGGATTAATAGAGTAATACAGGAAGAACATAGGCCATTCAGCCCATCGAGTTCACACTAGCCAACAGACATCCATTTCCACTAATCCCAACATTCCTTGATTAATACGGATGTCAGGGGTTATGGGGAGAAGGCAGGAGAATGTGGTTAGGAGGGAGAAATAGATCAGCCATGATTGAACGGCAGTATAGACAAGATGGGCTGAATGGCCTAATTCTGTTCCTATCACTTTTGACCTTATGACCTTCCCTCATTCTCCCCACATGCCGTCATCTCCTCCCAGATTCTACCAATCACCTGAAACTAACAACCAATTTACAGTGGAAACAAGGAATTGCGGGTGCATTTTTTTTACAAGACAAGGCATAAAGTGCTAAAGGAATTAAGTGGGTCAGGCAGCATCTAGGAGAATGTTTCGGGTCGGGAACCCTTCTTCAGACTCGACATGGATCAGTGATGTTTCGGGTCGGGACCCTTCTTCAAACCCTATCTACCTACATTCCTAAATCCCACTGCTCGACTGCACTACCCATAACCCTGTCATTCACTGTGAAGGTCCTGCACTGGCGCGACTTCCCAAGGTGCAACACCTCACACTTATCTGTATTAAACTCCAATAACCATTCGTCAGGCCATCATCTGCCCAACTGATCAAAATCCTGCTGGATTTTTTGATAATCATTTCGCTATCTCCAATGCCACCCACTTTTGTGTCATCTGCAAACTTATTAATCATGCCATGTACATTCCCACCTAGTCAGCTGTGCCTCAGGTTTACGCCAGCTGATGTCCAGTCGAACTACAGACCTTGCCGCAAGAACACAGGGCATGCAAGGCACAGAGACATGCGCTCTGCAACCAGTCCAGGCAAGAGTTAATATGGGCAGGGTAGCATTCCAGAAACTGTTTCCAGTCCAGCACAACCCGACCAAAGATAGATACAAAATGCTGGAGTAACTCAGCGGGACAGTTAAACAGTTACATGGATAGGACAGGTTTGGAGTGATATGGACTAAGTGCAGGCAGGTGGGACTAGTGCAGCTTGGATATATTGGCCGGTATGGGCAAGTTGGGCTGTAGGACCCGTTTCCACACTGTATCACTCTATGACTCTATGACAGGCAGCATCTCTGGAGGGAAGCAATGGGTGACGTTCCAACTGGTAGTAGCAAAGCTGCCTCATAGTGCAATGTCTCAAATTAGTCAGAATTACACGGTTTGTACATTAGATTATTAAAACCTTTCATATCTGAACATACCCTGGGGGTTTCCTTGATATAGAACTTGTCTCTGAATTAAACAATTAAATAAAGGATAGAGCAGACTTAGCTTGATTCTTTCCCCATGTTACTTCTTTATACTATTATCCATGCCTTGGTACACTTCAAAAGCTTTCTCCCTTTACCCATCCTTCAGCGATTTTCTTTTAACCTTTAATTATAGAACAAATAAATGAAAACCAGTAAAGCTCTGTAAAGGATGGCTAAATGAAATGTTGCTCATTTTACACACTTAAAATTAGAATGAGCCCATTTTTCATCAAACTTTTCATTTCTAAGGGCATCATTGCTCATTGAGATTCAGTGATTTCTCTCATCAGACGTACATTTCTCTTCTACCGTTCATGCTCTTCTCAAAGCATCGCAGAAACACTTTACCATCAAAGAAGTGTCTTTAAAATGTAATCACTGTGGCAATATGATAAACACAGCAGATAATTAGTGAACAAGTGTTCACTACAGCAATACAACGGTAACCAAGTGATTAGTTTGAGGGATAACTACATTTACAGTTTTGGAGTCATAGAGTCATGCAGCGTGGAAACATGCCCTTTGGCTCAACTTGCCCACACTGACCAACATGTCCCATCTACACTAGTACCACCTGCCTGCATTTGGCCCATCTATCTATACTTCTATACTATTACTAAAACTCTCATCTTGTCCTCTTCCGGTTTGTGTTGTTTTCAAATTTGCACAAAAATGATCCCATATAGTTCTCGATTCCCCTAGACAAGAGTCAATGTGAGTCTTACCGATCTATTCTTCTCACGATTTTGTACAGCTCCATAAGGTCACCCCTCATCCTCATGTGCTCCAAGGAATAGTCCTAGCCTGCTCAATCTCTCCCCATAGCTCAGGCATCCTTGTAAACCTTAGTTTAGTTTAGGCATATAATATGGAAACAGGCCTTTCCACCTGCCGAGGCCATGCCGATGATTAATCATTCATTCATAACAGTTTTATGTCACCCCTCATTACGGTGGCCAATTAACCCACAAACCCACATGTGTTTGGGATGTGAGAGAAAACCAGAGCACTTAGAGGAAACCATAGGGAGAACGTACACACTTCACACAGACACCACCCGGGGGCAAGATTCTTCTTCTTGCGTATGGCGTACACAGCCTAAACTTGTAGGTCAACTTGTTCTATTTGATCTTTTATTTGCGCTCGTTGGGTTGATTGCCTTAGTTGAAACAGAGTGGACCACATGAAGGTTGTAATCTCCCACCCCGGAGGCAGGATTGAACCTGGGTCTCTGGCACTGTGAGACAGCAGCTCCACCTGTAACCTCACTGTGTTGATCTATTTAAAATGACTCGGGCACATCCACCCAAGAACAGATGAGATGCATTGACTACCATTTCCTCCCAGCCATGGGACCTGAACAGAAGCACGCGAGAGATCTATCTCAGTGTTTGTCCTGTATCTCCAAGAGAATGCTGAATAATAGACACAAAGTGCTGGAGTAACTCAGCGGGTCAGGCAGCATCTCTGGAGAAAGGGAATAGGTGATTTTTTGGGTCAGAACCCTTCTTCAGAGTCTTTGACCCGAAACGAGGTGACGTTCCGACCCGAAACATCACCTATTCCTTTTCTCCAGAGATGCTGCCTGACCCGCAGAGTTACTCCAGCATTTTGTGTGTATCTTTGGTAGAAACCAGCAACTACCATTCCTTTCTACACAGGAATCTGATTGGATTATGTTAGCATACTATATCTTTAATCATGGACCATCCTAAAGGCAGAAGGTATAACTCTTCACAACCAAGTGCTCACCTTCACCAGATCTTCTCATCTCCCAGTGGTAGAACTTATTTTCATACAAAAGGTGGTGGGTGTATGGAACGAACTGGCAGAGGATGTAGCTGAGGCAGGTACTATCACAACATTTTCAAGACATTTGGACAGGTACATGGAAATGAAAGGTTTAGAGGGATATGGGCCAAACACAAGCAGGTGGGACTAGTGTAAATGGGACAGATGTAAATCAGTCTGATGAAGGGTTTCGACCCGAAACATTGCCTATTTCCTTCGCTCCATAGATGCTGCTGCACCCGCCGAGTTTCTCCAGCACTTTTGTCTACTGTAAATGGGACATCTTGGTTGGCATGAGCAAGCTGGGCCGAAGGGCCTGTTTCCATGCTGTATAACTATGATTATCACTCTGGATTTCATCACTCCATTTTTAAGCTATCTTCTGCCACAAGCCTCTCCCCATCCCTTCCACTCTCTGCTCCCCCTGCCCACGGTAGTTCACGTAGCATCCACTCTGAGTTCGGTAGTTCCATTGATGTCAATATGCTTTTCAATTCCCTTCTTCACATGGGCACATACTTGATCTTGATTGCTTAGCGTATTCAGTTAGATTAAACAAATATGTTCAATGATTGGAGGTGAAATTGTTTTATGTCACATTTAGCAAACATGAGCTTGTTCACAAGGTAAATATTAATACATCATAGACCAAATGCATTAAGCATCAAGCAAAATATACACTTGAGTGCACCTGCGTGTCTAGTGGAAGAGCTCTACAATTTTGTTTATTTTACTTTACCATTCTCATGAAGAGAAATAGTAAGATTAAATTTGAACTTACCAGTTTGAAGTTTGATCTGTATTTTATGAGGAGTTACGATGAGGGATTATGTGAAAAACCCGCTCAGCACGCATGCGCGGCATACTTCAAAGCAGCGGTGTGGAATCACAGATAGACACAGTTATTGAAGTAAACATAGTAGACAAGGAGACATCAGTTTATCAGTTTGACCCATATTATTGAGGGTGGGAGCGGAGGGCACGTAATCCCTCATCGTAACTCCTCATAAAATACAGATCAAACTTCAAACTGGTAAGTTCTCGTTTAATCTTACTATTTTACTTCGGAGTCACGTGAGTGATTCCGTGAAGACTTCAAAGCTCTGTGATTTCAAACCGTGTAACAGGTATTATTTCACGCACTGCCGAAGTCCTTGAGGGAGGAAGTGTGTTATCGTAATCAACCAATGAATCTGTTTGTAGAAAAACACAATGGTATTTTTTAACAATAACAATAAAGAAATTAAATTGCTCCCCTGGGCTTAAATTAAATATTTGCAGTCTGTAAAATCTTTTCTGCAAATAAAACAGGTTTTGCCAACGGCTTATTATAGAATTTCTGAACGGTCTTTCCCCCCACCATCCTGCTGTAGCCAGGATATGGTCTATAAGCACGTCCATTCTTTTAGCCGTCGACGTGGATGCTGCCCTGGTGGAATAAAATTTGTACATGTTAGTGTTTATCCCAGCAGTTTTTGGCACCTGCTTGAGCCATCTCGCAATGGTTTGGCTCGTCACCCGACCACAAGGTTTTTTATGACTGACCCACAAGGCTTTTCATCTCCCTCGAATATTTTGGTTGTGTCTATGTAGGATAGTAGGTGGGTCATGGCACATAGCCGTGGTTCTGGCGGGTAAGCCCAGAATTCCACGACTGGATTGGGTGTTCCAGGTCTGCTCTGTTTGATCAGTCTCTGGATAATGACAGAGATCTGGTCTGGAGCTGTGAGCATGCTGTCCAGTCGCAATAGGTGTAGTGACTGGACCCTCTGTGCAGATACAAGTGCCATCAACATGAGTGTTTTTGAGCATAGATTGTTCCAGGTTGAGGGATCTGGCTGGTGGCCATCCCCTGAGGTATGTCAGGACCACACTGACATCCCATGTATTGGTGTACCTTGGTCTAGGGGGTTAGAGTTGTAAATACCCTTCATTAGTTTGACCACCAGTGGTTGCGACCCCATGGCCTGTTGTCCTGGTAGCTGGTTTTAAATAGACAGACATGGCACTTCTAGCTGTGTTGAC
Organism: Leucoraja erinaceus; assembly: GCF_028641065.1. Taxonomy (NCBI): domain Eukaryota; kingdom Metazoa; phylum Chordata; class Chondrichthyes; order Rajiformes; family Rajidae; genus Leucoraja; species Leucoraja erinaceus. Next base: position 28,567,717 of record NC_073396.1, read on the forward strand.
GGCTCTGTAGCTGAAGTCCTTCATCGTGGTGAAGGTTCGCCAGGAATTCCAGTACGTTGGTAACTGTAGCGGTTGAGTAGGTGGTCCCTGTATCCAAGCAGTACTTCTCCCATTTTTTGATGCAGGACAAGTGCTGTTTTTTAGTGGATGTTCGGAGGGATGCTGACATGGTGTCGACGGTTTGTTATGATAATCCCAGTCCCAGAAGTGGTTTGTGCAGAATCTGCAACACAGGAGTTTGATTTTTTCATGGCACGGGTGGCTTGTGCCCGACACTGGGTGTTAATAACTCTGGGTCACTGGGGAATACCATCGGAGCTTCAACAACCATGTCATGTAGTATTGGGAACCATGGCTGTGTAGGCCAGTCGGGTACTATCAAAATACCTGAAGCAGAGTCCATTTGTATTGTGCATAGTCCCCGATTGATGAGGCAGAAGGGAGGAAATGCATAGAAGAAGAATTTCCCCAATCCAGCGCGAACGCATCTACCGCTGCTGCCTCAGGGTCTGGTTCCCAAGCGACATACATAGGTACCTGGTGATTTAGCCTTGATGCAAATAAATCGATATCTGGCGTGCCATATTGCTTGATAACTTTTGCGAAAATGTTTTTTTTTTGTTTTTTTGGGGGGTTTTAACATCCATTCGATGTTGTTATTAAATTTACGTGACCTGGTGTCTGCCACTGTATTTAGCTTACCTGGCAGGTAAGCTGCTGATAGCCAAATATGTCTTTGGACACACCATTGCCAAATTGTGTTGACCAACTTGTCGCATCATACCGATTTTATCCCGCCCATATGGTTAATGTAGGCGGCATAACCACCGTAGTATTATCTATTTGTAACTGTACATGCAAGTGATATGCATATGCTTTTAAACCATAAAAGTCACCCAACCCCTCTAGATAATTAATACCCAGTGTAAGTGGTAAGATGACTCTGGGTTAGTCCATCTACTACTTGTGCTGGATATAGAGTTAGTTGCTCCCCAGCCTTGAGCACTGGCATCTGTTTGGATAACTGACGTAGGGTTAGTGATGATAATATGCTGAAACTATGTCAAACGTTCTCTTGGCAATGTTACAGTCACGTAGACTGAATTAATTGTGAAGCCCAAGCAGTCCATGATAGTGGATGGCTTCAACTTAGATTTATCTGGATGTAAGACAATCCCAGGGTTTCGAAGAACTGTTTGGTAGCTGATACAGCTAACATAGTCAATTCCATGGTCTTGCCTACCATTTAAGATATCATCAAGATATGCCATGACAATATGTTTTTGTCTTCTGAATATTGTCAGAGCTGGTTTTAGTGTCTTGGTGAACAATTTTGGACTGATGTGAACCCATTGGGTAACGCTTTAAACTGCTATAGCTGCCCCATCCAGGTAAATTTCAGGTATCTGCGATGATCCTTGTGAATGGTACTAAATAGTAAACATCTTAAGATGAATGCTTACCACGAAGTATCCTTTGGAATTTAGTTGTTTGGCAGTAACAACTGGTTCCATTTTGAAATGTATGTACTTAACAAACATATTTAGTGAAGTTAAGTCAATGATGATGCAACATCCACCATCTTTTTTGGGTTTAGTGAATATATTTGATACGAATTGCAAGGGTTCAGGTTTTCCCATGATACCCTTTGTAATTAGTCTCACCAGTTCAGCTTGTCCCTCTCGTTTCATTAACGGAGAGGGGAAAAATACCCTCTGGGGTGAATGTTGACCTGGTGGCAATTTTTCTAGTATGAATGTATTTGTATTCACTAATGCCATTGAGCATATACTGATCACTCGTGATAGACTCCCATGTGTTATTATTACTCTATATACTGGTAGGAACCAGACCCGCCTACCTCCATGGTTATGGGTATTCTTCTGTTTCCTGCCGGTCCAACGAGTGTTGCACGTCGTCTGACGTGGCGGTGACGTTGGGGGGTGGCACATTTTCCATGGGGTTCGCTCTGGGCCCTGGTCTAAAGGCGACTTTCGGTGATAGAATGCGGACCCCGAGCTTTCATTAGTCCCATATGGTAGACGTTGAGTGATGGACGCGATGGGGTGCTACTGCATAGGAATTACTGTTTTTGGTTTGCTCGTCCCGGCCCTGCCCTCATGAGCCAAAAGTTTTGTAAAACCTCTTTCATGTCCTTCATATGCTTTGTGAGGTTTTTGCCAAAGAGCAGTGGGTCTGGCTCAGTGGCTGGGGTATGCACAACCCCGCAAATGTAGGATTTTTATGGCAGGTCTTATGACTTGTTTACGATGGTTGTGGTCATCTCCGTATTTGTCCATGGAACGAGGAAAACGATGTGATGGCTGACGTCAGGCTTTTCATGGCCTCCTGCACGTGGGGTTGCCACGTAGCGGTCCACCACACCTAGCAGCTCTTCCTGTTCCTGCACCCCTTGCATACTCCCGAGATCTTCAGCCATTGCCCCTGTTCTTGACCAGCCCAGGAAGCAATGGACAGTGCACAAGGCACTGTGGATGGAGTGCCTGACCTCCCTCTGCGAGAGCGCCCCTCCTTTTTTTTCTTTTTTTTAAAATCAAAAATATTTATTAAAATATTAAAATAGTATTTACAATACAATAAAACAAAATACCACCATAATACAAGACAAACAAATATGCTAAGCAACTGCTAAACAACTATATCGCAATCCTTGTCCAGGATCCATTCAACCCCCTTGGTGCCAGCGGTCGCGGAACTCCCTCAGGGTGCCCGTAGACAGGGCGTATTCCCTTTCTAATCCCACCCGGGCACGGACGTATCCCCTGAAAAGGGGCAGGCAGCCGGCTCGGGTAGAGCCCTCCACTGTCTGGTACCGTGACTCGCGGATGGCCAGCTTGGCCAGGCCCAGGAGCAACCATGGTAACCAGCTTTTTTTTTTAATTTATTTTATTTTTTTAATTGCAACAAAATGTATTCAATTATTAAAAATAATATTTACACTACAATAAAACAAGCCAGAACCCACCACCATAATACAATACAAACATGTATCCATAATAAACTACTATACAACTATGATACAATCCTTATTGAGGATACATTCAACACCCTGCGGAGCCCAGCGGTCCCGGAACTCCCTCAGGGTGCCCGCAGACAGGGCGTATTCCCTTTCTAATCCCACCCGGGCACAGACGTAACCCCGGAAAAGGGGCAGGCAGCTGGCTCGGGTAGAGCCCTCCACCGTCTGGCGCCGTGACTCGCGGATGGCCAGCTTGGCTAGGCCCAGGAGCAACCCAACCAGGACATCTTCAGCCCTACCCTCTCCCCTACGCACAGGGTGTCCAAAGCGCCCCTCCTGGGGTGCACCTCGCTGGAGCTCCTGCTCCAAGAGCCGCTCCATGCGACTCAGACGGCTGTCTCTCCCCCGCCTGGGTGGAGAGACGTCCCCATCCGACAAGTCGGAGCCACCGGCCAGAAACCCGCTGAGTTTCTCCAGCATTTATGTTTACATACCTGTTGTGCTGCTGCAAGTAAGAACTTTGTTGTCCCATTTCGGGACATATGACAATAAACCAATTTTATAAAAACATGGAAACATAGAAAATAGGTGCGAGAGTAGACCATTCGACCCTTTGAGCCAACACCGCCATTCAATATGATCATGGCTGATCGTCAAAAATCAGGACCCCATTCAGGATTTTTCTCCATGTCCCTTGATTCTCTTAGCCCTAAGAGCTAAATCTAACTCTCTCTTGAAAACATCCAGTGAATTGGCCTCCACTGCCTTCTGTGGCAGAGAATTCCACAGATTCACAACTCTCTGGGTGAAAATGTTTATCCTAAATGGCCTAGCCCTTGTTCTTAAACTGTGACCCCTGGTTCTGGACTCCCCCGACATCGAGAACATTTTTCCTGCATCTTCCCTGTCCAATCCACTACGAATTTTATGTTTCTATATGATCCCCTTTCATTCTTCTAAATTCCAGCGAATACAAGTCCAGTCAACCCATTCTCTCATCATAGGTCAGTCCCGCCATCCCAGGAATAAATCTGATGAACCTATACTGCACACCCTCAATAGCAGTAATGTCCTTCCTCAAATTAGGAGACCAAAATTGCACACAATACTCCAGATGCGGTCTCACAAGGGCCCTGTACAACTGCAATAGGACCTACTTGCTCCTAAACTCAAATCCTCTCGCAATGAAAACCTTTCTTCACTGCCTGCTGTACTTGCATAGTTACTTTCAGTGACTGATGTACAAGCACACCCAGGTCTTGTTGCACCTCCCTTTTCATAATCTGACACCATTCAGATAATAATCTACCTTCCTGTTCTTGCCACCAAAGTGGATAAACTCACATTTATTCCCATTATACTTCTTCTGCCATGCATCTGTGCACTCATCCAACCTATCCAAGTCACCCTGCAGCCGCATAGCATCCTCCTCGCAGCTCACACAGCTACCCAGATTTGTGTCAACCGCTAACTTAGAGATGTTACATTTAATTCCCTCGTCTAAATCATTAATATATACAGTATTGTAAACAATTGGGGTCCCAGCACCGAGCCTTGCTGCACCCCACTAGTCACTGCCAGCCATTCTGAAAAGGACCTGCTAATTCCTACTCTTTGCTTCCTGTCTGACAACCAGTTCACTATCCATATCAATACCCTACCCCCAATACCTTGTGCTCTAATTTTGTACACTAACCTCTTGTGTGGGACCTTGTCAAAGGCTTTTTGAAAGTCCAGATACACCACAACCACTGGTTCTCCCTTATCCATTCTACTTGTTAAATTCTCAAAAAATTCCAGAAGATTAGTCAAGCATGATTTTCCCTTCATAAATCCATACTGACTTTGACCCATCCCGTCACAGCTTTCCAAATGCGCTGCTATAACATCTTTCATAATCAAATCCAGCAACTTCACCACTACCGATGTAAGGCTAACTGGTCTATAATTCCCTGTTTTCTCTCTCCCTCCTTTCTTCAAAAGCGGAGTTACATTAGCTACCCTCCAGTCCATAGGAACTGATCCAGAGTGGAGAGTACATTGGAAAATGATCACCAATGCATCCATGATTTTAGGGCCACCTCCTTGAGTACTCTAGGATGCAGACCATCTGGCCCTGGGGATTTATCTGCCATCAGCCCCAACAGTTTACCACACACCATTTTCTGACTAATGTGGATTACCTTCAGTTCCTCCCTCCCACTAGATCCTCGGTCCCCTTGTATTTCCGGGAGATTATTTGTGTCTTTCTTAGTGCAGAACCAAAATATTAGTTTAACTGTTCTGCCAATTTTTTTGTTTCCCATTATAGATTCACTTGTCTCTCACTGCAAGGGACCTACATTCGTCTTCACTAATCTTTTCCTTTTTACATACCTATAAACCTTTTACAGTCAGTTTTTATATTTCTCACAAGCTTTCTTTCATGCTCCCCCCCCTCTTAATTAACCCCTTTGTCCTTCTCTATTGAGTTCTACATTTCTCCCAGTCCTCTGGTCTTCCGGTTCTTCTGGCCAATTTATTAGTCTCTTCCTTGACTTTAACACTATCCTTGACTTCCCTCGTCAGCCACGGATGAGCCGCCTTCCCAGTTTTATTTTTTCGCCTGACAGGGATGAACAATATCTGGAGTTCATCAATGCCATCTTTAAATCTTCGCCATTGCATCTTCACTGTCAACCCTTTAAAGTATAATTTGCCAGTCCATCAGCCAATTCCTGTCTCATACCTTCAAAGTCTCCTTTATTCAAGTTCAGGACCCTGGTCTCTCACTCGCCATCCCCTTGACTCTCAGCTACACTTGGACCATATAGGGAACTAATTCTTCTGACCATTTGACCTCTGAAATTGGCCATGGTCTGGTTGGGCTTTACTGACGCACCCACCCTGAAATATCCCATTCATAGAGAGCAAAGCTGGGCTGGAGTTTATCTTCTGCTCAGGATTTTAATAATTTTTTAATCTGTCAAAGCAGATTTTTTTAAATGACTGAAAAATATAAAAATAGAGTTAATGAAATACAAAGAAATCATTAATAATAGCAAAGTTAAATAATTAAAACAAATAATTTACCATCTGCCTAGTCTCCTAATGCATAAGCCTAGAGTTCTGTATTAATATTGATCAGATTTTGGATCCAGCACTTGGCCTGGTGCGGGAACGGATTTACAATTGCAGAAAAAGGCAGAATTTCAACATTCAACTCGAGGCCCATGAGAGATTTGCCAGTCAGTCAGTCCTAAGCTTCTGCGTTCGACAATGCATGTGTGAAAGACTTGAGGCTGAGGAAGTTCTATAGATTCAGGATCAGTTCCTGTGGATTGGAGGGTAGCTAATGTTATCTCACTTTTTAAGAAAGGCAGGAGAGAGAAAACAGGGAATTATAGACCAGTTAGCCTGACATCGGTGTTGGGTAAAATGCTGGAGCCAATAATAAAAGATGAAATAGCGTCACATTTGGATGGCAGTAACAGGATCGGTGTGAGTCAGCATGGATTTACGGATTTACCAGGGGGCCACAGTTTAAGAATAAGGGGTAAGCTATTTTGAACGGAGATGAGGAAACACTTTTTCGCATGGAGAGTTGTGTGGCTATGGAATTCTCTGCCTCAGAGGGCGATGGAGGCCAGTTCTCTGGATACTTCCAAGACAGAGCTGGTGAGGGCACTTAAAGATAGCGGAGTCATGGGGATATGGGGAGAAGGCAAGAACGGGGTACTGATCGTGGATGATCAGTCATGATCACATTGAATAGCGGTGCTGACTCGAAGGGCCGAATGAGCTACTCTTGCACCTATTGTCTTTTGTTCCATACACCCACCACGAAAAAGTTGCCCCTCACGTTCCTATTAAATCTTTTCCCCTTCACCTTGAACCTATGTCCTCTGTCCTCGATTCCCCCACTGTGGGAAAGAGATTGCGATCTCACTGGCTCGCCACTCCACTCTGGACCACTTGGACAACAAAAATTCATATGTCAGGCTGTTATTCATTGACTACAGCTCGGCATTTAATACCATCATCCCCTCCAGGCTGGTTACCAAGGTCTGATGTCTGGGTCTCTGCGCATCCCTCTGCAATTGGATCCTCAACTTCCTCATTCACAGGCCACAGTCTGTCCGTGTTGGTGGAAATGTGTCATCCTCGATAACAATCAGCACAGCAGCACATCAAGGCTGCGTGCTCAGTTCCCTGCTGTACTCACTCTATACTCATGTCTGCGTAGCCGGACATAGTGCGAACTCCATCACCAAGTTCGCCGACGACACAACTGTTGTGGGATGTATCACTGATGGGGACGAGTCAGAGTATAGAAGTGAGATCGACCGATTGACCAAATGGTGCCAGCACAATAACCAGCAAAACCAAGGAACTGATTGTGGACTTCGGAAGGGATAAGATGGGGACCCACAGCCCCATTTATATTAACGGGTCGATGGTGGAAAGGGTCAAGAACTTCAAATTCCTTGGGGTGCATATTTCCGAAGATCTCTCCTGGTCCCAGAACACTGATGCAATTATAAAGAAAACACATCAGCGCCTCTACTTCCTGAGAAGATTACGGAGAGTCGGTATGTCAAGGAGGACTCACTCGAACTTCTACAGGTGCACAGTAAAGAGCATGCTGACCGGTTGCATTGTGGCTTGGTACGGCATCCTGAGTGTAGTGTTTACAAATGCAAAAAGTTGTAAACACTGCCCAGTCCATCATCGGCTCTGACCTCCCTACCATCGAGGGGATCTATCGCAGGCGCTGCCTCAAAAAGGCTGCCAGCATCATCAAGGACCCACACCATCATGGCCACACACTCATCTCTCCGCTGCCATCAGGTGGAAGGTACAGGAGCCTGAAATCTGCTACATCCAGGTTCATGAACAGCTTCTTCCCCACAGCCATCAGACTATTAAACACAACTTCAAACAAACTATGAACTATAACAGCTTATTGCACTTTATATGTGTACGTGTGTATATATATTCTATGGTATATGGTCACACTGATCTGATCTGATCTGTATATATGCCCAAAATATTCTGTCGTGCTGCAGCAAGCAAGCAAGAATTTCATTATCCTATCTGAGACACATGACATTAAACTCTTGACTTGACTTGTCTTGAGATTCTGTGCATCTACCCGATTTATTCCTCTCATGAGTCAGCTGATGTTGATGGACGGTTAGTCCCAGGAGTGTGTGTGGAACCAGGAGCTGAGTGTAAAAATAGGTAACTACTGATCAGTGAAATGAGTCACCTTCCTTTAACTGCGTTAGAGAAGTTTCTCGTCATTTATTAGATAACGCCTGGCCACGCTGCTTCAATAAGCGATTGTATTCAAGCCCAGCTATCAACATTCATACACAATGGAAACAAAAGGAGAAATAATACTTCAAGCATTGGAGGTTAGTATTCAGATTTTGTGTGCAGCAATGAATCAGGCAGATAAATTGTTGGAATCTGATCTAGCAAATTCTGAAAATTGGAAGAAAGATGAATAGTCTGTAATGTGTTTAACCCAAGAGCTTATGTAGTGGGACAGCACAAGAGGAAACTAAGCCAACACAGTGAAGAGGATATTGTGTAGAAAAGAACTGCAGATGCTGATATATACCAAAGGTAGACACAAAGTGCTGGAGTAACTCCGCGAGTCAGGCACCATCACTGGAGAAAAAGTATTGGTGACATCTTCATTTCCTTACTACACAGTTTAGCTTAGTTTAGAGATACAGTGCAGAAGCAGGCCATTTGGCCCTTCGAGCCTGTACCAACCAAAGATGACCCTTAAGTGACTGTCCCACTGCGGCGACCTAATCCGCGAGTTAAGAAGAGTGTCTTCGACCTTCAAGCGCGAGGGCACTTGCCTGGAAAACCTCGAGCTGGATCGACCGTCCACGTTGAAACTGCGAGCTGGATCGACCACGCACACACACACACACACACACACACACACACACACACACACACACACACACACACACACACACACACACACACACACACACACATGCACACACACACACACACACACACACACACACACACACACACACACACACACACACACACACACACACACGCACACACACACACACACATCGCAAAGGTGGTGACCAGGGAAAGCGGGGGAGCGCTGTCTGAAATTCAGACTCGCGATGAAGAGAAAGGTAAAAGACGGCTTCACAATGTACGGTAAGTCCTTTAGAGAGCGCGAGGGAACGGTGGGGGGGGGGGTGGGGGGGGGGAGGGAGAAGGGAAGAGAGGGGGAGAGAGGGGGAGAGAGGGGGAGAGAAGGGGAGAGAAGGGGAGAGAAGGAGTGGAGAATAGGGGGGAGAAGGAGTGAGACACTTTTAAGAAATATAATAGAGTTTAGCGGGCATTTTACCTAGCGGTCGGTTTTCCTTGGTCCTGAAAACTCCAATGAGCCAATCAACATGCCCGGTCAGCGAAGGAGATTGCCTACGGCTGCCCTCGACTGCCTGTAACTAAATAGCGACCCCACTCCACTGCACTACGAGTCAAAAAGAATCATGCCGACCAAATTTTACTCGCTGAAACATTTTCAAAATGCTGAATAATTTTCCGCGACCTAGCTGAGAGCTGAGGCCACAAGTATGTGAGAACTTCCCTCGAGCATGAAGGAGATTTCCAGTGACCTCATAGGACCTCCTAGGACCTTATGTCAACCATGCTGCAAGTTTGAGTCGAGGGCAAACTCGTCTAAACTCGCAGATTAGGTCGCTGCAGTGGGACAGCCTCTTTACACTAGTTCTATGCTATCCCTGTTTTGCATCCACTCCCTACACAATAGGGGCAATTTATGGAAGCCAATTAACCAACAAACCTGCACATGTTTGGAATGTGGAAGGAAACCAGGGCACACAGAGAAAACCCACGCGGTCAGCAGGAGAACATGCAGACCGCACCTGTGGTCATGATCGAACCCATGTCTTTGATGCTGTAAGGCAGCAACTCTACCGCTGCGCCACTGTGCTGTGGTGGAGTTAAGGACCTGTCCCACCAGCATGCGATTGCATGCGTCTAGCGCAACCAAACATGGCGGCTTGAGGCGTACGGCCTCGCGGGGCCGGTCCCACTTCCAACCGTGGAGCCGTCTGGAGTTGTGCGGGGCTGGTCCCGAGATCATTCTCACCAATCATCTGGGCAGGAGGCGGGCCGACTGAATTTGATGTCGCACGGTGTCGGGCGGTTACGTCATGACGCAACGGCACGCCCGGCGGTGACGTCATTGCGCAACGCCTCACGCTAGGCGTACGCCATCAAGACGCTGCGTACGGCATCGAGACGCTGCGTACGCCAGTCGAGGTGCTGCGTATAGCGTCAAGACGCTGCGTATGCCCGTCGAGGCGCTGCGTACGGCCTCAATGCAGCTGCGGGCCGACAAACCGTTGCTGCGCGGAATTTTTGGACAGTGTTAGTTTTTCGGAGCCCCGTGCGATGTCGGGACGAGCCCTGCACAACTCCATATGGCTCCGGCGATCGAAGTGGGACTGGCCCCGTGAGGCCGTACGGCTCAAGCGACCACGTTAGGTCGCGCTCGCCGCATGCAGTCGCATGCTGGTGGGTCAGGCCCTTTATTGATTTGTCAGAGGAAATACATTCTCTCTGTGAATTGATGCTTAATAGAAACATAGAAACATAGAAAATAGGTGCAGGAGTAGGCCATTTGGCCCTTCGAACCAGCACCACCATTCAATATGATCATGGCTGATCATCCAAAATCAGTACCCGCTTCGGATTTTTCCCCATATCCCTTGATTCCGTTAGCCCTAAGAGCTAAATCTAACTTTCTCTTGAAAACATCCAGCCTCCACTCCTTTCTGTGGCAGAGAATTCCACAGATTCCCAACTCTCTGGGTAAAAACATTTTCCTCATCTCAGTCCTAAATGGCCTACTCTTTATTCATAAACTGTGACCCCTGCTTCTGAACTCCCCTAACATCGGGAACATGTTTTCCTGCATTTTCCTTAATGACGAGATTACAAGTCCAATTCTTGCATCCTGTAACATGACTTTGTTTGTCAATCTGGGAGGTTAAATTTTCCTGAATTTGTGCTGAAACTCTTCCAAGGCTAGCTTGTCATTTCTCAGGAGTGGTGCATAGAAACACTTGCTTTCGAGATGTCCAACATACTTTACAGACGAATGATAATCTCTTCCTTCTTATCTTGGAGCCTTCTGAGATATTTATCATTCAGCACCCTAACCATAGCCCTCCCTCAGCACCGAACTGCATTTGTATGAGCCGAACTTTGGTCTGCACTATAATATGCCCGGGTTTGATACTGACAATCGGTGCTGTCTGCGTGGAGTTTCTACACTCTCACTGTGACCGTGTGTGTTTTCTCCGAGTGCTCCGATTTCCTCCCACACTCCAAAGACGCGCAGGTTTATAGGTTAATTGGCTTCGGTAATTGTAAATCGTCATTAGTGTGCAGAATGGTGTTAGTGTACAGTTGTGCAGGTGTGGACTCAGTGGACCAAAGGGCCTGGTTCTGCACTGTATGTCAACAGTTTAAAGGCACTTGAAATCCTAGATCTTTCAGCCTTTTGGAATCATGTCTTCCAGCAAATCGCCTCTCGTCATTCTTCCTATTGAAATATCATCACTGCATACCGGCAGTCATACCGCCATCCATATAAACGGGACTGAGGTGGAGCGCGTCTCCAGCTATAAATTCCTCGGAGTACATATCTCGGAGGACTTGTCCTGGTCCCTCAACACCTCCAAGCTGATCAAAAAGGCACAGCAGCGCCTTTACTTCCTTAGGAGGCTCAAGAAAGCCCACCTGTCCCCCCAGATCCTGACCAACTTTTACCGCTGTACCATAGAGAGTATCCTGACCACCTGCTTCACGGTATGGTACAGCAGCTGCACTGCTGCGGACAGGAAGGCACTACAACGGGTGGTGAAAACCGCGCAGCACATCATCGGTGCCCCGCTCCCTGCCATGGATGCCCTCCACCGAAAACGGTGTCTGAGACGGGCTGGGAAGATCATCAAAGACCCCTCACACCCCAACCATGGACTGTTTGCCCTCCTCCCATCAGGGAGGCAGTACAGGAGCCTCAGGTCACGTACTAGTAGGATGAGGAAAAGCTTCTATAACAACACAATCACACTGCTGAACTCGGAGTCCCGACGATAGATTTCTCTGGTCCCTCCGTCCCCTTTGTTTAATCATTCTGTATTTCCTGATTATTCTGTATCTTCCCTCTTTCTATTTTTTTTTGTTTTTCTTTATGTACAACTACTACGGACTGACGCAAAACTGCATTTCGTTGTACTGATACTTGTATTTGTGCGATGACATTAAAGTTGAATTGAATTGAATTGAATTGAATCACACTACATTTTACTACATTAAGGCAAATGTCCACTCATTCTAAGTTTGTGTCCTCTACAAATTTTGTAATTGTGCCCAATCATCTCAAGTCCAAATCAATAATGTTTTTTTTAATGCAATGGTCACACTACTGAACCTGGGGAACAATGTTAATTTTCCTTTGGTCCAAACTGTTCACTATTACTTCCAATTTCCTGTCACAGCCTATTTTCCAAATGTGCCCCTTTCATCTCCTTTTATTCAATGGGCATCAATCTTGATGACACATTTTTTATGAGGCTCTTTTTGAATCGCTTTTGGAAGTCCACATACTCCACATCAACAGAGTTTCTTTATTAAAGGACACAGAGTGTGAGTATCTCAGTGTAGGTCAGGTAGCATCTCTGGAAAAATTGGATAGGTGATGCTTTGGGTCGGGAACCTTCTTCAGATTTACTTCAGGCATTCTGAAGTCTGAAGACTTTGTTCCGAAGTTCGAAGAAGGGTCCCGACCAGAAACATCACCTATCCATCTTCTTCTGAGATGCCGCCCGACCCGTTGAGTTACTCCAGCACTCTGTGTCCCTTTGTGAATCAATCTGCATCACCGGTTCTTTCTTTCTTTACAGTATTCCTTCATCGCCAGACCGTCCTTTGTACCATAATCCTTTACGAAAATTGTCGTACAAATTTATTAAGGGATTGATTTTCATGACTAATTGAGATCTGGCTTTATACAGTTTACAATGCTTGATTTGGTTCATTGCCATAAAATAATACACTTCAAGAAAATGCAATCTCTTTTCTTGAGCTGGCGATAAAGCTGTTAACACCATTATACAGCAGGAGAGCAAGGAAAGAGTGAATGCATCTGAGCAAAAGCATTTTTCTCTTCAGTACTAATCATAGTGCAGATCAGTCCTCCAATTTAGATGACAGCTCAGTTAACGCATCTTCATTTATCCTCCTGCAGTTTGACAGCTTCATTCTCCAAATGCTCAGGCAGGCTGGGTTCAGCGATCTAGTTCAAGTGGTTTTTTTTTAAGTGTGGGAGGTTTTCCACAAGGTTCAAAGGTTCCCAGTGAAGATAGTGGAGAAATATGTTGGTTTAACAGCTGTCACAGCTGGCAGCTGATTCTTTTCCTTCAAAGTTGCAGGAGAATCTCTTTCTTTAAAAGTCAAAGACATGATTCAGAAGACAAACTAATGGGGGACCTACCATATGATGAATCCCGCCACTTATAAGTCCATACGTTCACTAGATATAGGACCATAATTAGGCCATTCTGCCCATCAAGGCTACTCTGCCATTCAATCATGGCTGATCTATGTTTCCATCTCAACTCCATTCACCTGCCTTCTCCCTGTAAACTTTGACCCCCATACTAATCAAGAACGTTCAAAATACCGAGCAATCTGCGCTTTTTAACACAAAACCTACTGTACCTCTAACCATATCCCAGGCAATTGCACTTATTAAGAAATAAATAATTCACAAGTATTGGAATTGGCAGGGAAAATTATCTTGCAACATTATTCCTCCAATTCATTCCTACATTCATACAACGATCTACCCTTGTATTCAGTAGTTGGAAGTTTCATCAATATATACAGCATTGAAACAGGCCTTCGGCCTACCAGGTCCATGTCGACTACCCATACCCGTTCACACTAGTTCTTTGTCATCCCACTTTCTCTTCCACTCCCAATACACTAGGGGACAATTTACAGAGGCCCATTAACCTGCAAACTCACATGTCTTTGGGATGTGGGAGGAAACTGGGGCACCAAAGGAAAGCCACACAATCGCAGGGAGAACCGCAAATTCCACACGGTTCAAAGGTCTGTTTATTGTCACGTGTACCAATTAAAGTACAGTAAAACTCGGATTACCATACAGCCATACTAAAAAAAGCAACAAGACACACAACTACACAAAAATTAACATAATCATCCACCACAGCGGATTCCCCACATTCCCCACTGTGATGGAAGGCAATAAAGTCTAAACTGCTTCCTCTTATACTCTTCCTCTTCAAAGATAGCACCCAAGGTTAGGATCGAACCTAGGTCTCGGGCGCTGTGAGGCAGCAACTCAGCTGTTCATTTCCCTTTCATAACATCTCAATCTCCAGTTGAAGGATAGGTTAGTGACTAACCTCCATTACTAGCCCATAAACTCCCACTGCTGCCTTGATTACATTCCCTACAACTCAATTTCCTGGCAAGAATGCCATTCCATCACAATTCAAGGAATGAAGACACCACGAACTGCTGATACTGGTTTACAAACAAGACACAAATTGCTGAAGTAACGGTGGGTCAAACAGCTTTTCTGGAGAACGTGGATAGGTGACGCTTCGGGTCAGGACCCAGTCTGAAATGACACAGTCAGCTCAAGGAATGACATTCCATCTTCTGTCCAAACACTTTACAGCCCCTGGACTCAAACATTGATTCATCTATGTCAGATAATCAGAAAATCCAACTGTGTAACGCATAACTCCCACATTCAGGATTTTTTCTCTCTCTTGATATTTTCAAGGGTTGTTCTTCCCTTCTTTTTTAAACCTTCCTTGGCATTTATTGTGTTATTTAAGTCCAGACCCTGCTCTTTCAGGCATCCAATTATGTTCATTCTCTATACTCCTCCCCATTCTCTGCAATTTTAAACATTTAATAATCTCTAACTTTTTCCCAGTTTTGACAGATGTTAATCGATCTGACACATGAATCTTTGTTGATCTCTCTGCCAATGCTGCCATACTTGCTGAGTATTTCCAACATTTTCCATTTTTAACATTGAAAATAAATTAGGAATGCATTGCTGTTTGGGACCTTGGTGTGCAGTGGCTCGCTGATGAATTTCCTCCATTTTTATTGGAAGTGAATACAGCTCTGCCACCAATTTTTCGCCAATCCTTGGTTCCTGAGCCAGATTGATTACCCATATGACCGGATCAACAGAGGTCACGGCCTCCAAGAAGAATCGAACTCTGGTACAGGAATGGTCCGACTAGGTCGCTGGAAGACCGAGATACCAATCCATAAAGACCGGCCTCAGAAGTCAGCTATGGGGACGGATCCACCAGCACAGGCCAGGCTGGAGTTCCAGAGCCCCAGCCGCAGGGGGCAAATCCGACCCATCAATCGGCCGTGGAAGTCCCAATGAGGTCAAGATCAGCCACCTCACCTGGTCTGGGCGTCACATCCTCGAGGGGGACGTCCGGGGGGGGGGGAATTCAAGTGCGCTCTTGTCATTTTCTCTGGACTAATGGTGGTGCTGGATCACCATTTGCTTGAAAATCAGCGGTCGACTTGTATTGGCGTTGGAGTGGACAGCAGACGCCTCTTTCAATAGAATTGGAATTAAAATTCAAAACTTTATTTTAACTCTTTTGATCAGGACTGCTTTGGTAAACTGGTTGGGAGGGATTTCTATCAATAAATGGTGCTTCAAAACCACACCCATTTTGTTATGACTACAACTTTGTAGTCATAACAATTTTGTAGTCAAATCTCTCACAATTTAGAGTTCCCGGCAAACCAAAAGTCAGGTCAGTGCTACCAGGCTGAGAGTTTCATGTAGACAATAGAATTAATGATTATTTACCTTGCTGATCATTATTCTAAACGTCAGTACATCTAAGTTACAGTTTACCTAATGCTCAGCTTTTCCAGCCAGTATATCGAGCGTCTGACATCACTTTTACTCTTTAAAAGGAAATAAAATAACAAAGGCTTGCATTTTTAACATTGATTTACTTATACGAAGCAAGCACCATAACAATGGTAGTATTTATTCCCGATCTGAAATATCATCTATTCATGTTCTCCAGGGATGCAGCCTGACCCACTGAGTTACTCCAGTTCTTTGTGTCTTTTTCGGAAAGATTTATTTTTGCTGAACTTCATGAATTACTCCAACAGTTTGTGTATTTCTTCAGCATTTATTCCTCCTCTCTAAAGCCCCTGTCCCACTTAGGCAATTTTTTCGATGACTAGGCCCATCGGTCACCACATGGTCGCGGGGTGACGCCTGTGTGGTCACGAGTTGTCTCCTCTAGTCGTCTAAATAGTGGTAACGTTTTTCTGGTCGCCGCTGGATTTTGAAATGTTCAAAACCTTTCAGCGACTGTGGGCTTGACGTAGCTTGTCTTCTCCTGTCGTAGGTGCTGTCATAGGTTGTTGCCAGGATGATCCAGGTTGTAGTCAGGTGACGTTGGTTGTCGCCGGGTGCTGACTCCGGTGAATTCTATTTGCGACTACCTACGTCAACCGGCGACAGGTACCGGCGACTGAATTGTCTTCAGTGGTCGCTGACAGGGTCGCTGTTTGTCGTAGCTTGTCGCGGGTGGACGTAGGTTGAATTTGGTTGTCGTAGGTTGTCGCCTGTGTTGTCGTAGGTGGACGTCCTAATGGGTGGCCGGCTGTCAGTACCTTGCCGGAGCTTGACATCGACTAGGTTGTCGCAGACAATGTCGTAGGGGGGGTCCAGTCGCCACTTTTTCGACAACTTACTACGACTGTGATAGTTGCCGGCAGTCGCCGAAAAAAACGCCTAAGTGGGACAGGCCGTGAATGGTAAACGGCCAGAACCTTTCTCCCAGGGTGGAAATATTGAAGACCACAGGGCAGAGCTTTAAAGTGAGAAGAACAAAGTTTAAAGGACCTGCATGGGGCAACTTTTTTGCACAGAGGTGGGTACTAGGAACGCATGGCCAGGTGTGGTGGTGATGGTAGATATGAGAGAGGGGTTTATAAGACTTTTTGATAGGCACACAGATACACAAGGAATGGGATATAGATCACGCACAGGCAGATAGATTTGTTTATCTTGGCATCATGTCCGGCACAGACATTCTGGACCGACGGCTTGTTCCCATGCTGTGCTGTTCTATATTCTATTATTCTATGTATGCACAGGTCCACCTCCGATTATCTGGCATTCTTGTTTAGTTTAATTTAGTTTAGAGAAGAGATACAGTGTGGAAACAGGCCCTTCAGCCCACAGTGTCTGTGCCAACCAGCAATCCCCGCACATAAACACTACCCTACACACGCTAGGGACAATTTACAATTATACCATGGCAATTAACCTGCAAACCTGTACGTCTTTGGAGTGTGTGAGGAATCCAGAGATCCCGGAGAAAACCCACGCAGGTCACGGGGAGAACGTACAGAACAAACTCCGTACAGACGGCACCTGTTGTCAGGTTTGAGGCAAGTTCTCTGGCGCTGTAAGGTAGCAACTCCACCGCTGCACCTTGTCATGTTATCCGTTTGGCTGGACCAACAGAGTCACATCCTTGTGAGGCCGAGATACCGAGTCACAAAGTCGGTCTCAGAAGTCGACTATGGGAACGGATCTGCCGACTCCGGCCAGTCTAGAGTTCCGGCCATGGGGAAAATTTGGCCCGTTGATCTGCCGCGGAAGTCCCCGATGAGGTCGTGATCGGCCGCCTCCACCCAGCTGAGGGGCCACATTTTGGGGGAGATGTCCGGGAGGGGATTGCAAGTGCGCTCTCGTAATTTTGTCCAGAGTAAAGTAGGTGCCGGATCAGCAGTTGCCAGAAGATCAATGCTGGACCTGTACTTTACTGCCTCCTTGAACCATTGCATTGAGGTGGTGAAGGCAGACCCAGTGCCGTCCGGTGGAGCATCTGGACCACGTGACAATGACAGACCAGTGACATGTTTTTGAATCATGATGGTGCGACTCAGAGATGGTTTGCCCTTGTGTGCCCGCTCTCCTGCAGAAGCCAGTTTGGTGCTGTAGAAGACATTCAATGGCAGCAACATGGCCATTGAATGTATGAATGAATGAATGTATGATGAATGAATGAATGCATGAATGTATGATGAATGAATGAATGAATGAATGTATGATGAATGAATGAATGAATGAATGAATGAATTTTTTGTCACATGTGACAAGTCACAGTGAAATTCTTAGCCTGCATACACAAGGTATGCAATAGTTGCCACATAAGGGGCAGCGATAAAGTTACAAGGCATCCCTCTCCAGGCCCACTTTTGTTCTCCTCCCCCCATCCCACTCTCTCTCTACCCGGTGGTCCCCCCATGCCAGGTCCTCTATTGTTCCTCCCCCCGGCGGTAGCGTCCTCACTCCCACGTGGTCTGCCCTCGTCCGTCAGTCGGCGTCCACATCGACCACTGACCACTCTCGCCAACGGGTCCCTTCCTGATGCCTCCATGGCATTGACCCAGCCCCAGCCACGGGCTCCGTCTACCCAGGCCTCGGCCATGGGCCTCATCTACCCTGGCCCCAGCCGCGGCTTCCATTAATCCAGGCCTCACCCACGGGCTCCATCGACTCAGGCCCAGCTGCGGGTGCGACAGGCCTAGGCCCCAGCAGCGGGCTTTGTTGACCCAGGCCCCAACCACAGCCTCCATTGGTCCAGGTCCCTGCCGCGGGCTCTGTCTACCCAGGCCCCAACAGGGGGCTCCGCGGACCCAGGCTCTGCCGCGGGCTCCGTTGATTGAGGCCCCAGCCGCGGGCTCCACTCCGTGCGGCTGCGGGGCTCCAACTCCGACCCATTAGTGCATTAGAAAGGTCGTCATTCTTGCAATCCTGCCAGTCTACAAAGAGCTAGGTTCCAAAAATAGGACTGTTTTCAATTTAAGCATCCAAGGACAAACACATTTATTAAAAAACATTAATTTATAAGATTGCCATCAAAGAAAACATTTCTTTCTTTCTGAGAGTCATGGAGAATCATAGAGAGTCAAAGAATCATACACATGGAAACAGGCCCTACAGCCCAACTTGCCCACACCGATCAACATTCCCCTAGTCCCACCTACCTCTGCTTGGGCCATATCCCTCTAAACCTATCCTGTCCATATACCTGCCTAAATGTTTCTTAAACGTTGTGATAGTACCTGCCTCAACTACATCCTCCAGCAGCTCATTCCATGCACCTACTACCGTCTGTGTAAAAAAGGTTGTCACTCATGTTACTATCAAATCTTTGCCCTCTCACCTTAAACCTATGTCCTCTGGTTCTCAATTCCCCAACTCTGGGTACCAGACTGTGCATTCACCCTATCTATTCCTCTCATGATCTTATACAACTTTATACAACATCACTCCTCATCCTCATGCGCTCCACGGAATGAAGTCCTAGCCTGCTCAACCTATCCTTGTTCTCAAGGGATGTTGCCTGACCCGCTGAGTTACTCCAGTACTTTGTGTCTTGTTCCCACTAGTTTCTGCCTTTTTCCCCTCAGATTTATTTTTTCTGTACAACGTTTCAACGCATTTTGCTTTGCTTTAGGATCGGCACGGTGGTGCAGCAGTAGAGTTGCTGCCTTACAGCGCCAGAGACCTGGGTTCGATCCTGACTATGGGTGCTTGTCTGTACGGTGTTTGTGAGTTCTTCCCGTGACGGTGTGGGTTTTCTCCGGGTGCTCCAGTTTCCTTCCTCATTCCAAACACATAAAAGTTGGTTGGTTAATTGGCTTAGGTAAAAATTGTAAGTCATCCCCAGTATGTAGGATAGTGCTAGTGCTCAGGGATCACTGGTCAGTATGGACCCAGTGGGCCGAATGGCCTGTTTCCATGCTGTATCTCTAAACTAAACTAAACTAAACTAAACTGATGTTGTTGACTCCTGACAAAGCGTGGCAAGCTTCTCTTCAGTGAGCTCATTTGTAATGGACAATAAATGTTGGTTTTGACAATGAAACCATACCCCTGTGATCAAATAAAAAATATGAAAATAACCCAAACCACTTCTAAAACATACAACACGCCTGTTAAGACGACATACACCAGCAAAGGATTCATTATTGGACCATTTGTTCATCTGGGAAGCAGTAATTTAGTCAGAACATGAACCATACATCACCTTTACAGTTGTAACTCAAGTAATTTAGAATATGAGATCTCCATATTCAAACCTCCAAACAATTCATTGTAATTGGACACAGAAGCAGTGGAAAGTTCTGTGTTTGTGCTTAGCTAATTAAAACCAATTAACAGCAATCACATCATGAATATGTGTCAGCTATTGTGCAGAATCTTATTACATTAAATCACTTTTATAGACTGGATCCTCATAAACTCAAAGGTGCATGGCCTCCACAAAGGATGGAGCTGCTTGGAAAACAATAAATGATATTCCGGTTACTTGAAGGATTCGGAGCAGAGCGAGATGTCCGTCGGGGAATGTTGCCGACTGGCCCGCTCCAGAGTGCCGGATTATTTGCTGAGGGACACACTGAATCTCGGTGCGGGCAAGGCCAAGGCTCTGTGGGGTAGGATCACAGTCGAGGGTCCTTCCGCTGCTGCTCATTGGGGACAGGGTGTGGCGGAGACGCCTTTCAAACAAGGGAAGGGTCATAAGGTCATATGTGATAGGAGCAGAATTAGGCCATTCAGCCCATCAAGTACTCCACCATTCAACCATGACTGATCTATCTCTCCCCCCCAACCCCATTCTCCTGCCTTCTCCCCATAACCTCTGACACCCATACCAATCAATATTCTATCTATCTCTATCTTAAAAATGTCCATTGACGGCCTCCACAGCCTTCTGTGGCAATGAATTCCTCAGATTCATCACACACTGACTAAAGAAATTCCTCATCTTCTTGGGTTTTCCACTAATGGGAGAATCTAGGACAAGAGGTCCTAGAGGTCATACTGAGGGGGCCACACGAGTGGCAAGGGTCAGGGGTAAAATTGTGAAAATGCTATAGTATGTAACGATGAATTGAATGTATGTAGAGCCTTTGAGAATGTCGGAAGAATCTTTGCACAGTTTCTGTACTGTACATTTTTTTACCCTGAATAAAGTTTATTTTGATTTTTAATAAAGAGGATGTTGCTGACTGGCCCGCTCCAGACTGCAGGAGTACGTGCTGAGGGACTCACTGAAGCTCGGTGGGGAGAAGTCGTGGCTGGAGCCTCACGGGTTGGAGCCCGCGGCTGGGACCTGGGTCTGTGGAGCCCACGGCTGGGACCTGGTTCGGCTCCATGGAGGCACCCGAAGAGAACCCGGCAGAGAAGTTGGCGCGGCGGTCGAGGAGGGCGCCGACCGACGGACGAGGACGGACACGTGGAATTGAGGACACCGCTGCTGGGGGAAGGAACAATGGAGGACCCGGCATGGGGGGGACCGTCTTGAGGGAGGGAGGGGGAGGGGAGAGGGGGGGGGGGGGGGGGGGGGGGGGAAGAAAAAACGGGGATTTGGCGCGGATGCTTTGTAAGTTTGCAAGCGCTCTCTTTGCTGCGACTATTTGCACACCATGTGCTTACAAGCAAATAATTTCACCGTGACAATAAAGTCATAAAGTAAAGTATAAAGTAAAAGTATTCGTTCCAAGACTCTGTGGGGGAATACTACAGTCTAGGGTCCTCCTGCTGTTGGACATTGGGGGGCAGGCGGGTTGGGACAGCCCTCAAACAAGGGAAGGGATATCACCCCTGGGGCCCACAAGATTGGCAAGGGTATTTTGTTTTAAGACATTTGCGAACACTACTGAGTATAACTGAGTATGACACTATTACATGTACAGATATTAAGAATGTGTGAAGAGTTTTTGCGCAATTTTTGTTTTGCATATATTTTTTATTCTGAATGAAGTTTATTTTTGGAAAAGAATCTTGCAAATTTCACACACTAAATGTTCTTCCTTCATTAAAACAACATGATGATAAATGCTTTATTTATGATACAATTGTGACTTCTGACTCAATGTATCAGAACTCATTTACATTATTCCGAATAATTCAAACCTATTAGTACTCATGTTAATATATTACAATTCATGGTAATGAAATCATATCACATGCAGTGGTTGATGAGGAACACAAATAGGGACAAATTAGGTCAAACTGCATGGGGTCATTAGCATGCAAATATATTGCTTTACCAGCTAATTCATGGTATGCATATGCATACTGAACACTTTGATAAAAAAAGAGTTGAGACTTACTCAGGTTGAACTAAATATGGTCTGCCCTTGTTTTTTTTGGTCCATCCTAGAATATTCAGGATTTTCAAGGATGTTTCTGTTAGCAATCTGGAAGAAAAAAATAATAATCGTGGCATTAAACCAAAATCACAAGTTTCCTGGAGAAACAAAGAACTGCAGATGCTAGTTTACACAAAAGATAGACAAAATGTGCTGGAGGAACTCCACGATAGACATAAAATGCTGGAGTAACTCAGCGGGACGGGCAGCATCTCTGGAGAGAAGGAATGGATGGTGTTTCGGGTTTTGAGATCCTTCTTCAGACCTCAGTAACTCAGCAGGTCAGGCAGCATTTCTGCAGAAAATGGATGGGTGACGTTCTGGGTCAGGACTTTCCTTCAGATTGAAGAAAGGTCCCGACCTGAAACATCAACCATCCTTTTTCTCCAGAAATACTGCCTAGCCCGCTAAGTTACTCCAGCACGTTGTGTCTATCACAAGGTTCCTATTCTTTACCTTTGAACACACAATCGGTACGGTTGGACAGGTGCGATGGCCATGGTAAGATTGTGGAGTGGGTCAATTGGAGTTGAGGAATGACTTGATGAAACTCTGGGAGCACAAACACAGTCAGAAGCACTAATTGTAACTAAGTAATGGCAAACAGGCTTACTGACAAGGCAGCATTGAGGTACCAATCCAGCATGATTTCAGATTTGGTGGAAGGACTGAGGCATGCCTCTTGGATTATGGTGATTGTTGGGTGGGTGTAAACAGTAAGCATTGGTTTACAGTCTCCTCAGTGACAGGGTAAGAGTGGAAGCCTAGACCCGTTCCCAGGCCTCATTCTTACTGACAAGGTTGGGATCATTGGATTCAATGCGTTGATTCCATAGGTGATAATGCAGAATCTTGCCGGTCTATTGAGGGAAGGGATCAAGCCAAACATTTTTGGTTCACATGAGTTCTAAAAGTTTCAAGGTTAATTTTGTTTTGCAATGGAAGCACCAACATGACATGGACCCGATGCAGCAGAACTGCCAGTTGTCCTATCATCCGGTGGTTTAGTTTAGAGATACAGCATGGAAACAGGCCCATCGGGTCCATGCCGACCAGTGATCACCCACAGACTAGTTCTATATCTATACATAATTCCCTGACTGATGAAGGCCAGTATGCCAAAAGCTTTCTACACCTCTCTATTTACAAATTATGCCACTTAACGCGAACCATGAATTTGTTCTCCTAGATCACCTTGTTCTATGCCACTTCATAGAGCCCTACCATTCTTTGCGAAGGTCCTGCCCTCATTTGACTCAATTAGCCATTCTTCGGCCCACTTGCCCAGCTGATCAAGATCCTGCTGCGATTCTTGATAACCATCTTCACAGTCTATGATACCAGTTATTCCAGTGTCATCTGCAAACTCCTTCACCAAGCCTTGTACATTCTCATCCAAATCATTGCTATTGATGCCAAACAGCCATGGGCCCAGCACCAATCTCTCAGCACATCTCTAGTCATATGCCTTCAAACCAAAAAGCAGCACCCCACAACCATCCTCTGCTTCCTACTTCAAGCCACTTCTGTATCGTTAGTTAGCATTCCCTAGATACCATGTGATCTAACTTTATAGAGGAGCCTACCATGTGAAACCTTATCAGATGCCATAGTCCATAAAGACTATGTCCATGTCCCTGCCCTCATCAACCTTCTTGGTTACTTCTTCAAAAAACGTAATCAAATTTGTGAGATTCAATCTCCCACATACAAAACCATGCTGGCTATCCCTAATCAACCATTATCTTTCCAAATACATGTATATTTTATCCCTCAGCAGCCTCTCCTGTAAATTTCCTTCCAAAAAAATGTTAGGCTTTTGGTCTATAGTTCTTAAGTTTTATTTCAGCCCTTCTTAAATAGAGGCATAACATTAGCTTCCCTCCAGTCTTCCGGCATCTTACCCATGTTTGACAATGAGTTATGTATCTCAGTCAGGACTCCTGCAAATTCTTCTTTCGCTTCCAACAGTGTCCTTGGATATCTCTGATCAGACCTGTCAGATTGATCTATCTTCATGCATCTTAGGACGTCCAGCACTTGCTTGACTGTAATGCGGACTGTCCTCAAGACATCTCCATTAACTTTCCCAAATTCTCTCTTTATAGAGTGATAGCCATACAATGTGGGAACAGACCCTTCAGCCCAACTTGTCCATACTGAACAACGAGTGTCCTTCCACACTAGTACCACCTGACTGCATTGCACCATATCCCTCTAAACCTGTCCGATCCATATACCTATCTAAATGTTTCTTGAACGTTGCAATAGTACCTGCCTCAACTACCTCCTCCGGCAGCTCGTTCCATACACCCACCACCATTTGTGTGGAAAATTTACCCCTGAGATTTCTACTAAATCTTTCCCCCCTCATCTTAAAACTATCTCCTCTTGATCTTGATCTTGATCAAGATCCTGCTGCAATTTTTGACAATCATCTTCTGTATCTACAATACCACCCACCGTTTTGTCATCTGTAAATTTGCTGATCATACCATGTGCGTTTTCATCCACATCATTGATATAGATGGCAAACAGCAATGGGCCCAGCACTGAAACCTGAGCACACTACTAGTCACAGGCGTCCAGTCGGAAAGCAACCTTCCAACCTCACCCTCTGCTTCCTTCTATGAAGCCAATTTTCTATCCAATAGACAATAAGTGCAGGAGTAGGCCATTTAGCCCTTCAGGCCAGCACCGCCATTCAATGTGATCATGGCTGATCATCCACAATTAGTACCCCGTTCCTGCCTTCTCCCCATATCCCCGAATCCGCTATCTTCAAGTGCTTTATCTAGCTCTCTGTTAAAGTATCCAGAGAACCGGCCTCCACCACCCTCTGAGGCAGAGAATTCCACACTCACAACTCTTTGTGTGGAAAAAGTGTTTCCTCTTCTCCATTCTAAATTGCTTACCCCTTATTCTTGAACTGTGGCCCCTAGTTCTGAACTCGCCAAACATCGGGAACACGTTTCCAGCCTCTAGCGTGTCCAAACCCTTAATAATCTTATGTTTCAATAAGATACCCTCTCATCCTTCTAAATTCCAGAGTATACAAGCTCAGCTTCTCCATTCTTTCACCATATGACAGTCCCGCCATCCCGCAAATTAACCTTGTGAACCTACGCTGCACTCCCTCAATAACAAGAATGTCCTTCCTCAAATTAGGGGACCTTAAACTGCACACAATACTCCAGGTATGGTCTCACTAGGGCCTTGTACAACTACAGAAGGATGTCTTTGCTCCTATACTCAACTCCTCTTGTTATGAATGCCAACATGCCATTCGCTTTCTTCATGGCCTGGTGTACCTGCATGCTTACTTTCATTGACTGATGAATAATTTAGCTATCTCTCCTTGGATCCCCTGGGATGTAACCAATGTAAACGGCATCTTTCTCCACAGTAAAAACAGATGGGAATTATTACTCAAGGGCTTTGCCCATCTCCTGCAGCGCTACACATATACAGTATGACCCCTTTGGTTTCTGAGGGGCTGTATTGTCTCTCTAATTTCCCATTTCCCATTTCCCTTAATAAACATATAACATCTCTTCTGATTCTCCTTAATCATATCCATCAGAGCGTTCTCATGCCCCCATTTTGACCTCCCGATTCCCTTGTTATGTTCCCCAATTTCCCCCACTCGCCCAGCTTGATATTAGCTGCCTGCATCCCACATCCATCCCACATTCTTTATGCTAACCCGTCTGTTCTTTTACAAAGATCCTTTCGTCCAACTGTTGAATTATTAAAGCCAGTATATCACTTGGAAATAGAATATTCCCACCACTGACATAAATCTAATATTTGCATATAGACAGTAGAAGCGGCCACTAATGTGATATCATACATCCTTCATTGTGTTTAAATTATCTTTTAATGGCTGGTTAATTATGATCTCTTGAAGCACAACTCGTGTAATCTGTGTGGGAGGGCAAGTACTGCTAATTTTTGTCATATTTTAAGGGAATATTTTTTTTTAATTTGTCTCTCATCTCACATCTCGGTTGACTCCCAGCTTCAATGTTGTAATGGTTTCAGCTGCAAACCTCTCTATTGCGACCTTTCAAGTGTGTGAAACCAATCTTGTGGGAATGCAATCGACATCTGACAAGTGGGAAAATGTCTGTTCCCCTTCACCAGCCTTGTCCTGATAAAATATCTAGCGGTTCGTAACTCTTCAGCTAATGTTCCACTGACACTTAATTAAGCACAGCAGCAGCTTGAACATGCAACGTCCATTTGATTTGGTTCAAAATCAATTGTAATGTTTTAGTTTTAGTTTTTACTTTAGTATAGAAATACAGTGCGGAATCAGGCTCTTCGGCCCACCGACTCCACGCCGACCAGCGATTCCCCCGCACACTAATGCCATCCTGCACACACTAGGGACAATTTACATTTACTACAAACATGCACGTCTTTGGAGTATGGGAGGAAACCGGAGATCCCGGAGAAAACCCACGCGTGGCACAGGGAGAACGTGCAAACTCCGTACAGACAGCACCCGTAGTCAGGAGCGAACCCGGGTCTCTGGTGCCGTAAGACAGCAGCTCTACTGCTGCACCACCGTGCCATGGGTGCAATGTGATGATCTAGACGTGGAGTCACACCTCAGATCAACCGGAAGGAGGAGGGCTGACTGAAAGTTAGTTGGTTTTCTGGAACTTTTGCAGTTCCAGAGCAACCTTAATGCGGTAAGACGCCTCGAGACCGTTCACAGAGCAACTAGACTACGACAAATCAAGTCGACTTTTTTGTCAAATGCATAGGTATAGTGAAATCTAGGACCAATGAAAATTGTTGCCTGCAGCAGCATTACATGCATATTTGATTCACACAAACACAATGATTGTATTAGAAATCATGAAATGATTGGAAAGGCAAAGATAATCTTTTTTCCACGGGAGGGGAGTCAACACTAATTGGATGTACATTTAAGTTAATTGGCAAAGATAATTGGGGGTGAGAGACATTGAGATGAGATTTTAATTTACAAAGAAGGTTGTAAAGATCTGTAATGCATGCTGAAAACAGTAAAGGGCCTGTCCCACTTAGGCTAATTTTTAAGTGACTACAGGCGACTAGGTTGTCGCCAAATGGTCGCCGGGGTGTTGCCTGTATGGTTGTGAGTAGTCTCCTCAGTTGCCCAAAGAGTCGTAGCGTCTTTCTGGTTGCCGCTGGATTTTCAACATGTTCAAAAATTTTCGTCGACAGTGTGTTGACGCAAATGAGCGTAGTTTGACTTCTCCAGACATAGGTGCTGTCGTAGGTTGTTGCCACATGACGTAGGTTGTCGCCAGTGCTGACTTCGGTGAATTCCATAGACGACTACCTAAATCAACCTACGTCAACCGGCGGCAGTTGTCTTCAGTTGTCTTCAGTTGTCGCTGACAGGGTCATTGCTTGTCGTAACTTGTTGCGGGTGGACGTAGGTTTACTTTGGTTGTCGTAGGCTGTCGCCTGTGTGGTCGTGGGTTGTCATAGATGTGGTGATAGGTGGACGTCTTAATGGGTCGCCGGTTGTCAGTAGCTTGCCGTAGCTTGACGTCGACTAGGTGGCAGGTTGTTGTAGTTTGTCGTGGGCATTGTCTAAGACATTGTCGTATGGGGGTCCAGTCGCCGGTTTTTCGGCCACCTGCTACAACTATGACAGTAGCCGACAGTCACCTAAAAATCGCCTAAGTGGGACAGGCCCTTAACTTTCAAAAGAGAAGTTGGTTTATAATTGCAAAGGAAAATGACCAGGACTAAGATGAAATAGTTGTGTTGATAGAATTAATTGAAGAGTTCTCCAAAAGAACCAACCAGATCACAGTCGGCTGAATGGCCTCCCTCTGTATCCACGATCCTATAACTGCTCCACATTAGATGAAGGCTCACACCATTTCCCAGCAGAGATGTAATATTGCTGATGTGACAGTTCCTCTGAAAATATTTTGAATGACAATCTGGCAGAAAATTTCAAGAAGACTTGTTAACAGACAGGTGTTTTATTAACTGACGAGTTTAATATGAATAACTGTTGGATAATGACATTGAGTGTTTTGCTCCTGAGTTCACTTTTTTGTTATGGATTCTACTGCCTAAGGAGTTGATTTGAGTTTCATTGCATGCAAGAATTAACCTGTGACCACATTTGTCATTAACTATGATTACTGTCATCTAAATGATGTCTTTAATATTTTGGAATACTCAGCTGTAATCAAAAATGTTATATAATTTAAAATACTTACTGCCAATAATAATTTGTGAATTCAGTCAAAGGTATAAGAACATGAAAAGGTTTATTTTCATCTGACGCAGTCTTCTTTGTCAAAATAAAAAGTCATAGAATGATTTCCAAATCATTATTATACCAGGGAAGAGAGGAATGTTTTGAATACGTGGAAAAGTTGAAACATGCAATAATGAGGAATCCAACTATTAGAACATTTAACCGAACATCACTTCAACAGACAATACAT
This sequence comes from Leucoraja erinaceus, assembly GCF_028641065.1. Lineage (NCBI taxonomy): Eukaryota > Metazoa > Chordata > Chondrichthyes > Rajiformes > Rajidae > Leucoraja > Leucoraja erinaceus. The sequence goes on from NC_073396.1 coordinate 28,596,514, forward strand.
GCTGGATGTATATTTCGAAGTTTCAAAGTCATGGAGTCATACAGTGTGGAAACAGACCCTTCAGCCCAATTTGCCCACACCGGCCAACTTGGTCAAGAGTCAAGTCGAGAGTGTTTTATTGCCATCTATCCTGAAATGGAACAATGAAATTCTTACTTGCAGCAGCCCAACAGGTATGTAAACTCAGTGCTCAGTAAACACCATAATAAAACTGTTTAATACATTTTAAAAATAACAATGTAATGCAATAGGCAGCCCGGCTATATCCTTAACCACTGCACTTATGAAACAAGGTCATATTAATAAAGTTCCATGAGAAATAGAAGGAACCCAACAGGTTCAGGGGCAGCACCATGGGAGGGGAGGACACGGTGGAGTTACTGCCTTACAGTTCTAGAGACCTGGGTTCAATCCTGACCAGGGGTGCTGCCTGTGCAGAGCTTATACGGTCTCTCTGTGACAGCGTGGGTTTTCTCTGGGTGCACCGGTTTCCACCAACACTACAAAGACGTACAGGTTTGTAGGTTAATTTACTTGGGTAAAAATTGTAAATGGCCCCTAGCATGTGGGATAGCACTAGTGTACGGGGTGATCACTGGTTGGCGAGGACTCGGTGGGCAGAAGGGCCTGTTTCTGTGCTGTGTCTCATGTCTAATGATACCGGGTTCAAGGTCAGACTGATGTCTGTGCAATCATTGTGCTTGGGTCAGGGTGGGTCAGACCAAGGCATGCTGGGCTAATGCCGTACTGTATCCTGGTCACTTTAACTCAATGTCAGCTAGTACAGACTATCTCACACAGACTCCTGGCCTTGACTTGCAATGGGAGGCGTGGGTGTGGGCTATCAGGTGTGGGTTTCAAGTTGGCCTTGCTGTCGGCTGTGGGCTATCATTCTCAGCAATGGGAGTGGGGAAATTGCCCTGGATCTCCATAGTTTCTTGAGTAATGACTCCACTGCCTCAGTGCCATGATCAGGCAGCGACGTCTGTCCTTGAGAAGAGTGAGGGGTATAGGAGTGTTTGGGAAGGGTGAGGGGTTGAGGGATGCAATGTGGATGGTGGCCGTTTCCAGGGCTTGGATGTCAATGTCGACCCCATTGTGATGTCAATGTCCAGGCGTAATATTCTGCAAATGGCCCAATTTTCATGGGATAAGGAGAAAAATGCAAGCACATAAGCTCAGGTTGAGCTTGGAATGGCCAGGGTCAGATCAAATACTGACTGGGCTTTAGCTTTTACCTGACTAGATATCGGTTGCTAAGTCCCATTTTAAACAGGAGAAAGAAAGACTTCAAATGGGGAAGGGGAAGAAAAAGGGAAGTTGGAAGTGGGCTGAGCAAAGAAAAGAGGAGAAAGAAAATGCATAAATGTGAATGCTGGTGCATAGACTCATAAACAGGGGCAGCACAGTGGTGCAGCAGTTGGGCTGCTGCCTGACAGCACCAGAGACGTGGGTTCAATCCTAACTATGTGTTCTGTCTGCGCAGAGTTTGCATGTTCTCTCTGTTATTGTGTAGGTTTTCTCCAGGTACTCCGGTTTCCTCCCACATTCCAAAGACATGCAAATTTATAAGTTAATTGCCCTTAATGCACAAGATGCAAAAAGTGGGATATCATTGAACTAGTGCGTGGTTGATCACTGGTCGGCGTGGACTGGGTGGGCTGAAGGGCCTGTTTCTGCGCTGTATCTCTAAACTAAACTAAACTAAACTAAACTCCAACCAAAATTAAACTAAACTAAACTGAACTGAACTAAACATAGTGCTGAAGAAGGGTTCTGACCCGAAGCGTTGCCTATTTCCTTCGCTCCATAGATGCTGCCTCACCCGTTGAGTTTCTCCAGCATTTTTGTCTACCTTTGATTTTCCAGCATCTGCAGTTCCTTCTTAAAGATCAAATAGAACAAGTTGACCGACATCTTTAGGCTGTGCATGCCACATGCAAGAAGATGAAGAGGGCACATGAGTCAAGTGGAATATTTACTCTTCAAAGACTCTCGGGCGTCTTCATCTTTAATTGTAAACCTGAAAAAGAAATAGCAGACTGAGGAAGAAACAATTCTTCAGACTGAGGAAGGGTTTTGACCCGAAACGTTGCCTATTTCCTTCGCTCCATAGATGCTGCCTCACCCGCTGAGTTTCTCCAGTATTTTTGTCTACCTCCTGTTATATTTGATCTATTTGTTTGTGCACAACAGGTTGATTGCATTAGTTGAAACAGGGTGGACCACATGAAGATTGCAATCTCCCACCCCACGGATGTGCCTAATCAGAGCAAATTGAGAACAGTCAGGAAATCAAATGAAATTGTATCATTAGTCCCAATCGAATATTAAAGAATGGGAGAAAAAGATTGTGAGATTTCATGTCGGAACCCTTCTTTCTACCTAAAATGTTACTTATTATTTTTCTCTAGACACTGCCTACCCGCTGAGTTACTACAGCATTCTGTGATTATCTTTGGTATAAACTAACATCTGCAGTTCCTTCCCACACCAGTCCATTATAATTTGGATCACAAACTTTGGACATGCAGTCAATGCCGCATATTTGACCCAGGGATTTTAATTTTTTAGTAGACGATTAGTCATGTCGAACACTCCCGACACCATTTGTGTAACTGAACAAGAAGGGTTATTGTCATCCCATCCGCAACGTCTTAATCCCTCTCATTCTGTGACATGGTGGAATGGCAGGTAGTGGTTTTAGGAGTTCTTGGTCATTACTATTTCTTAAAAGTTTACACTTTTAGTTATAGAGTCATACAATCATACAGCACAGAAATATGCTGTTCAACTCTACTTGTCCATGGCAACCAAGATACCCCACCTAAGCCAGTCCCACCTGCCCACATTTGGCACATATCCCTCTCAACCTTTCCTAGCCATGTACCTGAGCAAGTGTCTTTGTTCATAGATTGTTATTCTAAAATTGTCAAGGACAGCATTAGTGGAGTTGTGAGGAAGATGGTGCAAATCTCAACTTGGAAAAAGATGAGAACATGAGCAATAAAGGGAGTAGTCAGCAATGTTACTCCCTGAGTTTCCACCGACGTGCATGAGATGGATTCTGAGTCTGGTTCGTTTTCTACCGGAGTGTCCAGAAACCTATCAACTCAGCCATAAATAGATGCATTCCCTTCGCATTGGCGACCTCACTAAATCTGAGAACTATGAAGATTTACAATCCGTTGCATTCTGACATTTTCCATCTTTGGAGTTCCAAATTGTTGAGCACTAAACTGGAAAATTTACCTCATGGTTCCAGGCCTCCAGCCTTAGGACGATCACCGAGGTATGGAGAACATCCATGATGAGAGGTCAAATATTAACCTGTCCCTCGTCCCACTGGTAGTAAACGCAGGTCCTGCCAAAGCCAAAACCTGTCACTGGGTATTAAGCTGGAACACTGCAAGTGGTTGCAGAGTCAATTCTCCTGAAATATTGCCATGGGATATTAACAGTTTAGTAAAGGCTTTGACAGCATAACCACTTGGGAGATTATTAGAGAAGCTTTATAGGTATGGAGGCAGGGAGTAAGAAACAAAGTGGATTAAAATATCAGCTAGCGGGAAGAAAGCAGAGAGGTGTCCATTTCCCTTGATAAAATCAACAGGCATTCCACTTCACAGTACTCCAGTGCCTCTCACAGAAATTCCATACCAATTGCAGTGCCTATCCTTGCATCAGGCTGGGCTTTGCTTTTGATGACTGAATCTAATGTTTTAATGGGCTCCACATTCATCTGATTTAAAAGCATACGAGCTACCATTGGAACAAATTCAACAGTCTGATCAATGACATAGATTTTCTCCATAGACCAGTAATGATGTGGACAAGCAAGAGATGGTCTGAAGATGGGTGTCGAACCAAAACATCACCCGTTCCATCTCTCCAGAGATGCTGCCAGTCCCGCTGAGTCACTCCAGCATTTTGTGTCTATCATCAATGGTATAGCCAATCCTGGTTGTCATTCTTCACGTCATGGAAACATAGCAAATGATCAAAGTGTAAAAACAATAACAAAAACTCTTTGAAAGTTATCTTGTCGTACATTCAGCACTTCAGTTGGACTTAAGTGATGGAAACGTCAAGCAATCTATAGGCAGAGACACAAGGAATGGCAGAAGCTGGAATATTGAGCAAAAGACAAAAGGCTGGAGGAAGTCAACAGCTCAGGTGGCATCTGTGCAGGGAAAGAGTAGGTGACGTTTCGGGTTGTGACCCTTCTTCAGTCTGACTAAAGATCCTGATCCAAAATGATGCCTATCCATTCTCTCCATAGATGCTGCCTGACGTGCTAAGTTCCTCCAGCCCTCCGTTCTAATCAAGAGACAGCCACAGCTTTGCAAGGAAGGATCTTGATTACCAGGCTGTCCGTGGAGGACTTGCAAAGGATTTTATTCCCGACCAACTTTAATCACAATCCATTGCACCAGTGAGTTATGCGCGAGTTGCAAAATATATTTGAATTCGTTACGTTGACGTTAATCAAAAGAAGTGAGTGTTATTTGTTGGCCAAATAGACAGCAACAAGGGAAAGGTTATGCTAATGGTCTGAATCTCTAGTGTAATTTCTGCTGACTTATTTTAAGGACGTGTTGGATTTATATCATGTAGGTAAATGTTGATCATTTGTTCAGCACAGATGTTAAAGAATGAGGATGCAGCCATCCAATAGTTCCAATGCTGGTTGCAGGAGTTGTATTCTGCAATCTTGGAGAATCATTTTGCAGGAGCCCTGCCAAGGAATGAAGCTCACTATTTTCAGCACAGTTCTCCGCAGATATGGCCATTAATTATAACCATAGTCATATGCACGCAAACAGGTCCTTCAGTAAGGTGTTTCATTTAAGCTCATCTTCACAAAGGTTCATAAGATCTAAGAGAAGAATGCTATTTGCTCCATCGTCTATTCCGCCAGTCAATCATGGCTGATCTATCTTTCTCTCTCAACTCCATTTTCCTGCCTTCACCGCATAACCCCTGACACCCTTATTTGTCGTGAATCTGTCAATCTCCGCCTTAAACATACCCATTAACTTGGCCTCCACAGCCGTCTGTGGCACAGTTTGTCCTATCTATGCAAATGGTAATTCACCATTGTCAGTTCAATTGCATAAAGCTGTCCAAGCATCTTTGAAATGTAGTTATTGTACCTGCCTTAACTATTTATTCTGGAAGCTCGTTCCATATACCCACTACCCTCTGTGTAAAAAATTTCCACTCAGCTTCCTAGTAAAATTTCCCACTCTCACCTTAAACATATATCCTCAAATTTTTGATTCCCCTACCCTGGATAAAAAACCTCTGTTCCTGTAAACCCACATGCCTTTATACTCCTCCATGATATTATCCCTGAGCCTCCTGTGCTCCAAAGAATAAAGTCCTAGACCCTGCCCAACTTCTCACCATAGCTCTGGCCCTCAAGTCCTGGCAATATCCTACTTAGTTCTCTGCACTCTTTCCAGGTTTAATGGCATCTTTCCAATAGCAGGGTGCTCTCTTTCCCTTTCCCCTTGAATCTCAGTCTGAAGAAGGATCTCGTCCCGAAATGTCACCTATTCCTTTTCTCCAGAGATGCTGCCTGATCCGTTGAGTTACTCCAGCTTTTTGTGTCTAACTTCATGCGGCTAAATGGTATCATTATATTGCTGACCTTATGATGTAATACAATAGTTCTGTCAAACTGCTAAAAGCTACACAGTCTTACATAAATTCCCTCACATTAATCAGTAGCTCACTGAGCTACATCCATTTCTCCAGAGACCGCTGGTCACACAAGTTACGCTGAATAAAATCAATACATTTGTAAAACATCCTCATTGAGCAGTTTGGGTCCATCTTGCCTCATGTTACAGAATACCACACTTGCCACAAACATTCCCCCATTAAATATTTCTAAATGGCTTTCTAAAACCTATACCAAATCCCTAGGATTTGAGATGTGACCCAAAGGACCTTCACCTTAATGCAATAGGAACTGATATCAGTGAATATACTGCTGTGATTTACTGTTTACATGGCCAGCCAAGCCTCGTTGTCCCTTAATCCAAAACTTAATTTTCCATTTGGCGATACAGCACGGGAGCAGGCCCTTCGGCCCACCAAGCCCGAGCCAGCGATCACCCTCTACACTAGTTCTATCCTACACTTTACACAGTTCACAATTATTTTTTACCCAATTAATAGTCACAGTCACAGAGGCTGACGTCAGAAGATCCTTCAGGGGGGTGAAACCTCGGAAAGCGCCTGGTCCTGATGGTATACCCGGCTGTGTTCTAAAAACCTATGCGGACCAACTAGCTGGAGTTATTAAGGGCATTTTTAACCTCTCACCTTTGAGGTCTGAGGTTCCCACATGCTTTAAAAGGGCATCAATAATACCGGTGCCCAAGAAGAGCAAGGTGACGTGCCTCAATGACTATCGACCAGTGGCACTAACGTCTGTGGTGACGAAGTGCTTTGAGAGGTTGATTATGGCGCATATCAACTCATACCTCGACAAGAACCTCGACCCACTGCAGTTCGCTTACCGCCACAACAGTGGATGCGATCTCACTGGCTCTCCACTACGCTCTGGACCACTTGGACAACAAAAATTCATATGTCAGGGTGTTATTCATTGATTACAGCTCGGCATTTAATATAATCATCTCCTCCAAGCTGGTTACCAAACTCTCAGATCTGGGTCTCTGCGCATCCCTCTGCAATTGGATCCTCGACTTCCTCATCCACAGACCACAGTCTGTCCGTATTGGTGGAGATGTGTCAGCCTCGATAACAATCCGCACGGGAACACCTCAAAGCTGCGTGCTCAGTCTCCTGCTGTACTCACTCTATACTCGTGAATGTGTAGCTGGACATAGTGCGATCTCCATCATCACGTTCGCCGACGACACCATTGTTGTGGGACGTATCACTGGTGGGGATGAGTCAGAGTACAGAAGTGAGATCGACTAATTGACCAAATGGTTCCAGCACAATAACCTGGCTCTCAACACCAGCAAAACCAAGGAACTGATTGTGGACTTTGGAAGGGGTAGGATAGGGACCCACAATCCCTTTTATATCAATGGGACAATGGTGGAAAGGGTCCAAAACTTCAAATTCCTGGGCGTGCATATTTCCGAAGATCTTTCCTGGTCCCAGCACACTGATGCAATTATAAAGAAAACACATCAGCGCCTCTACTTCCTGAGAAGATGACGGAGAGTCGGCATGTCAAAGAGGACTATCTCGAACTTCTACAGGTGCACAGTAGAGAGCATGCTGACCGGTTGCATCGTGGCTTGTTTCGGCAACTTGAGCGTCCAGGAACGGAAAAGACTGCAGAAAGTTGTAAACACTGCCCAGTCCATCATCGACTCTGACCTCCCCACCATCCTAGGGATCTATAATAGTTGCAGCCTCAAAAATGCTGCCAACATCATCAAGGACCCACACCATCATGGCCACACACTCATCTCTCCGCTGCCATCAGGCAGAAGGTACAGGAGCCTGAAATCTGGTACATCCAGGTTCATGAACAGCCACTTCCCCACAGCCATCAGGCTATTCAATTTGCCATCAAACAAACTCTGAACAATAACAGCCTATTGCACTTTATCTGTTTATTTATGTTAATATATATATATGGTCTATGCTGTATAGACACACTGAACTGTTCTCTATTTATGCTTACAATACTCTGTTGTGCTGCAGCAAGCAAGAATTTAATTGTCCTATCTGGGACACATGACAATAAACTCTCCTGACTTGACTTGACTTGACAATTAACCTAAAAACCAGTACGTCGTTGGAGTGTAGGAGGAAAACAGAGTACCCGGAGAAAACCCACACAGGTCACAGGGAGAATGGAAAACTCCGTACAGGCAGCACCCGTGTAAGGCAGCAACTCTACTGCTGCGCCATCCTACGCCCCATAATTTTTGATGTTATATGGAACTCTTCAGCTGTCAAATTTTAGTTCATTGAGGAAAAATATTTAGATTCAAGCAAAATCCATTTTCAACAGTTTGTAGCAATAAGTGTACGAACTCACAGTTCAAATGAAAAGATGCTGCCTTTATGCTTGGTGTTATATCATCAGCTTATGAACTGAAATACAATGTCAAATACCGGTACAAATTTAGCTGCTGCAAACCCTGAATATAACGTGGATCTCAAGAGTCGTGGAAAAAATAGCACAGAGGTAAGGTGAGCTTGGATTTGACATTCCTTTGTGAATCAAGAATCAGCTCACCTACATTTCTGAAATCCTTGCCAAAAGCATTCATTCAAAGGACAAAAACATGGGATCTGCACTCATGCCACTGGCAGAAGTCCATAGATAAACTGAAAACAGAAATTAAACCCATATTGTTCAAACTACAGACTATCATGGGGCTGATTTATTGGGTTCCCCTTACGATGTCAACTGTGCCTCAGTTGGTCACTTGATGTCAACTGTGCCTCAGTTGGTCACTTTGTGTCTTTTTGAAGTAAATATCTGATACTGAGGTAGCCTGAGAGCTGTGGTGAGAGGAAAGTGTTCTGAAAGGCACCACACTATATGTAAACTTCCAGCTCACAACTTTAACAACTCTCAGACTCTGTGGTAGTTTAGTTTAGTTTATTTTAGAGATACAGTGCTGAAACCGGCCCTTCGGCTCATTGAGTCCGTGACGACCAGCAATCCACGTACATTAACGCTATCCTACACACACTAGGGACACAGTTATACCAAGCCAATTAACCTACAAACTTGTATGTCTTAGGAGTATGGGAGGAAACACACGCAGGTCACGGAGAGATTGTACCATCTTTGCTCAGCCAGTACCCATAGTCAGGATTGGACCCGGGTCTCTGGTGCTGTAAGGCAGCAACTCTACCGCTGCACCACCATGCCACCCCAGTGCCAATGGAGACAGTAGTGTGAAGCCCAGTGGGTGGCAGGGAGAATGCATGGTGCAGGAGCTAACACTGGAACCCAGAGCAACAGTCAGCAATGGCCAAAGTGAGGGAACCGTTCAGGTGTTAGGAATTTGAGTTTCAGTCTTGTTTATGGTTACAATGTACCGAGGTACAGAGAAAAGCTTTTGTTGCGTGCTCACCAGTCAACAGAAAGATAATACATGATAATAATCTAGCCATCCACAATGTACAGATACATGACAATGGGGATAACATGAATAACGTTTACTGCAGATAAAGTACAGTAAAGTCCGATCAAAGATAGCCTGAGGGTCTCCAATGAGGTAGATAGTAGCTTAAGACTGCTGTCTAGTTGTTGATGGGATGGTTCTGTTGCCTGATAACAGCTAGGTACAAACTGTCCCTGAAACTGAAGGTGTGCGTTTTCACACTTCTATATCTTTTGCCTGATGGGAGAGTGGAGAGAAGGGAGTGGCCGGGGTGCGACTCGTCCTTGATTATGCTGGTGGCCTTGCCGAGGCAGCGTGAGATGAACCTAATGCTCAGGAAAGGACAGAGTTGGTGAAGGGCAATGAAGCCAAGTGTAGGTTCAAAATCAGCACCCTGGGCCCACAAGAATAAAGCAGGATCCTTTACTTTAAAAAAACGTAAAACCGTAATTGTAAACTGTATTCCAAACTGTATCTTTAGTAGGAATTAAATACATTGGGAGATAAAAAAGCAATAAAATAACAGAGATGCAGTAAATAGCATCTAACGACAGTTTTAATGCCTCTCCATCCCATCGTCAATGCATAGAAATAGTTCAAAAATAAATGCACAAATTAGCCATGCACATTATTAGTTTACAAAGCAGGATTCACTCATTCAATGATTCAATGCAACACAATGAATCAATGATAATCTATGTTTAAGAAAAAACTATAGACGCTGGAAAACTCTAAGGTAGACAGAAAGCTGGAGAAACTCAGCGGGTGAGACAGCATCTATGGAGTGAAGGAATGGGTGACGTTTCGGGTCGAGACCCTTTTCCAGACCAAGGGGAAAGGAAAAGAGAGATATTGACAGTGATGTAGAGAAGTATAGAACAAATGAATGAAAGATGCAAAAAAGTAACGATGATAAAGGAAACAGGTCATTGTTCGCAGTTTGTTGGTTACGAACAAGAAGCTGGTGGGACTTGGGTGGGGAGGGATGGAGAGAGAGGGAATGCCGGGGTTACTTGATGGTGGAGAAATCAATATTCATACCATTGGGCTGTCAGCTGTCCAAGTGAAATATGAGATGCGGTTCCTCCAATTTGCATTTAGCCTCACTCTGACAATGGAGGAGACCTAGGACAGAAAGGATAAGGGTCTGTCCCACTTTCATGATCTAATTCGCGACCTTCTTTACTCGTGGACATTTTTCTTCAGGCTCGAAAAATGCCCCGACCTACTTGATGCCACGATTACCTACAACTAGCATCACGGCCTGCTACAACCTACCTACGACCTCCTACGACATCCTACGACTTTGTGACGACCATGCTGCGAGTACGAGTCAAGGGCAAGCTTGGCAGAGGTTGTGAAAGTGGGACAGGCCCTTCAGTGTGGGAATAGGTAGGAGAGTTAAAGTGTTTCGCAACCGTGAGATCAGGTATGTCCAGGGGGTGGGCGATTGCAACCTTCACGTGGTCCACACTGTTTCGACAAATGCAATCAACCTGGCGTGCATAAACTGGGGGGACTCTGTCCCTATGGCGACTGGGGGATGGGATGCAAGGATGGAGCTATGGGGTACCAAGGAGACACATGCAAGTTCATGTTTGGTCATCGTTGTTCTCAGCGGCTTCTCCGCCAGTTCCCACTTTTTTCTTTGGCGGCCAACCTCCTCCAGGTCCCTCTTTGAATCCCCCCCCCCCCCCCCCCCGCCCCTCCCCCGCCCACCACCATGAGCTGCGTCATCTTTGTTTTCTGTTTTCAGCGGCACAACGGCCCGTCCTTGGCCGGCGACTGGGTCGTCTCTTGCACGGCTCCGCGGCGTTCTCCGGGAACTTCCCTTCTCGGCAATTTGCAGATGTATGTACCCAATATTTTACATTTTTTCTTGGAGTATGGATGTCACCAGCAAGGATTCAGTTATTCCCATTCCCTAATTGCTTCCTGTATTGAATGGCTTACTGAACCACTTCAGGGACAGCTAAGCACATTATTGTGCTGCTGAAGTCACACATGGTCAGATCAGATCAGATCAGATCAGTTTCTTTCTCTGAAGGATACAAGTGAACCAGATGGGTGTTTACAACAACAGTCCAGTGGTTAGAGGATTAGGATTAATGACAGGGACTTTGTAAATGATTCATATGTTGTTACAGTCACAGTGACACAGCCGGAGGCCCAGGTTGGATCCTCTCGTCGGGTGCTATCTATGTGGCGGTTGTACTTTTATCCTTTGACTGCATGGGAATCCTCCGGGTAATCTTGTTTCCTCCCACATCCCAGAAATGTGCAGGTTTGTAGGTCAATTGGCCTCCGTAAATTTCCCCTGGTGTGTAGGGAGTGGATGCGATAGTGGGAAGACATAGAACCAGTGAGAATGGGCGATGGTTAGTTGGCGTGGACTCAGTGGGCTGAAGGGCCTGTTTCCATGCTGGATCTTTAAACTTAAAAACTAAATGTTGACTTTCCTTGCTACTTGTGGAGAGATTTGAGTCCGTAGTTCACAATCAACAGTCCTGATCTTTAGAGACTTGTCTGATAATTTAACCTCAACATCACCACAGCAAATAGAGATGGCTCACAAGCAAATGAGTTCAATTGGGGAAAAATAAGAGAACAGGAATTGGGAAGTCATGTTGCAGTTATATATAGTTATATAGTTCACCCAGCACATTACCTCTTTAATCTTCTCCCATCAGGAAGGAGATATAGAAGCATTAAAAGTAAAACATCTCGCTTCAGAGACAGCACCTATCTCCAAGCCATCAGATATTTGAATTTGCACTAATCACTTTTCACTTTCTTTTGCACTTGCACTTACGCTTATATGACGCTGCTGGGTACTGTCCTTCCTGCATATATTGTCCTTCGTACGGTATTGTCTGTATTATTTATTGTGGTGTATGTGGTGGTTGTATTGTACTGTATTGTATCTGTCTGAGAGCGAACCAAGACACATTCCTATCAACTTGTTAACATGGCAATATATTTCTTGAATCTTGAATGCTGAGGCCACATTTAGAATATTGTTGCCAGGCTAGAGGGAACTCAGTCAAAGTATTGAGTATAGGAGTTGGGAGGTCATGTTGCAGTGTATAAGGCGTTGCTGAGGCTGCATTTAGAATATTGCGTTCAGTTCTGGTGACCATGTTATAGGAACTATGTTAAGCTGGAAAAGGTGCAGAGAAGATTTACGAGGATGTTGCCAGGATTCAAGGACCGTGAGTTATGGGGGAGAGATTGAACAGGATAGGACTTTATTCCTTGGAGCGCAGGAGGATGAGGGGTGATCTTATAGAGGTGTACAAAATCATGAGAGAAATAAATCAGGTAGACGCACAGTCACTTGCCCAGAGTGGGGGAATCGAGTACCAGAGGACATAAGTTTCAGGTGAGGAGAAAAGATTTAATATGAACTTGAAGGATAACTTTTTCATACAAAGGGTGGTATGTGTATGGAACGAGTTGCCGGAGGAGGTAGTTGAGGCAGGTACTATCGCAATGTTGAAGAAACATTTAGACAGGTATATGGATAGGAAAGACTTAGAGGGATACTAGATTAAGTGGGACCCGTTGGGTCCCATGTACACACGGGAGGGCTGGTCCCCCAATGTAATATTCCACCTCTCCACCAATTCCAATATTTGTGGCCAGTGGGAGGGGGAGGAGGGGGGGCTTTCTGGAGCGCTAGTATGGGTGTTGTGTGCTGAAGGGACTGGTTTCCAGAAGGCTAGTATAGACATTATGGGCCAAGTGCAGTTTCTTACTACTTCAAGCAGGGTGAAAGGCCACCAAATTCAAGTGCCGTTTCATACCACTTCAAGCAGGGTGCAAGGCCACCGAATCCAGGTGCAGTTTCCTAGCACTTCAAACCACCATAAAACCACACAAATCACCACAAAAACACCACACTCACAATTCAGTAGACATTCAGTGTGTTCAGTTGATTCACAGCTCAGTCAGAGACGTGACCTCTCCTTCTCCCATCTTGCAGAGACTGAACCACACCCACACTGCCGGGTTTTATAATCTCTCCCCCTTCCACCATAAGGGGCGTGGCCTTCATGGCGTGATTGATAGGTGAGAGATTCTCAACATTTTTTAAACACTAATAACACTTGTATTTTTCAGTGATAGGAAGAATCCTCTGCACCTGATGAGCGGAGGGGGACTGAGTAAGATGGCCAAAAATCACAGCCATAAGTAGTAGTGTTTTATCTAAAATCAATATACAGTGCAAACAGGAAGTTGTCAAGTTTCCACCACCAACAGCCATTTGCAGTGCTTTACTTCCAACCAACCACTATCAACAGCCATTTGCAGTGCTTGACTTCAAACCAACCACCACCAACAGCCATTTGCAGTGCTTCACTTCAAACCAACCATCACCAACAGCCATTTGCAGTGCTTCACTTCAAACCAACCACTTTTTCATTTTCAAACTACATTAAGGGCACTCAAAGTCAGAAAAACCACACCCACAGTTTAGTAGACATGTGTTCAGTGTTATTCTCAGCTCAGACTGAGAGACGTGACCCTCTCGCTCCCCCATCTTGCAGAGACTGATTGAGGCACACAACGCTTCCGGGTTTTATAGTCCCTCCGGAAGGGGCGAGGCCTTCAGGAGTGAGAATCTCAACATTTTTTAAACGCTAATAACTCTATTCTTTTTCATCGATGGGAAAAATCTTCTTGTCCTGCACAGCGGAGGGAGACTGAGAAAGATGGCCAAAAATCACAGCCGTAAGTGGCAGCGTTTTTTCTAAAATCAATATACAGAACAACAGGAAGTGGTCAAGATCAGACTTTTAGTAATATAGATGGGCCAAACACAGGCAGGTGGGACTAGTGTAGATGGGACATGTTGGTCAGTATGGGCTAGTTGGGCTGAAGGGCCTGTTTCCATGCTGTATGACTCTATGACTCTAAATCTTGATATTTTTGTGCCATAAAAGTTTAACAAACCAATTGATGAATCTGGTGTTTTCCCCAGAGCTGCTGGCCTAGAATATATTAATGTATTCCTCCACAGCAGCAGAAATGATCTCATTGTGTCACTGCTGCAGGCTTTGAGTAATTGGAGTGAGATTCTAGTTCAGAAACTTTGAGCAAGGTTTGGTCCTATATTTATCTTCGAGATACCTTCCTCTCCCCTTCAACATTCAGAACTGCAGGGATAAGCACTTACTCCTGTAGATGTCTCTACAATCTAGGGCCCACGCAAGCCTATCTGGGTTGCACTGATGGAGAGAGAGACTGTTAATATTACAACGCATCCAATGCCAATGAGGAGATGTAGCAATGTGAGGGGTGAGGGAAATGGGGAGGGGATTTATTTATGGCTGTGAATTAAAGTAGATAATTTTAAGAAGCTCTGTGATCGGCAGTCTGCGTAATAGTTGGATGTGACCATCGCAATACCTCAGACAGAACTGACAAGATCTGCTTCATAATACGTCACCAGCCAACATATTCATCACTGCGGCAATCCAGGTATCAGCTCTCCCCTGAGCTTAGTGAGTGTGCCAATGTGAAACTCTCACCCAGTTTTCCCCCCAATTTCATTGTGGGAGCCAGCACACAACCTAGTGAATTGTGGCAGACTTGAGCACATACTTGAGTACAGATCCGTCACGTACTCCACACGGTGGCTCTTTCCAGCATTCTTTTATTTAAACTTGGACTAACCCAAAAGCTGTGCTTTATTTCCAATTAACAACATTTTTGCGCTGCAGAAAGTTTCCAATATTTAAAAGCAAAATAAAGCAGATGTTCGAATCCTGAAATAAAAGGGAAAATACTCAAAAAAAGTAGCATCAGCCAGCATCCATGGAGCGAGAGAGAGTTCATCGCATCTGAAACATTAGCTCTATTTCTCCCTCCACTGATACTGCCTGATATCCTAAGTATTTTCCGTGTCATTGTTTGGATAAACCTCAAAGTTGTCTTTCCTTTCCTTTCACTGTCATTTGGTGCGAGAGACTTTTTTATTATTTAAAAGCAAAATGCTGTAGATGTTCAGATTCTGAAATAAAAAGAGAAAATGCTCAGAAAAACACCCAGCGGATCAGCCAGCATCTGTGGAGAAAAAAGTTGAGCTCTGAAATGTTGTTTGCTCTCTTTCTCTCTCCACGGATGCTGCCTGAGCTGCTAAGTTTTTAAGCGTTTTCATTTTAGAGATACAGCATGGAAACAGGCCCTTCAGCCTACTGTCATAGAAACGTAGAAAATTGATGCAGAAGTGGGCCATTCGGCCCTTCAAGCCAGCACCGCCATTCAATATGATCATGGCTGATCAGCCAAAATCAGTACCCTGTTCTTGCTTTTTCCCCATATCCTTTGATTCCATTAGCCCTACGAGCTAAATCTAACTATCTCTTGAAAACATCCAGTGAATTGGCTTCCATTGCCTTCTGTGGCAGAGAATTCCACAGATTCTCTGCCACAGATTACGTCATATGTACGTAAATTGTCCCTGGTGTGTAGGAGAATGTTAGTGTAAGGGTTGATCTCTGGATGGTGCAAATTCCGTGGGCCAAAGGGCCTGGTTCCACAAAGTATCTCTAAAGTCTAAAGTCAACGGTATTGTGGGAGTTCTGTATCCAGCATACAAGCTGGCAGCTTACCTTCATCCTATCAAGGTCTTAGGTTTGGGCAATAGATATTCAATCTCTGCCATTGAGGAAACCGTGGTAGCTTGTATTCAGTGTCCTGAGATTTTGAAATGTAGGACAGATATTATCCAGGAGAACAGTGTCAAATTTTCCATAAGTTAATTAGGAACATGCTTTTTCAGGCTAAACCAGTGATTTAAGCAGCATTGGCTATTAACAACATTTCTATCTCACACTGATTTTGCTTTTGATCTCCGTAAACCTTTCTTTCTTATTCTTTTCACTCTCCCTTTCTCTCCCTCTCTCGCTCTCTCTCTCTCTCTCACACTCCCTCACTTGTTATGAATGGAGCAAGATCTTCACTAAACCTTAACACCAGCATCTACCATTACACAGGCTGTGAAAACTTCAATGGAAAGTATAAGATGCAAGTCAGTCCATCTGCTGATGAAAGCAGGTTAAATTTAACCCGTTCCCTCAGCACATTCTAGTGCTGAACGATGAACTTTCTCCCACATGACCCCCAATTATTGTGGCCAGAGTATTTAAAAATACATTATTAATTCGTGCAGCAAGGTTGAATAATTAATACTAAAGAAGACAACGTCACTGCAAACCAAAAAGGCAGATTAGAAGGAGGTGTGGCACTCAAATGTTAGGATGTGTAGCCACTTGAGGCTTTATGTGGTAATTAAGAAATCATCTCACTCTTCTAATGAAGCTTACATTAATTTTAGATGGCAGATACAACATGTTCGCTATTGAGCCAAAGCATAAATTGAAAGGAGCTAGTGCTCTACATTTTATTTGAAGACTAATACACCTTTGCAAATGGAAATTTAACAGACCAGTTGCTCATTGCTGCTTAAACATCTGGTTGTTTTTTCATTCACTTGCAATTGGACACGTAAACACACACGCACGCACACACACACACAGTACGACATTGCCCTGTTTGTTTAAGGCATAATGGATTAAAGCAATTAATTCTCTCTCAGCATCATGACTAACGGCTTGTTGCTGTGGCTGAAGACACCTTCATCAATTTAATGCACCCTCCTTCACAAAGCTTTGAGATTATATCCTGTCAGCACAAG
This sequence comes from Leucoraja erinaceus, assembly GCF_028641065.1. Taxonomy (NCBI): domain Eukaryota; kingdom Metazoa; phylum Chordata; class Chondrichthyes; order Rajiformes; family Rajidae; genus Leucoraja; species Leucoraja erinaceus. Next base: position 28,613,338 of record NC_073396.1, read on the forward strand.
ACGCAGGACAACAAACAAGGAGTATAATAATCATTTTAAGCCTGCACACCACAGAGGTTTTCTACAAACTGCTGGCATTAATCGATTTGTATTCACTGTAACAGATTCACTTTGACTGTTCATTTTCTTTATCTTTATTTGCTTTCTGATGCTTTCTGCTGCTAACTCCCTGCTGTATTTTCTACTCTAGATTTTCTTCATGCACAATCGGTCAATTATTCCTTTTGTTCTCAAATCAAAGTTCCTACAACCAGAAATAATCTGTGATCTAACTCCAAGCGCCTGCTTTTCTCCTACATCACTCAAGACCTTTCATTCACGAAAATCTATCAACTTCAGATTTTAAATCTTCTTTACTTTCAAACTGTTTTGATATATTAGCTCTTTAATAGTAAGATTAAACGAGAACTTACCAGTTTGAAGTTTGATCTTTATTTTATGAGAAGTTGCGATGAGGGATTACGTGAAGAAGCCCGCCAGCCCGCATGCGCGTCAACCTTCAAAGCAGCGGTGTGAAATCACAGAAAACAGTTGCTGAACTGATTATAGGAAGATTCGAGAACTAGAACAACCACATGATCTTTATGAGAAGAGGGTTGGGAGCGGAGGGCACGTAATCCCTCAACGCAACTTCTTCAACATAAATAAAGATCAAACTTTAAACTGGTAAGTTCTCATTTAATCTTAAGGGCCTGTCCCACGAGCATGCGACTCCATGCGGCAAACGCGACCTAAAGGGCCTGTCCCATGAGCATGTGACTCCATGCGGCAAGCCTAACGTGGTCGCTTGAGCCGTATGGCCTCACGGGGCCGGTCCCACTTCGATTGCCGGAGCCGTATGGAGCTGTGCGGATCTGACCGTGTTCAAAAATTCCACGTGGCAACAGCCTGTTGGCCCGCAGCCGCCTCAACACCGTACGCACCGCCTCGATGCTGTACGTCATGCGCAAACTTCCCACGAACTTCGCTTGAACTTCATGTCACTCACTCGACCTCCGCGCCGCCCCACCTTCTGGTTTGCTTGCGCTTGCCGCATGCAGTCGAATGCTCGTGGGACAGGCCCTTTAGGTCGCGCTTGCCACATGCAGGTCAGATGCTCGTGGGACAGGCCCTTTACTATTTTACTTTGAAGTCACGTGAGTGACTACATGAAGATTTTAAAGCTCTGTGATTTCATGCCGTGAACACGAGTCCATGCAACACACTGCATTAGTTGACCAGAAATGATTGAAAAGATAATGCATTCAGACATGACATAGATTTAAAACATGCTGATGCTATTAAAAGCAAATAATAAGCAAATTATTGAATAGAACTTAAAATTGAGTTGTCAAACGAACCCGGCCTGGCAATCGGTTTATTATAAAAGGTTTGGAAAGTCCGCTCATTCGACCATCCTGCTGTCGCTAGGATGCGGTCCAGCGAAACCTCCATGAATCTTGCTGCTGATGTTATCGCAGTCCTGGTGGAATGAGATTTAAAAACATCGGTGTTCACTCCTGCACCAGCCAATACATATCTAAACCATCTGGAGATGGTCTGCACTGAAACCCTCTTGTGTGGTTTTTTGTGGCCAACGAACATTGCCAGCTCAGTGCCTCTAAGGTTCTTTGTAGCCTAAAAAATTAATGAATATGTGTGACAGCTTTAGCCCCAATGCCCCCGGTTAGTTTAATTAACTCATTTACATAGAATGTTATTTTGTTGGTAGATGTAACCATTCTGTTCAGCTGTAGCTTATGCAATAACTGGATGCGTTGCGCTGAAACCAGCGCCATGAGCATAACTACCTTATATTAGAGCTGGGTCAAAGATAAGGACATAGCTGGAGCCCACTAGCCCATAGTGTTAACACAATGTTAATACCCCATACTACCGTGTACCTGGGCCAGGTCCAGGTTTTTAACCTGTTTGGGTAGATCTTCCCGAACAGAAGATTCGGTGGCTGGACATTGCTGGCCTTACATAAGCTTGCAAATTTGGGATTTAAGGCAGGTCTGATGGCATTCTTCCGAAAGCAGTTCATTTCGAAGTGTTCATTGCATATCAACGCCAGGGCATTTTGCTGGACGTCCGATAATGGCCCGCCAACCACAGATCTGGCAAATGCCATGATGCCTGAAGCCAGCAATTTTAAAATTCTTTGGAGTTTCATTTCTTGTGCTTTGATGCCCCCTCCAATGTATGCCCAGATAGAGCTGTTCACTGCCAGCACTTTCAGGGATGCACACTTTACAGGTGTATGATATTTTACAGCCGTTTCAACCGTCACCTCTTCCTGTAATTGATGCGACGTGAAGAAGTTTATGCTGGAAGCCAGCTCTTCTTGCAGCGGCTCCCCTGTTTGCGAGGGTATCACAAACCTTGATGCCATGGCAAGCAATTCTTGAACCTCACGCATGTCATGCATTCCAGTATGTTCCACGGACATACCTCCGAATTCAGAGTCAGTCATATACTGACCCCGTACACTCCCCTCCTCAGAGTGGGAGATATTAAGCCGCCCTAGACCAGGTGCTGCCGCAGGCTCGCAAGGAGACCTGCGCTGATATGTCCCCGTTTCACGGTGCATATCATGATGGAGCATCCTTTCCATAAAGTGCTCCATCCGGGACAAACGCCCGAAGACGCCATCCATGTTTGTAGGAGGAGAATCCTCCTGGCCTGACTCGTCTGAGTACACAGGCCTATCAGACTTCCTTTTGGCTTTGCCCCCTTTCGGGGTTGCCAAAGTGCTTTGGGCAAGCACCAAGTCTGAAGTCGCTGACCGCACTGACAGCGACTCGGACGGCGAAACCAACGGCCGCCGGCTACCCGCACTCCCGCGGTCCTCCGTAGCCGGTTTCCCCGCAGCCCGTCTGGATTTCGCCCTGGATTCCATTATCCGTAGCAATTGGAAACTCTGTAAAGAGAAATTTTCCACCAAAAACCCGACCTCAGAATAAGTTTAAAACTTACCTGCAGGATTTTTAAACTTACAACGAGGCTCCTCCCAGCCAGTCGTGCGCCATGCGTTAGTCGTATTGACGTGCATGCGGGCTGGCGGGATTCTTCACGTCGTCACTCATGTGACTTCGAAGTAAAATAACAGATTAAAATGGCAGCAGGTGGAAATGTCATTAGTATTTTTCGTCTCGTGTTTTGCTCTGTAATATTGACCGGTTTCAATGTCATGCAAACCACCAGTACATCTTTCCTGACTTTCCTATTTATTAATATGAGATGTACATTTGGAAGATGGACACAAAATATTTTAGTAACTCGTAGATGCCCATAATCTCTTGTCCAGAGTCGGGGAATTGAGGTCCAGAGGACAAAGGTTCAAGGTGAAGGGGGAAAGATTTAATAGGAATCTGAGGGGTAATTTTTTCACACAAAGGGTGGTGGGTGTATGGAACAAGCTGCCCGATGTGGTAGTTGAGGCTGGGACTATCCCAACGTTTAAGAAACAGTTAGACAGGCACATGGATAAGACAAGTTTGAAGGGCTATGGACCAAACGCGGGCAGGTGGGACTAGTGTAGCTGGGACATGTTGGGCGGTGTGGGCAAGTTGGGCCGAAGGACCTGTTTCCACACTGTATCACTGTATGACTCTATGACTCTGTAACTCAGTGGGACAGGCAGCATCAGCCAGATGGAGACGAGGAAACACTTTTTCACACAGAGAGTTGTTGTGAGAATTCTCTGCCTCATAGGGCAGTGGAGGTCGATTCTCTGGATACTTTCAAGAGCGAACTAGATAGGGCTCTTAAAGATAGCAGAGTCAGGGGATATGGGGAGAAGGCAGGAATGGGGTACTGATTGGGGATAATCAGCCATGATCACATTGAATGGCGGTGCTGGCTTGAAGGGCCGAATGGCCTACTCCAGCACCTATTGTCTATTGTCTATTGTTTATTGTCTACCTCTGGATAGAAGGAAAGGGTGGGGCATCCACTGTGATATAGCTATTTCATACCCATTGTTCATAATCCAAATTAACCACTGAATAACAGTTAACAGGCAAAATCAAGAGTCAAGAGTGTTTTATTGTCATATGTCCCGGACGGCACAATGAAATTCTTACTCGCTGCAGCAAAACAGAATATGTGAATATGTAAACATTGTATATAACGGGAAAAAAAATAAAAAGTTCAATAAATAACAAATATAGTGTAAATAACAAATAATAATATAGTCTTTTGCAGTTCACAGGTCAAAGCTTATTTGTTGTGTTTAATAGCTTGATGGCTCTGGGGAAGTAGCTGTTCCTGAACCTGGATGTTACACTCTTCAGGCTCCTGTACCTTATTACTGATGGCAGTGGTGAGATAAGTGTGTGGCCAGGATGGTGTGGGTCCTTGATGATTTTGGCTGCCTTTTTGAGGCAGCGACCACTATAGATTCCTTCAACGGTGGGGAGGTCAGAGCCGGTGAAGTTCTTGGTAGTGGTCACAGCATTTTGTAGTCTTTTTCGCTCCTGGACGTTCAAGTTGCCGAACTAGGCCACGATAGAACCAGTCAGAATGCTGTCTACCGTGCACCTGTAGAAGTTTAGGAGAATCCTCTTCGACATGCCGAATCTCCGTAATCTTCTCAGGAAGTAGAGTCGCTGATGTGCCTTCTTTACAATTGGATCGGTGTGCTGGGTCCAGGAAAGATCTTCTGATATATGCACGCCCAGGAATTTGAAGTTATTGACCCTCTCCACCACTATATAAACAGGATTGGGGGTCCTCATCCTTCCCCTACTAAAGTCCACAATCAGTTCCTTGGTTTAACTGATGTTGCGAGCCAGGTTGTTGTGCCGGCACCATTTGGTCAGTCGATCAATCTCACTTCTATACTCTGACTCGTTCCCATCTGTGATTCGTCCAACCACAGTGGTGTCATCGGCGAACTTGATGATGGAGTTCGCACTATGACCGGCTACACAGTCATGGGTATAGAGTGAGTAAAGCATGGGCTGAGCACGCAGTCTTGAGGTGCTCCCACACTAATTGTTACTGAGGATGAAGTGGTTCCTCCAATTCGAACATACTGTGGTCTGTGGATGAGAATGTCGAGGATCCAATTGCAGAGGGATGCGCAGAGGCCCAGTTCCGTGAGCTTAGTAACTGGTTTGCAAGGGATGATGGTATTAAACGCCAAGCTGTATTCTATAAACAACAGCCTGACATAGGTCTTTTTATTATCCAAGTGGTCCAATGCGGAGTGGAGAGCCAGTGAAATTGCATCTCCCGTTGACCTGTTGTGGCGGTATGCGAACTGTAGTTGGTCGAGGTTCTTGTCGAGGTTAGAGTTGATATGCACCATAAACAAGCTCTCAAAGCACTTCATCACCACTGGTCTATTGTGGACTATCGTGCCACTGGTCGATAGTCATTGAGGCACGTCACCTTACTCTTCTTGGGCACCGGTATTATTGATGCCCTCTTAAAGCATGTGGGAACCTCAGACCTCAGAAGTGAGAGGTTGAAAATATCTGCAAAAACTCCCGCCAGTTGGTCTGCACAGGTCTTGAGAACTCGACCGGGTATACCATCAGGTCCAGGCGCTTTCCGAGGGTCATTATTCCCGAGGCTTTCCGAGTAGCATATTCATTCAGGTCCGTTGCAAAGTCCCTGAACATTGCGCAGTCTACAGACTCCAAGCAATCCTGGAGTTGTTCCTTTGCCTGGTCAGGATGATGGAGGTGAATTCCCTCGGTAGGTAGAAGGGACAGCACTTCACCACCAGATGTTCGAAGTGTGGAGAGCAGGAGTTGGATAGGACAGCCACACCTGAGCACCACGCAGAGTTGACCATGAGGCAAATGTCCCTTTCCCAGATGCCAGCGTACGGTCCTTACGGTGGATGGAGAACCCTTCAGGCTGGACCACTGAGTCAGAGGAGCTTGGGGTGAGCCATGTCTCTGTGAAACAGAACACAGAGCATTCCCTCAGCTCCCTTTGGTAAAGCAGCCTTGACCTTAAGTCCTCCACTTTGTTTTTAGTGACTGTACGTTGGCCAGTAGGATAGTAGGGACAGGAGGCCGAAGTCCTCTACGCTTCAGACTTACGTAGTCCTACCCGACCACCACGTTTCCATACTCCATGAAGCCCTCGGTGTTTAAAGGTACAGTACTTGCGAGTCTCCGCGAGGTCAGGGATTCCCCTGAGTTCGGGGATTCCCTTAAAGTCGGCACCTCCAGCTCCGTTGCTGCTGGGTGATCCTGTCTGATGGCCTCGATTCCGAACTCCATGAAGGCCTCCCCAGTGTTTACAGGTACAGTACTTACTGTACATGCGCACCTCCGCGAGGTTCGGGATTCCCGTCCGATCGGGGATTCCCTTACAGTCGCTATCTTCGGGAGTTCGCAGAAGCGCAAATGCATTTAGATGCATTAGCAGCTCGCTACTTATATAGTTGATTTCTGCAGATTGATACAGATGAGCTCAGAAATACTATATTTGAAGATTTTCTATTGTGCCGCTGGCAAAATGTCGCCGCAGGTAGGCGCCATCTTAGATGTGCGATTGGGTTAATTGCTGAATAAAGATCACAGTGCACTGTCTAACAAAAGCAGATCTTTCTGCCATCATTGCACCATGGTTACAGTGGGTGCCATTGACACAAACTACTGCAATAACTTCCCAAAGCTACTCTGACAGCATCTTCCAAATCCCCTGACTTCCACCACCAAAAAAAGGCAAGGATAACATTGCAGCCAGAGACTTGACATCACATATCCCAACGGCTATTGAAAGGATAGACACAAAGTGCTGGAGTAACTCAGCGAGTCCCACAACATCTCTGGAGAGAAGGAATAGGTGACAGTTCGGGTCGGAGTCCTTCTTTGACGTCACCTTTTCCTTTTCTCCAGAGGTGCTGCCTGACCCGCTGAGTTACTCCAGCATTTTGGGTCTATCTTCGATATAAACCAGCATCTGCAGTTCCTTCCGACAGATATTGGGAGGATACTGCTGGCTAGAGAGAGAGAATGAGAGAAATGCTGGGGCCACAAAAACTGGCTTACACCAAAGATATGCACATAATGCTGGAATAACTCAACAGGTCAGGCAGCATCTCTGCAGAAAGGAATAGGTCACGTTTCGGAAGGACCTCAACTTGAAACGTTACCTATTCCTTTTGCACAGAAACATTCTAAGCTGGTTGTCTCGTGTGGAACTGAGGTGACATTGTGTTGCCATCTGACATTAAAGTCACGGATGCAGAGAAAGCGCTTCCAATGGTAGCATCTTGGTAGAGCGTGATTCTTCTCCCAATACTTATCTCCCAGCCAACAGCATTGAAATTGCCATTCAGATACTGTAAATAACTTACCACATTGCTTATGTTACTGTGAGCCACGTTGCCCAACATTACACAGTGACTACACTTCAAATAAATTACTTTGTTGGTTGCGAATCTTAAGGCTGGAAAATGTATTAACGTAAATTCTTTCTCTGTTTCTCACTAGCTTTCTTCAATGAGAATTTACAAGATTGCATTGCACTCCACTGCCAGTGACTGCAAATGGTGCTACAAACTCAGTGACAAAACTAGCCAACTCCCAACATCATCCTTCTTTGTCACAGCCTCCGATTATTCCCGATGACCCTGGTGAAGTTTGCAATGCATTCACACAGCACTTACACAATGCAGAATGTAAGGTAGACAAAATGCTGGATAAACTCAGCGGCTGAGGCAGCATCTATGCAGCGAAGGAATAGGCGACGTTTCAGATCGAGACCCTTCTTCAGACTGAACAAATAATTCAGAATGTAAAATAAAATATGGAAATTAGATTATCTCCCCTAAGTTATATTATTGATAGTTTATCCTATTTTTCTAATTTCTTTCTTTCTTTCTTTATTTAAAAAAAATATATATATATTTTAAAAAAAGAAAAAAAATGGAAATTCATTGTGCTCCATATGAATATTAATTCAGGAGACTTCTGCAGAGGACCTTAACTTTTACACTTATATTCCATCAAGATGAGGTACAACAAATTCTGGGTTTTTTTCAACAAATGCATGTCGTGATATTGTATAAAGCATTTCTCTGTCAATGAGCTTTAAATACAATGCTGCTTTTTCTGTTTCTCTGTCCATGCTATTCCTGAGTGAGTCAGCCAATTTGAAACTGGGTTACATGCTCTTTGTTACTGAGAACCGTTTGCCTACTACATGCGAGTTGGAAGTGAGGAAAATGGAGATACACAATACACAAATAGAGAAATAGGGCTATTAAATCCCAAAGGAAGAAAGGCTTAGGCCAGATTCAGGCAGAGTGGAGTGGAGCTATTGTGAAGGGTGAGAGGAAAGGTGATGGTACAATGTGACACCGATGTACAAGGATGGTGTAAAACAGGTAGCAGTGTAAAAACGGCCTAGTTTATACATCACTTGGCCTAATTTGACCAACGGACTGCGCTGCCAGAAAGGAAAGAGCAGCGGGCCGTGACCTGTAGAGGGAGCCTCTGCGCCAGTCCCTGCTCATCCCTCGAGGACTGGAGAACAGTAGAGGACTTTGGAGGGAACCAATGATGGTCGACGCAAGACCATGGGCTGTTAAGAGAGTGGACCTGGGCCTTACCTTCGTTGCCCACAAGGTCGGCTGCGGGAGGCACCCTGGGGCACAAAGGCGGAAGGTGGCCGGCCGGTCGGGCGAGGAGAGGGACGACGGTTCGCTAGACGATCCGGACGGAGGTGACGGCTGGAGGCCCTACAGCAGCCTGGGGCTCGCCAGGATCGGGCACCGCTCCAGGAGTCCAAGCACGCGGACCGGACTGGACTTTGAGAATGGCGACAAAACCTGGTGACTCTTGCATATGTCTCGGTGGACTGTTTCTATGCACTTTGTACTAATCCGGGATTGTGCTTATATTTTATGGCAATTCCTTACTGAATTGTATGCAAGAAAATAATTTCACATGTGATAATAAAGAATCAGTGAACCACCTTATTTTCATTTTAGCATCAGGCTGTGAGAATACAAGTGGCAGCATAATTGGTGCAGCTGGTAGAGGCACTCCCTCAAAGTGTCTGAGATCCAGGGTCAATCCTGACCTTACATGCTACCTGCGTGGATTTTGAGCATTCTCCCTGTGACGGCATGAGTTTCCTCTGGGTGTTCCAATTTCCTCCCACATCCCAAAGAGGTGGAGATATAGGAACTCAAGAAACACAAGAACAAGGACTGAGTCCCAACCCAATATGTTGCCGATCCACTCCTTGTACTGATGCTACTGACCCGCTGAGTTAAGAGCCTGTCCCACTTTCACGACCTCATTTACGAGCTCTGCCGAGTTTGCCCTTGACTCATACCCGCAGCATGGCCGTCACAAGGTCGTAGGAGGTCGTAGGTAGGTCGTAGCAGGCTGTCGTAGGTACTCATGGCATCAAGTAGTTCGCGGCGTTTTTTTAAGCCTGATGAAAAATGTCCACGAGTAAAAAAGGTCATGAATTAGGTTGTGAAAGTAGGACGGCCCTTAACACCACCAGATCAATTAGTGTAAATAGGTGATTGATGGTCGGTGTGGACTCGGTGGACCTAAGGACCTGTTTCCGCGCTGTATCTCTAAACTAAACTAAAATAAAATAAACTTAGCTTATCTTTATTTTTATAAGCAAAATAAGGATGTTCTTTGCATTCTTTGCATTGATTATAATTATTAAATAAAACATTAACAGTTCTGCATAGATTGTTAAAGAAAATATATTTTGATGGAATTATTTTCTGTGAAACAAAGTATTAAATCTGTTTTTTTTTTAAAGAAAAAAGCAGAATAGCCATTGAATGGGTAATTATGGTGAAATATTCTCAGTTTAACTTGTCCCAGCAGCAGGTTGCTCTCACAGTATTCTGCAGAAGTTTTATGTCTGGGAGTATCTGCGGTGTTCTTTGTGTTTCTCAGCTTCAGATCCTCAGCTTCAACCATCCCAGTGCAGAACATCAGTTCAGTTTTAGTATTGGATGGCTGCATCCTCATCTCTTAATGATCAAAGTTTATCAGTGTGACATGAATCTAACACAACTTCTAAAGGAGTCAAAAGAAATCACACAATGGATTCATGCCATTAGCATAACCTTTCCCTTGTTGCTCTCTGTTTAGCCAACAAGTTTAGTTTAGTTTAATTTAGTTTAGAGAGACAGCATGGGGAAAAAAGGGAAAAAGATCCTTCGACCCTCCGATTCTCTGCCGACCAGCGATCCCCGTATACTAGAATTGTCCTACACACTAGAGACAGTTTATTATTTACAGAAGCCTATTAGCCTACAAACCTGTATGTTTTTGGAGTATGGGAGGTAATCGGAGCACCTGGAAAAAACCAACCCAGGTCACGGGGAGAAAGTACAAACCATGTACAGAGAGTACCCATAGTCAGGATTGAACCCAGGCCTCTGGTGCTTTAAGGCAGCAATTCTACCGCTGCGCCACCGTGCAGTCACCATGCAAGAGTCCTCAGGCCAACAGTTTCTTCTGTGACCTTCCTTCCCACCATGAGGGCAGATAGGAAGATATTTGCTGATGATGGAATAATGTTCAGTTCCAATGAAGCCACCAGTCCCTGTATACATCAGAACCTGATCAACATTCAAGCAGCAACTGAAAAGTACCCAGTAACATTTACACCACATTTACACCATGCGTTAATCTTATCCCGCAAGAGAGAGTGTACCCTTGATATTCAAAGGCATGATCATTACCATTAATAGGAAGGCACTATTGACTAGTAATTGAATTGCACCATCTGCAGAGATGCTGCGGCTTTGGAGAATATCTGAGGCAAGGTATTTTGCAACCAGTGATACATCTCCCCACACTCCTTAAGTCCTTAAGAGATCTTAAGAGATCGTTGCTTTCATCCATATTTTGTAGACACCAATTACCTAAATGCAAGCAGAGATATAAACATACCCTTAATATAGAAGGTGACCTATTGAAGAAAATATAAGCAGGTTGTCTGAGGTATTATTGAATTCTATCAACCCATGGTTAGATTTAGTTTAGTTTAGAGATACATTGCTGAAACAGGCCCTTCTCTGCCCACCAAGTCCATGCTGACCAGTAATCCCTGCACACTAATACTATCCTACACTCTAGGGGCAATTTACAATTTTACCAAGCCAATTAGCCGACAAACCTGTTTGTCTTTACAGTGCGGGAGAAAACCGGAGCACCCGGTGAAAACCCACGTAGGTCACGGGGAGAATGTACAAACTCTGTGCAGACAGCACCCGTAGTCAGGATTGAACCGGGGTCTCTGGCGCTGTAAGGCAGCAACTTTACCGCTGTTCCACCCTGTTTGATGTTTGATTAATGTGCAGAGACGTGAGAAGCTGTCGTACGCGATGCCTTAAATCACATCCTATGCTTTATGGAAAATCAGGCCGTTGTGGTTAATTTAGAGTATTATTATTAAGGCCAATTCTTCGATAGTCATGGCCTCATTAAAAATAGCCCCAGATACTTCCATTTTCAGAGTCTTGCCATTGTTAGTAGGTCATTCTGAGTGAAACAACAAAACATATATTCTCTGTGGGCAGACGAACTTTTCACACAATTAAAAAGCATTTCAACTCATTTTTTTAAATATTTAACCACTTGAACCCTCAGGGTTAGTCTACTTTCAGTTATTACCAGACAAACCTTTGTTGTTTCTGTTTATCCTAAAACAACACGTACTTGTAAAATACTGTTATGTTTGATGTCTCCATTATTGTTGGAAGGTGATGTGAACTTTAAAGTAGTTCTGTCTCAATTCAGTCAGTTCATCTCCAACAGTGGTGCTGAAGTCCTATTAATTGGAATCGCAGTACTGTTACAATGCAGAAAGGAGGCCATTCAGTCCATTCAGCCTATTGCCAGAATTATAGGGTCTGAACTATAGGGAGAGTTTGAGTAAGCTGGGACTCTGTTCCCTGGAGCACACGAGGATGAGGGTGATCTTTTAGAGGTGTATAAAATCATGACAGGAATAGATCGGGTAGATACACAGAGTCTCTTGCACAGAGTATGTGAATCGAGGACCAGAGAACATAGGTTTAGTTGGAATCTGAGGGGTACAAAGGGTGGTGGGTGTATGAAACAAGCTGCCAGATGAGGTGGTTGAAGGAAGGACTATCCAAACATTTAAGAAATAGTTAGACAGGTACTTGAATAGGACTAGTTTGGAGGGATAGGGACCAAACGCAGGTGGGATTAGTGTAGCTGGGACATGTTGGCTGGTGTGTGTAAGTTGAGCTGTTCCCACACTGTTTCACTGTATGACTATAAGTCAGTACTAGCCCTGAATAGATCCATCTCATCAGTCTTATTTCACTGCATTTCCCTGTCCCCGTTACAAACCATTATCTTTTGTCTAAATCCCTTTTACAAATTCAAGAGTGAAATATATAAACAAAATTACTATACACATCTCACACATGTATATTTGGCTTTCTCTTTTAAATAAACAGCTATTCTTTGCAGTTTCAGGACACCCCTGATCTAAGTTTGAATTGAATTCTTGATTTGTTTGATTCTGCATGTGAGCCCAGTGAACACTTGCTTGGATTTTGTATTCTACTTCTTCAACTTGATTTGTCTCTGGCAAAGATCAATTGATCAATGAACCCTTCAGAATTCATCAACAATTTCAAATATATATATTTTTGTTCCATAAACTAAAGTTTCTACCTTCCATTTGCTTAGAGCTTGACGTGGTGGAGGAGAGAAGTGGACAGGGGAAACATAATGGAGCTAGGGGCACTAATATTGTTGTTTTTGCATGAATCTGTGTTCTTCTTGATTGGTCCCAAATTGATATTTTGCCTCAACTTCTGCTGAACAATTGAAGTTAAATTTGGTTGAATGAGACTCAATGTTCTCCTCATCAAGAGCTCTCCAAGGTAGTGTGAAGATGTGTTCAGCGAGAACTTGGCCAAGCATAGCTTCATGCTGAGCTTTGAATAAGCCTGCTTCTTCTGTGCTTCAGTAACTATTCTGAATGACTTCTTGGCTGTTCGTGAGGCCAGATGATATGCAGGAACAAGAATATGTTTGATCAATTCTCTTTCATTTCACTTGCAAACATCGCGGAGTGAAACTCAAGGTTTTTGTCAGAAGTGTAGTCTTATGATAAGCTGTTAGATTCACATACAGAGCTGAACTTGTCTCTATTATTTTCAGTGATGTTAAATTAATCAATGTTTAGTTTTTAGTTTAGAGATTCAGTGCGGAAACAGGCCCCTCATCCCACCGAGCCCACACTGACCACACTGACACTATCCTATACACACCAGGGACAATTTACATTTATACCAAGCCAATTAACTCACAAACCTATACGTCTTTGGAGTGTGGGAGGAAACCAAAGATCTTGGAGGTAACCCATTCAGGTCATGGGGAGAATGTACAAACTCTGTACAGACAAGCACCCGTAGTCAGGATCGAACCTGGATCTCTGGCGCTGTAAGGCAGTAACTCTACCACTGCTCCACTTTGCCGCCCATGTGTTCCTCTTCAATGCACCTTGAGTGACTTTCAATCAATAGAAGAAAATTATCCTACCCTTTCCCACAGCAGTCTATGTGTGATCTCTGAAAATCTCCATTTGACCCAAATTATAATCGCAAACAAATACATTTTTGATTGCATGTTCCTATAATAAGTGTGTGTGCACTTACCGATGATTCCAAGTCACCCCGTCCAAGTAGGACCAGGAAACAAAGCTACTTGCAATTGCATTCTGTGAGTTCTACATGAAGTTCAGCAAAAATATTTTTTTCCGAAGGAGACACAAATTACAGAATTAGCTCAAGGACTCAGGTAGCATCGCTGGAGAACATGGATAGGTGACATTTAGGGTTGGGACGCTTCTTCAGACTGATTGTGGTGGAGAGGAGAGAGGTGGAGGAGAGGTGGGAGCAAGGCATAGCCGAGCAAGTAATAGGTGGAATAGAAAGTACACAAAGTGCCGGAGTAACTCAGCGGGTCATCGCTGGAGAACAAGGATAGGTGACGTTTCAAATCAAGACCAATACAGGTGAGGGGGGTTGGGGGGGGGTGGGGGGGGGGGGGGGGGGGGGGTGATAGGCAAATGGTTAGACAAAGGCCAGAGAAGAACAAACAAAAGGTTTGAGAGATAAGGAGTCATGAGGAGCAAATTGTGAAACCGGAGGAAGGACACAGGTGGAAGGGGACGGGGATGGGAGGCAGAGGTGGGATGGGAAAGGGAAGAAATAGGTTCCAATTCAGGTGTGGCACAGGGAAGAAAGTAGGGGAAGGAGAAGGGGAGGGGGCATAGGTCGTTTGTATGTTATGTTAGTTACCTAAAATTGAACAATTCAATGTTCATATCATTTGTAAGCTACCCAAGGTGCAATTACATGGCTTTACATGGAAATAGAGGGGAAAGGTCCATGAGAGGTCAGTATGGGTACAGAAATGGGAGTTAAAATGGTTGGTAACCAAGATATCCCGCAGGCCTTGGTGGAACGAGCGTATGTGTTTGGTGAGACAGTGGCCTAGCCTACACTTGGTCTCGCTGATATAAAGGAGACCACATCAGGAACACCAAATGCAGTAGATGAGGTGAGAGGAGGTGTACATGAACCACCTGGAAGAGCTGTTGGGATCCCTGGATGGTTCCTGGATTTTGTCAAAGATGGATGCCTCACCTGCCTCTCCTCTGCATCCCGTAGTTTTGCTCTCACTCCTCCTCCCGACAGATGGAACAAGAATAGAGTTCCCCTGGTCCTCACCTTTCACCCCACAAGCCACACGCATCCTACACATTTTTCTCCAACATTTTCTCCAACATTTCCGTCACCTTCAGCGTGATCCCACAATTGGTCACATCTTCCCATCGCCGCCCCTTTCCGCTTTCCACAGAGACTGCTCTCACTGCAACTCCTTGCTTCACTCATCCCTTCCCACCCAAGCCACCCCATCCCCAAGTATCACAGGGGATGCAACGCCTGTCCCTATACCTCCTCCCTCACCTTCATCCGGGGATTGTAACAGTCCACCCAAGTGAATCAGTGACAGTGCAAGAATTTCAGACAGAGCATCAATTTGGCTACATGGTCACCACTTGAGATGTCTCAGGCTGGAAGTGAACCTGTGTTCTACACATTAAAGGTGACCAATGTTACTTACAAGATGTACATGTCAACTAATGCTGATTTAGAATGTGATATCACCAAAGACAGGTAATGATTAAAATTTCTTGATCCAATCATGATTCCAAATGCTCCCTTCTTGATATTGTTCCACGTGAAAGCATGAGAGGAGAAATCAATGTTTCCCTTGCCCATCATCCATCATGTGAATTATTACCACATGTACACATAACTTGAAATATCACACAATGCATTGATACCACCTGCACATCAGATGTGTAATGAAAGGAATGCTTTGTTTGCTAATCATTCCTTGTAAACATTAAGTGCTGATTTGAAGAAATGAAGCAAAAAATACAAAATAAAAATTACCTGGGATTCAAATTTTATTGCTAATTTGTACTGCCTTTATAAATGTATGAAAACAGAAATGCCAAAAGACTGAATTTCCCCTACTTTGGCAGCAATATGTACGACAGTGTAGATTGCGAGCATTTAACTAGATCCCTTTTATTCTTAGGCTATGTCCTCTGGTCCTAGACTCTCCCATTACTGGAACCATCCTCTCCACATCCACTCTATCCAGGCCTTTCATTATTCAGTAGGTTTCAATGAGATATCCCCTCATCCTTCTAAACTGTAGTGAGTACATGCCCAGTGCCATTAAACGCTCCTCATAAGTTAACTCAATCATGCTCTGGATCACTCACATAAACATCCTCTGAACCCTTTCCAACTCCAGCACATCCTTTCTCGGATATGGGACCCAACACGGCTCACAATATTGCCAGTGTGGCCTGACCAATGTTCTATAAAGCCCCAACTTTACATCCTTGCTTTTATATTCTACTCCTCTCAAAATAAATGCAAACATTGCATTTGCCTTCCATACTGCCAGCTCAAGCTGCAAATTAAACTTTTGGGAATCCTGCACCAGTCTGAAGAAGGATTCTGACCCAATACATCACCTATTCCTTTTCTGCAAGGATGCTGCCTGACCCGTTGAGTTACTCTAGCATTTTGTGTCTATTTTCAGTAAAACCAATTTTGGCTTCTCCCTCTCAAACTGCATGTAGAATTCTATTATATTACAATCACAACCTCCTAGGGGTTCCTTCACCTGAAGCTCCCTAATCAAATCTGGGTCATTACACAACACCAAATCCAGAATTGTTTCACCCTAATGGGCTCAACCACAAGCTGCTCTGAAAAGCCATCTCGTAGACAGGGTACAATTTCCTTCTCTTGAGATCCAGTACCAACCTGATTTCTCCAGTTTACTTGCACATTGAAATGGCTTTTAAAAAATGGGGGGTCACAATGAGGCCTGACATCTAGGACAGGGGTCGTCAACCTGTGGCCCACGGGCCGAATGCGGCCCGTAACCCGAAATCATCCGGCCCGCAGGCGTTTTTTTTTTCAATATGTTTTTGCGACATGGGAACTGCAGCCAGTCCCGGGGCATGCAGGCAACCTGGATGCCAAACCTGGGGCAAGCGAGGCAACCTGGGAACTGCAGCCAGTCATGGGGCAAGCGAGCCGACCTAGGTGCTACAGCCAGACCTGGCCACCGACCTGGGCGCTACAGCCAGTCCCTGGGCAGGCAAGCCAACCATGGCACGCAGGCGACCTGGGAACTGCAGGTCCTTTGGCCTACCGTGTCCGCGCCGACCAGCAACCACTCCGTACACTAGCACCATCCAACACACTAGGGCAATTTACAATTTACCGAAGCACTTCACTTACAAACCTACATGTCTTTGGAGTGTGGGGCAGGTGAGCCGACCTGGGCGTTACAGCCAGACCTGGGGCAGGCGAGCCGACCTGGGACTGGCTGTAGTGCCCAGGTCACAAAACATGGGCGGGATTGTCCCCCACCTCTCACAACATGGGGGGACCCCCTCCCCCTCCCTCTAGGATTTCCGCCCATTTTGTGCAAGACTCTTGCCATTTTAAAAATAGAAAATGGACTCCTATAGAATATCAGGCCCTTTACAACTCAAAGGTGGAGAAGGAGTTAACAGAATGAAATTTGGAAACTTGCATTCATTCATCGGGAACAGACTGAAGTGATTGAGGGAGCACATCACCTCAAACTACCCGATGCCCATCCCATCAGGTACCATCACACAACTGAGACCGTGGTTCGATCCTGACCACCGATGCTGTCTGTACGGAGTTTTACGTTCTCGTCGTGACCGCGTGGGTTTTCTCCAGGAGCTTCGGTTTCCTCCCACATTCCAAAGACGAGCAGGTGTCTAGGTTAATTGGCTTCAGTAAAAATTATAAATTGTACCTTGCGAGTAGGATAGTGCTAGTGTACGGGGATCGCTGGTCGGCGCGGACTCGGCGGGCCGAAGGGCCTGTTTTCGTGTTGTATCTCTAAACTAGAACAAACTAAGATTGACTGGAATGTCAACACATATATTGCCAAGTTGGCTGAAATGGCTCATTCACTCCATGTAATTTAGTTTCAGCTATTGTAAAACTGTTGACAAGATGTAGTGCCAAATACCATGTCACATTATCAAGAGTCAAGTGTCAAGAGAGTTTTATTGTCATGTGTCCCAGATAGGACGATGAAATTGTTACTTGCTGCAGCAGTATGAGTGACACTGCCTTTAGTTTAGAGATACAGCGCATAAACAGGCCTTCAGCCCACTGAGTCCATGCCGACCAGCGGTTCCCGCACATTAACACAATGAGACACACACTTAGGGACGAGTTTACATTTATACCAAGCCAATTAACCTACAAACCTGTACGTCTTTGGAGTGTGGGAGGAAACCGAACATCTCGGAGAAAACCCATGCAGGTTACAGGGAGAACGTACAAACTCCGTACAGGCAGCATCCATGGTCAGGCTTTCCTTTCTCTGGTCGTGGCCTTTTGTGTTTGAGAGTAGGTCTTTTGAAAGGAGCAATGTACCATGGAACTGATGATAGATACTGAGGAATGTGTGGGTTGACGTCTTTTCATTCTTCATCAACTTCTGCTGGAGCATTGCCAAGCTGACCTTGCTCTTCCATTCCTTTCTTTGTTCTCCAGTCCTCTAGAGTCTAGAGTTATTTTGTCTTGGGTTCAACTCGCGGGTCTCTGGCGCGGGTCTCTGGCGCTGTAAGGCAGTAGCTCTACCGCTACGCCACTGTGCTGCCCTTCTTACATGCCTTGTCGCTCTCCCGATGTAATTTGTACCCTACATCCTGGCTGCTGTTCCAAGGCTTGTGTATAATTCCCATCAGGGTGTTTTACCTTTACACCCTACCCATAAGGTCGAATGATGTAAAATGCAGGAGAAATGCAAATTGGATAGTTTAATCAACATGACTCATTATAAACCCATCTTCCAGTCAAAGTTATTTCCATAGATATGCAAATGAACAATATTAATTCATTGGCAATTTTATTCTAAAACGCTATTAGGATATGTTGTATTGGTCCTTTGTTGATTGGCGATGATTGAGTATTTCCCCAACCAGTCCAGCCTGGTTACCGCTTTGTGTAGGAAGGAACTGCAGATGCTGGTTTTTACACCAAAGATGGACACAAAATGTTCGAGTAACTCAGCAGGGCAGGCAGCATCTGTGGAGAAAAGGAATCGGTGACGTTTCGGGTCGAGACCTTTCTTCAGACTGAGAGTCATGCGAGAGGGAGTGTAGAGAGATGGCAGAGAACGATGTTAAAATGACATATCAACGCAGATGATGGTAAGGAAATGTAGAATGGTTCATTGTCAGTTGAGTGAAAGATGACAAGGAGACATACAATCAGTAAACTTACTCAGAAGGACAATGAAACTGGTCACAGAACTAGGGTGGGGGAGGGACGGCGAGAGAGGGAAAGCAAGGGTTACTTGTAGTTAGATAAATTAATATTCATATAGTTTTGCTTTACTGCTTTGGTTACTGTTTTGCTTTAAATGACAGATTGATTTTATGCGAATTATTCGTCTATAACTAGCTTCTGAGATAAATTATCCCACTATTGTTGTGAAAAGTTGCAGTTTTAGTCATATTTCCTGTGCCTTTTAAACAGTCTACTTTCAGTGTTTTAAGTTGCCTCCATTTGCTATAATCAATTGCTCATTGAGAACCATAAGCCCCCACTGGCTCAAAAATAGTGGCTGAGAATAGTTTGTTTGAAGCAAATATTAGTGTAGAAATAATTTTATATTAACCATTGATTATTAATCACTCACCAGATTTTTCCTGTATTTGATTTTTAAAGTCTGCCAGGATGAGCTATTAATGTTTCTTAATGACCACTTTTAGCTGCTGAATTTGTTGTTCTTTTCCCTGATACATCCATCACAGGGATAGGATCCAGCAACGATTCTCAAGACAGACACAAAATGCTGGAGTAGCTCAGCAGGTCAGGCAGCATCTCTGGAGGAAAGGAATAGGTGAAGTTTTGGGTCAGAAGCCTACTTCAGAAGTCATGTTTGAAGAAGGGTCTCAACCTGAAAATGTCACCTATTCGTTTTCTCCAGAGATGCTGCCTGACCCACTGAGTTACTACGGCATTTTGTCGTTATCTTCGGTATAAGCCAGCATCTGCGGTTCCTTCCTACTGATTCTCTAAGCCCTTTGTTTTGAGAATCTTTTGCCACAAATGGAGTAACAGACTTGGTGAATTAATCCTTTAACGCCTTATATAATAAGCCAGCACTAGCTAATTATGCGAGTTGCACATTGATTAATGGGAAGTAATAGGGACAATCTCACTTCACCCGCACGTAAAGACTTAATCATGCTGCCCAGCCTGTGAAACAAACATGGACATGTTAAGAATTACAGATAAGGAAGAAGAGAAGTCTGCTTTTAATCACAGAACCTAAACTAACAGATTTCAAAATTCAAGATAGACACAAAAAGCTGGAGTATCTCAGCGGGTCAGGCAGCATCTCTGGGGAAAAGGAATAGGTGACGTTTCAGGTCGAGACCTTTCTTCAGACTGAAAGTCAGAGAAAAGGGAAATGAGGGAAATAGGCGGTGATGTAGTGAGATATAGAATAAATGAAACTCCTTCCTACTGATTTCAAAATTCAATTATATTGAATTTATGAAACTGAATGTTAGAATTTAAATGCATGGAATTGGAGTTTAGTAAATATGGATGAGCAAATAAAAATAATGTCCCATTGATAATGGCCTGAGGCTGTAAATTATCTGGATTTATCTAAGGCAAAAATATTTCTGATCCTCCACTCTGCACCAGTCATGAACCATAATGAGGCAACTAGGATTGTAAAAGGAAGGTTTAGGTTTCGATTACAAGATACAGCAGGGATTACATTGTTGGGAATGCTGTCTTTCTGCTATTGTTATTCCTCTGTTGTCCATCCTTCAGATGAATCCCATAGATTTAGGTTAGATTAGAGATACAGCCTGGAAACTGGCCCGTCATAAGTTATGGGAGCCATTCAATCATTCAACCCTATTCTCCTGCCTTCTCCACATAACCCCTGATATCCTAAATCATCAAGAACCTGTCAACTGCGTCTTAAAAATATCCAATGACCTGGCCTCCACAGCCGTTTGTGGCAATGGATTCCACAGATTTGCCACCCTCTGACAAAACTTGGTACCTTTCTCCCAACCAAATCCACTCTGACCATCAATCAACCGTTCACACTAGTTCTACATTATCCCACTTTCTCATCCACACCCTACATGCTACGGGCAATGTACAGAGGCCAGTTAACCTACGGGCACTGTCTGTACGGAGTTTGTACGTTCTCCCTGTGACCTGCGCGGGTTTTCTCCGAGATGTTCGGTTTCCTCCCACACTCCAAAGACCTGCAGGTTTGTAGGTTAATTGGCTTGTAAATAAATGTAAATTGTCCCTACAGTGTAGGATAGTGTTAATGTGCATGGATCACTGGTCGGTGGGGACTCGGTGGGTCGAAGGGCCTGATTCTGCGCTGTATCTCTAAACTACAAACGGCAAAATTCCGAGGGACACTATAAACTATAGTTGAGGAATATGTAGATTATTCAAGGACAGTCGGTATAGATTTGTTAAAGGAAAATCCAATCAGGCTAGACTGAAATTCTTTGAGGAGGATAAAAAGAAAACCTCCTAAGGACTGTGCAGTTTCAGTGATTTTGGCAACATCCTACATGGCTGGCTGTTTAAAAAGGTAATGGCTCAGGGAAACCAAAGGAAAATGGGTGGCACGGTGGCACTGCAGTAGAGTTACTGCCCTGCAGCTCTTGCAGTGCCGGAGACCGGGGTTCGATCCTGACTACGGGTGCTGTCTGTACGGGAGTTTGTAGGTTCTCCCTGTGACCGCGTGGGTTTTCTGCGAGATCTTCGGTTCCTCCCACACTCCAAAAACATACAGGTTTGTAGGTTAATTGGCTTGGCATAAGTGTAAATTATCCCAAGTGTGCGTAGGATAGCGTTAATGTGCGGAGATTGCTGGTCGGTGCGGACTTGGTGGGAGAAAGAGCCTGTTTCCGTGCTGTATCTCTAAAATGGCAAAGTGGATACAATTTTGACTCAGCCACGGAAGACTGACCAAGAATATTCATGTATTTTCATGGCTGGAAAGTTAAACCTAATGGTTATTTTGCCCAGCATGGGCAATCAAATGGCCTCCTTTTGTGTTGGTAATTCTTCTCTAACTCTATGCTTTTCCGATGGAACAGACACATGCTGCTTAGGGTTTAGATGTAGATCAGTATTCTGCTCTCTTGTCTGCACGTCAAGTCTTGCTGAGCATCAAAAGGCTCGGCTGACAATCTAGTGCGGTACTCCTGGAATGCTAATTCACCAGAGGTGTTGGTTTACTTGTTAGCCGTGAGGTATTGCCTGCATTTTAATTTCTTTCTTTCATGGGGTGGCATGGTGGCGTTGTGGTAGGGTTGCTGCCTTACAGCGCCAGAGAGCTGGGTTCGATCCTGACTGTGGGTGCTGTCTGTACAGCGTTTGTATATTCTCCCTGAGACTGGATTTAAGAGAGAGTTAGATAGAGCTCTAGGGACTAGTGTAATCAAGGGATATGGGGAGAAGGCAGGCACGGGTTATTGATTGAGGACGATCAGCCATGATCAGAATGAATGGCGGTGCTGGCTCGAAGGGCCGAATGGCCTCCTCCTACACCTATTTTCTATGTTTCTATGCATGGGTTTGTCCCTGGAAGCTCCGGTTTCCTCCCACACTCCAAAGACATACAGGTTTGTAGGTTAACTGGCTTGGGTAAAAATGATCCCTCGTTTGTAGGATAGTGCTGGTGTACGTGTATCGAGGGTCGGCCTGGACTCGGTGGGTCGAAGGGCCCGTTTCCGCGCTGTATCTCTAAACCAAACAAAACTAAACCAAAGGTACACAAAAAAGCTGGAGAAACTCAGTGGGTGCTGCAGTATCTATGGAGCGAAGGAAATAGGCAACGTTTCGGGCCGAAACCCTTCTTCAGACGGGTCTGAAGAAGGGTTTTGGCCCGAAACGTTGCCTATTTCCTTCGCTCCATAGATGCTGCTGCACCCGCTGAGTTTCTCCAGCTTTTTTGTGTACCTTCGATTCTCCAGCATCTGCAGTTCCTTCTTAAACTAAACCAAAATGATTTAAGGAGAAGGTGGGAACTTGAAATTTAGTCACTGATGACCAGGGTCTTGTTGAAGAGAAGAACAGCCTTGAGGGGCTGAATGGCAGGTCTACATTTTACGTTTCCTTTTAGTTTTCATTAGATGGGTGTTAAGTACGAGAGTGTGGTATGAATGCACACTTGTCTGCTACCATCCTCATGAGAGTGTTTAGTGTTCAGTGTTGGAGTTTTGATGAGGCAGCAAAGTGCACAGTTCGCGTTGGGCAAAGATCATTGACGGGAACTTCAAAAAACCAAGCATCTTTAATGACGAGAAAGTACTTCCAATTTGTGAACTAACCAACGTGTTTTAATTCTATTTTCTCTTTGTAAACTCTGAACGCAACAGAAGATGGAACATTTCCCATGGAACTGCAAACTGTCAAAAACAAAATGACTACCAGACAGCAGCTGTCACAGCAACAGTCCTGACAACTGCAATGTTACTTGGTATGAATATCTCATCAATAAAGTAGAGGTGCTTTTCTGAGAGTTACAGATATTCCGTTAGGACAGAATTTCACAAATCACAAATAAAAACTCTCAACTTTGTACCAAAACCCAATTGCTTGTTTTTTTTTAAATTCGTAAGGAATAATTTTTATTCCACAGCAGATGCCTGTACATCTGGCCGCCCGCAGCGGCGACTGCGGAGATGTATGGTCCCGACCACGGGGAAAAATGGAGGAGGACTGACTAAACTTTGTTCCTTCCACCACAGTGATGAATGCTGTGGTGGATATTTTGTGTTAAAAATGTTTATTGTCTATTGTGTGTTCTTTTTTATTGTACCGCTGCTGGCAAGTTCATTTCACTGCACTTCATTGTGTATGTGCCACATAAACCTGACTATTGATTGACTATTGAAGAAGGTATGGTGTTTTGTAATAGATCTACATCTCGCACACATTCAAAAATATAATGCAGAGTGCATACGATAGCAGGTAGTGTGTCTTTGTCTCGCAGTTAATTTAATCATTCATTTTGCACTTGGCTATCAGCATCAAAAGATTTTATCAAAAGAAACAAACACTCTTTGCCTCGAAGCATCAGGATCGAACTAATGTTCACTGAATCTGAGTCGAGAAAACAGACCATGAAGGGACAACACCGGCAACAAAATTGGTCTGAATGTAGTTCAAGCTTCTGAGGCAGCTCATTGCAACAGCCATTAGGTTCCTCACTTGTACCAAAGCAGAACACATTGTTAGTTTGAAGAACGCGGGCAGATGGGACTTGCATAGATGGAACATGTTGGTCAAGTTGGGCCATGATGTATGACTCTATGACTATATTGATGTGAGATTTGCAGGAGAAAGCAACTGGATAAGGGAAAGTGTTGGGCCCTTAACCAAGCAATGGTGTACATGCATCTGCAGGATGTAGGATGTAAGTTAAGGGCCTGTCCCAAGAGCATGTGACTCCATGCGGCAAGCGTGACCTAACGTGGTCCGCTTGAGCCGTACGGCCTCGCAGGGCCGGTTCCACTTCGATCGCCGGAGCCGTATGGAGTTTTGCGGAGCTGGTCCCGACATCGCGCGGGGCTCCGAAAAACTGACGGTGTTTAAAAATTCCACGCGCCAATGGCCTGCTGGCCCGCAGCCACCTCAATGGCATACGCACCGCCTCGACGAGCATGCGCAGCATCTCAACGCAGTACGCAGCGTCTTGATGCCGTATGTCACGTGCGAACTTCCCACGGACTTCGCTCGAACTTCACGTCACTCACTCGACCTACGTGTGGCCCCCGCTTCTGGTTTGGTCACGCTTGCCGCATGCAGGCGCATGCTGGTGGGATGGCCCTGTACGGGAATCATTCAACCTCTGCGTGGCCCCCGCTTCCGGTTTGGTCGCGCTTGCCGCATGCAGGTCGCATGCTCGTGGGACAGGCCCTTTAGTGTGTGGGGGACTGTGACAGTGTGTAAGGACTGCGACAGTGTGTAAGGACTGCAAGGCATGTGGAGCTGCGTGTGAGGAGCTTAGGTCGATGTGTGAGTGATTTGGATGTGATGGACATCCGTGTGTGTATGTGCATGTGCGTGCGTGTGCATGTGTGTGTGCACGTGCATGTGTATGTGTGTGTGTGCATATGTGTATGTGTGTGCATGTGTATGTGCATGTGTGTGCACATATGTGCATGTGTGCATATGTGCATGTGTGTGTGCATGTGTGTATGTGTGTGTGCATATGTGTGTGTGTGTGTTTGATTGTGTGTGTGAGTGCATGTGTGTGAGTGTGTGTGTGTGTGCGTGTGCATGTGCATGTGTGTACGTGCGCCTGTGTTTGTGCGAGTATATGTGCATGTGTGAGTGCGTATGTGTGCATATGTTTGTGCGTGTGTGTGCGTGTGTGTTTGTGTGTGTGTGCATGAGCGTGTGCATATGTGTGTGGGTGCGCGTGTGTGCATGCGTGTGTGTGCGCGTATGTGTGTGTAAGCATGTGTGTGTATGTGTACATGTGCGTGAGCGTGTGCATACATGCATGTGTGCATGTGTGTGTATATGCGCGAATATGTGTGTGCATGTATGTATATGTGTGAGTGTGTGCTTGAGTGTGTGTGCATGTGTGTGTGCATGAGTGTGTGTGCGTTTGCGTGTGTGGGTGTCTGTGGGCGTGTGTGTGTGTGTGTTCGTTTGTGTGTGTGTGCATGTGTGTGTGTGTGTGTGCGTGCGTGTATGTGTGTACTTGCGTGCATGCGTGTACTTGCGTGCATGTGTGTGTGTGTGCGTATATGCATGTGTGCATCTGTGTGTGCGCATGTGTGTGCATGTATGTGTGTATGTGCGTGCGTGTTCGTGTGTGTGTGTGTGTGTGTGTTTGTGTGTGAGTGTGCGTGTGTGTGCGATTGTGCATGTGTGTGTGTGTGTGTGCATGTGTGTGTCATGTGCATGCGTGTGTTTGCATGTGTGCACATGTGTGCATGTGTGTGTGCATGTTTGTGCATGTACATGTGTGTGTGCATGGGTGTGCATGTTTGTGCATGCGTGTGTAGGTACGTGTGTGTGTGCGAGTTTGTGCGTGTGGGTGCATGTGCGTGCGTGCGTGTGCATGTGCATGTGTGTACGTGCGCCTGTGTTTGTGCGAGTATATGTGCATGTGTGAGTGCGTATGTGTGCATATGTTTGTGCATGTGTGTGCGTGTGTTTGTGTGTGTGTGCATGAGCATGTGCATGTGTGTGTGGGTGCGCGTGTGTGCATGCGTGTGTGTGCGCGTATGTGTGTGTAAGCATGTGTGCGTATGTGTACATGTGCGTGAGCGTGTGCATACATGCATGTGTGCATGTGTGTGTATATGCGCGCATATGTGTGTGCATGTATGTATATGTGTGAGTGTGTATGTGAGTGTGTGTGCATGTGTGTGTGCATGAGTGTAAGTGTGCGTTTGCATGTGTGGGTGTCTGTGGGCGTGTGTGTGTGTGTGTCGTTTGTGCGTGTGTGCATGTGTGTGTGTGTGTGTTTGCATGTATGTGTGTACTTGCGTGCATGCGTGCATGTGTATGTGCGTATATGCATGTGTGCATCTGTGTGTGTGCGCATGTGTGTGCATGTATGTGTGTATTTGCGTGCGTGTTTGTGTGTGTGTGTGCATGTGTGTGCATGTATGGGTGCATGTGTGTGCGTGTGTATGTGTGTGCATGTGTGTGCGTGCATGTGCATGTGTGGGCGTATGCATGTGTGTGTGCGCCTGTGTGTGAGTGTGTGTGTGCACCTGTACATGTGTGTGTGTGTGCATTAGTGTGTGTGTGTGTGTGCATTAGTGTGTGTGTGTGTGTGTGTGTGTGTGCGTGTGTGTGTGTGTGTGTGTGTGTGTGTGTGTGTGTGCGTGTGTGCGATTGTGCATGTGTGTGTGTGTGCGTGTGCATGTGTGTGCATGTGCATGCGTGTGTCTGCATGTGTGCACATGTGTGCATGTGTGTGTGCATGTTTGTGCATGTACATGTGTGTGTGTGTGCATGGGTGTGCGTGTTTGTGCATGCGTGTGTAGGTAAGTGTGTGTGTGTGAGTTTGTGCGTGTGGGTGCGTGTGTGTGCGTGTGTGTGTGTGTGTGTGTGGTGTGTGTGTGTGTGCAGGTGTGTGTGTGTTTGTTGTGGTGTTTGTGGGTATGCGTGTGTGTGTTTGAGTGCATGTGTATGTGCGTGGAGGTGTGCGTGTGTTTGTCTGTGCGTGTGCATGTGTGTGTGCGCATGTGTGTGTGTCTGCATGTGGGTGTGAGTGCGTGACATGTGTGTGCATGTGTGTGCACGTGTTTGTGCATGTGTGTTTGTGTGCGTGTGTGTGTGTGTGTGTGTGTGCATGTGCGTGTGTTTGTGTGTCCATGTTTGTGCGTGTGCATGTGTGTGTACATGTGCATGCTTGTGTGTGCATGTGTGTCTGCTTGTGTGTGTGCATGTGCGTGCATGTGCGTGTGCGTGTGTGTGTGTGTGTTTGTGTGTGTGCGTGTGTGTGTGCGCGTGTGTGTGCATGTGTGTGCGTGTGTGTGCATGTTCGTTTGTGTGTGCATGTGCGTGCATGTGTGTGTAGTGCGTGTGTGTGTGTGTGTGTGTGTGTGTGTGTGTGTGTGTGTGTGTTGTGTGTGCGTGTGTGTGCATGTGTGTGTGCGTGTTTGTGTGTGCGTGTGTGTGCGTTTGTTTCTGTGTGTGTGTGTGTGCAGGTGTGTGTGTGTGTGTGTAAGTGTTTGTGGGTATGCGTGTGTGCATGTGAGTGCATGTGCATGTGCGTGCAGGTGTGCGTGTGTATGTCTGTGCATGTACATGTGTGTGTGTGCATGTGTGTGTGTGTCTGCATGTGGGTGTGGGTGCGTGGCATGTGTGTGCATGTGTGTGCATGTGTTTGTGCATGTGTGTTTGTGTGCGTGTGTGGGTGTGTGAGTTTGTGTGTGCGTGTGTTTGTGTGTCCATGTTTGTGTGTGTGTGCATGTGTGTGTACATGTGCATGCTTGTGTGTGCATGTGTGTCTGCTTGTGTGTGTGCATGTG
This sequence comes from Leucoraja erinaceus, assembly GCF_028641065.1. Classification (NCBI taxonomy): domain Eukaryota; kingdom Metazoa; phylum Chordata; class Chondrichthyes; order Rajiformes; family Rajidae; genus Leucoraja; species Leucoraja erinaceus. The sequence continues at coordinate 28,640,977 of NC_073396.1, forward strand.
CGTGCATGTCTGTGCGCGTGTGTGTGTGTGCGTGTGTGTGCGCGTGTTTGTGCATGTGTGTGTGCATGTGTGTGTGTATGTGTGTGTGTGTGTATGTGTGTGCATGTGTGTGCATGTGTGTGTAGCTGCGTGTGTGTGTGTGTGTGCGTGTGTGTTTGTGTGTGCGTGTGTGTGCATGTGTGTGTGTGCGTGTTTGTGTGTGCATGTGTGTGCATTTGTTTCTGTGTGTGTGTGGGCGTGTGTGAACGTGTGTGTGTGTGTGCATATATGTGCATGTGTGTGCATGTGTGTGCGCATTTGTGTGTGTGTGCGTGTGTTTGTGCATGTGTGTGTAGTTTGTGTGCATGTGTGTGTGTGGATGTGTGTGTGCATGTGTGTGTGTGGATGTGTGTGCGTGTGCGCATTTGTGTGCATGTGTGTGCATTTGTGTTTGTGTGTGTGTGCGTGTGTGAGTGTGTGTGTGCGTGCGTGTGTGTGTTGTGTTTGTGTGTGCGTGTGCGCGTGCGCATGTGTGTGGGTGTGCGTGTACATGTGCGTGTGTGTGTGTGGGTGTGCGTGTGTGTGTGTGGGGGGGGGTTGGTGTACGGTGAAGTTTGTGGTAGTTTGTAAGATTGGAACTTGATAACGTGATGTGTGTGGGTCTGCAAGTGCACGTAGGCATGTGTGGACATGGCGCCAAAGGATGAGAAGCCGAAACAAATAAATGAATGGAAACAAGGTCGAAACACCAAAAAACGAAAGGATGGGATGCCTAAATGCAAACTAACCAAAAGGGTGGGCCACCTATATGCTCCTCTCTCTATCCCCCTCCTGTCTCTCTCCCCCTCTCTCTCCCCACTTCTCTCTCTCCTCCTTCCTCTCCCGTCCTCTCTCTCTCTCCCCTACATCCGGTAGGCGGCGCGGCTCTGGTCAGCAGCGGCCTCTGCAGCCTGTCTGCGTTTTTATTATTTTTTGTCTGTGTTTTTATGTAGTTTTTTGTTATTTTATGTTGGGGTGTGTGTGTGGGGGGGGATGGGTGGGGGGTGGGGGGGGGGGGGGGGGGGGGAACTTTTGAATCTCTCCCTGCACTGGAGACCCGACCTTTTTCCGTCGGGTCTCAGGTGTCGTTGAGGCCGCAACGAGGAGCGGCCTCCAACGGGAAGAAGCCGGGGACTCTGGTGCCAACTCACCGCTGCCGTCGCGGAGCTGGCCGAGACCGGAGCGGGTGGAGCGGTGGAGGAGCGCTGCTGCTGCCGATGCCGCTGCTGCTGCTGAGTCGGAGGCTGCTACTGCGGGTCTGCGGACGGCTCGGACGACCCCGCGCGGCTCCCTGGGTCGAAGAGCTCCTGGAGCGGGGCCTAACATCACTGCCCCGCGCGGCTGGAACGGCCGCGGGGCTTTGCGAGCGCACGCCGGGGGCTCCAACACCAAGACCCGGTGTGCGACCTCGCACCACCCGGCGTGGCTTTAATGGCCGCGGGACAATCGCCATCGCCAGCCGGGGGCTTTGACTTTGACTCTGACATCGGGGGGGGGGGGAGAGCGGTGAGGGGGGGGAAAAGTTTTTTTTGGCCTTCCTTCATCACAGTTATGTGATGGATGTTTATGTTAAATGTAATTATGTTATGTCTGGGGTCTATTTGTGTGTAATGTATGGCTGCAGAAACGGCATTTCGTTTGGACCTGCAGGGGTCCAAATGACAATTAAATTGACTCTTGACTCTCTTGACTCTTGACTCTCTCTCCCTTCTCACTCTCACCTCCCTTTCTCTTCCCTCTTCTCTATCTCCCCCCTCTCTCTCCCTTCTCTCTCCAACTTTTCCCCTCCTCTCTCTCCCTTCTTTCTCCCCTTCTCTCTTTCTCTCCCCTTTTCTCTCTCCCCCTCTCCCCCCCTCCCTCCCCCCCTTCCCTCCCCCCTTCCCTCTCCCCCCCCACCCCCCGCTTCTCGCTCTCCCTCACTTATGCAGAGCGGTTGAGGAAGTTGAGAAAACTGGCAGCGGTTCATGTGAAAATACAGCACCTAGATGCAAGCGGCATGTAAACCGTCTCTACTAGGGCCCAATACATGAAGCCGATGAAATATGACAACAGTCACACCAAAGATGGACACAAAATGCAGGAGTAACTCAGACCATTCTTCAGACCTGAAGACTGAGTCTGAAGAGGCTCGTCCCAAAACGTCGCCCATTCCTTCTCTCCAGAGATGCTGCCTGTTCGGCTGAGTTACTCCAGCATGTTTTGTCCATCTTTGGTGTAACAGTTGTCTCATTTCATCGGCTTCGTGTATTGCGCCCCGAGAAGAGACGGTTTACATGCCGCTTGCATCTAGGTGCTGTATTTTCACATGGACCGTTGCCAGTTTTCCATAACCTCTCTGCGTAAGTGGGGGGGAGAGGGAGAAGGGAGAGACAAAACACAGTCAGAAGGGGCTTATGTAGATGCAGCATCTTGGTCGGCATGCGTAAGATGGGCTGAAAGGCCCGTTTCCATGCTGCATGTCTATGATTTTGGTGGCAATGTATATCATATTAACTGTGCAATCCGAGTCAATCTCGGACCATTTTGAAAATTCAGTTGGATTTTGATGAAATACACTGTTGGGAATAGCATTGATGCCATTGGGACTTGTGTAGCAACTCTTTCATTGAAGGATAAAGTTACTACTAAAATAATTGGCAGAGTATGGAAAATAGAGAATTCTATTCATAAGCTAAGGAGGACAACGAGTCTCTTGAGCTTGATTCCCCATTCGGTTTGATACATGCTCCTCAATACTGTAACCTGATGAAAGGTCGCCAGCAATGGTATGAGCTCATTATATGGAATGATGCACCAGATAATACCAGGTAATTGAGGCAGGTACCATGACAATATTTAAAGGACACTTGGACAGGTAAAGTACATGGATAGGAAAGGTTTAGAGGGATACAGGACAAACAATGGCAAATGGGGCGGCACTTGGGGCCACAGCGGTAGAGTTGCTAAGCCGATTTCGATCCCAACCAAAGGTGTTTGCCTGTACGGAGTTTGAACGTTCTCTCCTTGACCGCGTTGGTTTTCTCCACGATCTTCGGTTTCCTCCCACACTCCAAATGTAAATTGTCCCTCGCGTGTGTAGGAGAGTGTTAGTGTGCGGGGATCGCTGGATGGCACGGACTCGGTGGACCGAAGGGCCTGTTTCCGCGCTGTATCTCAAAACTAAACTAAACTTAACATAGACAAAAAATGCTGGAGTAACTCAGTGGGACAGGCAGCATCTCTGGAAAGAAGGAATGGGTAATGTTTCGTAGTGAATCTGTGGAGTTCATTTCACGGAAGGCTGTGGAGGCCAAGTCAGTGGATATTTTTAAGGCAGAGATAGATAGATAGATTCTTGATTAGTACAGGTGTCAGGGGTTATGGGTAGAAGGCAGGAGAATGGGGTTAGGAGAGAGAGATAGATCAGCCATGATTGAATGGCGGAGTAGACTTGATGGGCTGAATGGCCTAATCCTGCTCCTATCACTTATGAACCGGATTGTTTCAGCCATGTCGTTATTAAACAGTGGAGCAGAGGCAAGGGGAAATTGCTCTACTCTGGATTGTGCATTTATGTATTTGGGTCGAGTTTCGGGACTCCGGAGAGAACAGTTTGAACCAGTTTTACGAGATCATTAATCTCAGCCAGGGCAACACAGGTGGGCTAAAATTTGTTGTGAGAACTCCAGAAAGTGTTGTCATATTGAAGATCAGCTTAAGCAACAATGCAGCAACCTTGCGCATGTTTCTGCGCATCTTAGCGCATCGTGACACCATTTAACTGAATTAAAATTTACCCCCAAACGATGGAGTCTATACCGCAAATTTGTTCAATATGAGATTTTAAACTGCATCAGTCTGAACAGAAAAAAAAACACAGCAGAGATAGGTTTCACTTTCAATGTTTCGTCTGAAGTTGCACTACTTTATTGGAACATTTTCCAAATTATATTAAAAAGGAACCTGGTTTATAGATAGACACAAAATGCTGGAATAACCAAGTGGGTCAGACAATATCTCTAGAGAAAATAGATAGGTGATGTTTCTGGTTGGGACCCTCCTTCACACTGAAGCAGGTTCCTGACCCGAACTGTCACATTGTCCATTTTCTCCGGATATGCTGCCTTACCCACTGAGTTACTCTAGTCCCTTTGTGTCTATCCTTTACAAATTGCATTGTGTGGAAGTGTTCATTGACCTCAAATAAAAGATCATATGTGCCTGGTTATTATTGACTGTGGAGATTAGGCTAACAGTCACTCCTTGCTCCCTTGTACAATGTGAATGTCTTTTTGAGCAATGATTTTCTCCAGATTATCCAGGTCATTTTAACCCCTCCAGAACCACGTTCCAAACCTCCCCTTCATTGCAGCATCCATCCATTCAATGGCAATACACTCACACAGCTGGAAGAATGTTTTTTTGTAATATTATAGAATGGTCTTTTAGGAACAGCTGCAAAGATTGCACTTGTAGGTTAACATAGTGCCAACTGCAATAACTTACAATGCAATGAAAACTGCACCAAGAGTGGATCTGGATCTAAATCTGGGCGTAATAAGCTGAAAAGCTCTAGGTTCACTCAGCACTATGATGGTGGTGAAGATGCTTTTGGAGTTGCATCTTTATACGAGTTGATGTTTTGGAGATCTCTGATGCTGGCTGGTAGGGTATTCCAATCCCTTGCTGTCTTGAAGGGGAGTTAGAACGTGCTAATGAAGTGCGGAATGAAATAATTTCCGGGTTGGTAGCTTCTGGTTGACATGCCTATGGGTGCTTGGATTAACTGGATGTGGTCCTCCATCTTTAAATCAATAGTGATATTCTTGATCTTGTGGAATGTTGTCAGTCTGATGAACTTGCGACGAATAGTAGGTGGATGAAGTTTAAGGTCCTTTACCATGCTGGAGACTGAGCTCTGCCACTTGTCGTTGTTTTGACTGACAGTGTCAAATTGACAGGGAAGTTTAACAATGCTATTCTGTGACCATCACGAATGAAAAGTTCTTGCTCTTTGGAAATGTTAAAGACTGGAGGGCATAACTTTAAAGTGAGAGGGACAAAGTTTAAAGGAGATGTGCGGGGCAGGTTTTTACACAGAGAGTGGTGGGTCTCTAAAACGCTGGTGTTTAACACAGTACGTCTGAACTAAAGTGGTGGAGGCAGATACGATCATGGCATTTAACAGGCTTTTTGATAGTTACATGGATAGGCAGGGAATGTAGGGGGTATGGATCAGGTGCAGGCAGAGGAGATTAGTTTACTTGGCATCATATTCGGCATGGACATTGTGGCTGTGCTGTATATAGAGATGTAAATGACTGCAGATGCTGGAATCTTGAGCAAAAGGCAAAGTGCTGGAGAAACTCGGCTGGTCAACCAATTTGAAGAAGGGTCTCGACCTGAAATGTTGTTTGTCCATTCCCTCCTCAGATGCTGCCTGATTCCTTGACTTACTCCAGCACTTTATTTTTTGTTCCAGCTCTTTATGTTCCATTTGTAGTTCTCGACTTTTACAAACAGTCCAAGGGGAACATTGTTCTAATACCAAAAGCACGAAACAATTTCTAGACCAGCATCTCATTTCAACATCACCTTAAAGACTGCAATGTAATGTCACTTATTAAAGGAAGTCCCTGAAATGAGACAGCTTTCTAATTGAGAGACGAATAGTCCAGCCAATGAAACAAACTAGTTTCTCACCCCCAGTTCATTCCCTCCTCTCCCCCACCACCCATTTTCATTCTGAAGAAAGGTCCCAATTGAAATATCACCAATTCCTTTTCTCCAGAGATGCTGCTTGACTCGCTGAGTTACTCCAGCACTATCTTAAGTCAAATTAATTGGCTGTTCATCATGTAGGAGCTTGCTGCAAGCGAATTGGCTTTGTTTAAATACTTCTTTGGTCTCTCTCGAGATAGTGAAAGTCACACTATAAATCCGTGTCTTCCTTTGATTTCCCTAATTAATTAAGAATTAAATAAAAATGAGAAAATAAAGATCGGCTGAGAGCAAAATTACATATGATTTAGCACCTCATTAGCTGACACAAATAATTAAAAGCAGAGTCAGATCTGGAAAATAGAAGCTGGGCATAAAGTATGTGAATTTAATATTGCACATTACTGTCAGTCTGGATTGGTAATTTTAATAACTCGTAAACTGATCAACCATTGAATATTTCTCAATCCATTAATAGTAAAAGGGGTTGCACAGGCAACCAAGGGAGGAAAAAAGTGTTGAAGGGAACACTGTTGAAGTGTTGAAGATTGGAACTGGATGAGTTACTCAGTGAGCCTGTGTTTTGCTCAGAAGCCTAGTGAAGACCTTCCATGCTATAACAATTCCAAGACTTCATAATCTACATCCTCATAAAATGCATTTTAGCTAAAAAATGTTAAACATTACAGAAAGAAAGGTTACTGCATGAAGGATAGAACATGTATAGAAGTTGGGATGTAATGTTAAAATTGTACAAGGCATTGGTGAGGCCAATTCTGGAGTATGGTGTACAATTTTGGTCGCCTGATTATAGGAAGGATGTCAACAAAATAGAGAGAGTACAGAGGAGATTTACTAGAATGTTGCCTGGGTTTCAGCAACTAAGTTACAGAGAAAGGTTGAACAAGTTAGGGCTTTATTCTTTGGAGCGCAGAAGTTAAGGGGGGACTTGATAGAGGTTTTTAAAATGATGAGAGGGATAGACAGAGTTGACGTGGTAAAGCTTTTCCCACTGAGAGTAGGGAAGATTCAAACAAGGGGACATGACATGAGAATTAAGGGACTGAAGTTTAGGGGTAACATGAGGGGGAACTTCTTTACTCAGAGAGTGGTAGCTGTGTGGAATGAGCTTCCAGTGAAGGTGGTGGAGGCAGGTTCGTTTTTATCATTTAAAAATAAATTGGATAGTTATATGGATGGGAAGGGAATGGAGGGGTATGGTCTGAGCGCAGGTATATGGGACTAGGGGAGATTATGTGTTCGGCACGGACTAGAAGGGTCGAGATGGCCTGTTTCTGTGCTGTAATTGTTATATGGTTATATGGTTATGTAAAATTATGGAGTAACTCAGCGGGTCAGGCAGCATCTCCGGGTAAACGGAATAGGTGACGTTTCGGGTCGAGACCCTTCTTCAAACTCCATCTCTGGAGAAAGGGAATAGGGGACTTTTCAGGTCGAGACCCTTGCATGAAGGAATTTGAGAGCTAAAGGTTTGTGGAATTTATAGTCTGGTCTTTTGGGTAAAGGGGCTGTGTCTCTGATTAGGTGTGGATGAAAAGCAAGATTGGTATTGATTTCTGCATGGGATGTTTCATCGTGAACCGTTAAGTTAAGCTCTTGAATCAGTTATGATATGATATAAAATTCTAGTCAGGAGCAATCAAAACTTTGGCTGTCTGGTGGAATTCTCTGCTCAAAAGAAGGTTTCATCCTACAGTTTCTTGACAACTTGGACTGTTGGCAGGTTGAATAACAACTTTTAAAAGAGAAAATGGATAAATGCTTAAAAGAGACACAAGAGACTGCAGATGCTGAAATCTTTAAAAAGCACAAGGTGGTGTGGTGGTACTCAGCGGGTCAGGCAGCATCTGCGGAGGAAATGGTCAGGCAACGTTTTTGGTCGGGAAGAAAGCGCTCAAAACATCGCCTATTTATTTCCTCCACAGATGTTACCTGACCTAGGGCAGCACAGTGGCGCATGGATAGAGTTGCTGCCTTACAGTGCCAGACACATGGGTTTGATCCTGATTACTGGTACTGTCAGTGCTGAGCTTGTACGTTCTCCCTGTGACTGCGTGGGTTTTCCCTGGGTGCTCCGGTTTCCTCCCACATTCCAAAGACGTACAGGTTTGTAGGTTAATTGGCTTCGGTAAAATTGTAAATTGTCCCTAGTGTGTAGGATAATGTTAGTGTATGGGGATCACTGGTCAATGTGGACTCAGTGGGCCAAAGGGCCTGTTCCTGTGTTGTATCTTTGAACTAAACTAAACTAAACTCACTAAGTTCTTCCAGCACTTTGTGTTTTGTTCAAAACCTCAACATCTACAACTCCTTGTGTCTCCATTTCTAACCCAGACTAAATAGGTTCCTGAACCAATTCTTAGAAAAATTGCTGTGGATTTGGAATCACATAAGGGCCAGATCTGCTAAAGGTGGATAAATCCTTTCCTGAATGATGCCAATTCAAGATGGCTGCATTTACAACGGTGTCGGTAAGCATTTGGGATCTTACCTCCCACGTCCTCAAAAACGCTCTGGGTGCTACAAGGTTTGCTGCAGGGATGCACCCCGGGGCACGAAGACTGAATGTTAGCTGTGTGAATCGAGCAGACGATGGTTTGTGAGTCGATGTGTCTGGATCGAGGCATCGGTGGAGTGGGGCCATTGGAGGCCCTGCAGCAGCCTGGGGCTAGATTGGATTGGAATGCCACTCCAGGAGACCAAGCATGCGGATCAGACGTGGCCTGCAGCGGCACAGAGCAGTGGAGCAACAGTGGAGAACACCAACAACTCTGCATGGCCAGGTCAACCCTGCAACGTTACCAAGACAACGGGCATTTATGGCCAAGTTAAGAGTGCTACATTTATAACAACTAGTCTTGATACTTGGTGACTCTTGCATACTGTCTCCATGTACTATTCCCACACTCTTGTGCGTAACTATGCTAGTGTGCTAGTAATAGTAATATTATTACTGGAAAAAAAGGAATTTCAATGAAGCTCAGTGCATGTGACAATAAAGTGACAATACAGATTACTCTGTAGTTAATCTGTGGAACTCATTGCTACAGAGGGCAGTGAAGGTCAAGTCAGTGGATATTTTTAAGGCAGAGAGGGACAAATTCTTGATTAGATTAAGTGTCAATGGTTATGGGTAGAATGCAGGAAAATGGGATTAGGAGGCAGAGATCAGCAGCCATAATTGAATGGCGGAGTAGACTCGATGGGCCAAATGGCCTAATTCTACTCCTATAACTTGTGTACTTGTGAATTTATGAATTGAACAGTGGTTAGGTTTTTTATAATAACTGGAGTAATTTTCAGATTACTATTGCTGAATTAGTTTGTCTAATCTAGATTTATTTAAATACCCACCGACCACGGTGGGATTTGAATTCACATCCCAGGTTAAGAATCCAGATATCTAGATACAAATCCAATAACTCACATTGCAACAGTAGCCAATGGTGGCTGGTGAAAAGGTTGCCATTTGCTGCAGACATTTCAACTGTGAGCTTTCTCTACGATGCACGCTGTATTCTCCACTCTATGTCCTGTCTCAGCTTACACTAACTGTTGTCGACATGCATGGTTTGATTGTATTCATATATATAGTGCTCACTAATGATACGATTCACCAGATAGTATGCAATGTTTATCACTATACCTCGTTAAATGTGACAATAATAAATAAATCCCAATTTGAATCAGGGTCGGAATATGGAGCTGATTGTCTTTGTCCTTTCAGTGCTGAATCTAAGTCAAACATTTTAACTCTGAAGGCTCTGGTTTACTCAGGCACTCTCCCTTCCACAGAACAAAAACATCAAAGAAATCTGAATTACCTCCCACTTTGCAATGAATAATTGAACATTTCATCCAGTGGATATACTGAAATCGGTTCATCTCTGAGAGCACTATAAAAGTGGAAAAGTCTTAACTCTTGTTCTTTTTTAAAATCTGGATTATGACAGGTAGGAGTTGTGTAATGATTGATCATAATCCAGTACGTTCACCAGCTTTCAGGACTTCAGGATTCTTAGAACTAATATAAATGTTGGCAGTGTAGTCAGTATTCCAGTGTAGGAATGCAGCAACCAACCTGGGCCTACGCGAACTCCTGCTTGCCAAACATTTTAACTCCCCTGGGCCTCCTCCATTGCCAGAGTGAGGCCACACACAAATTGGATGAAGAGCACCTCATATTTTGCTTGGGCATTTGATTTCTCCAATTTCAAGTAACCCCTCCATTCCCTCCCTCTCCCCTAACCCCACCCCCACTCCCACCCAGTCATCCTACCAGTTCCATCCCTGTTTGCGTACTTGTATCCCTCTCGTTATCACGTTATTACCTCTGCCCCAGCCAACAATGGGCCATTTTGGGCTCCATCATTCCTTGATTATTTATTGCCAACCCTGATTTATTCTATCCTTTTCCTGCATCTAGTTACCCACATCCACACCCACGTTCAGTCTGCAGAAGGGTTCCGACCGTAACGTCACCCTTCCTTTTTCTCCAGAGACGCTGCCTGACCTGCTGAGTTACTCCAACACTTTGTGCCAATCGTCAACACACAGAATATCCCCCCCAACAACCGTTTATTAATGAAGGTTCTGCTTTGATAATGTTGTATGAGCAATAAATATTGGCCTGAACACCTGCATTAGAATTGGCAATAAAGAAATTCTACATTAAGTAAAGTCATTTATGTTTATCTAAACTGTACTGTTATATTCAGCTATCAAAATCAAGGGATATGGGGAAAAAGTAGGATTGGGTTACTGATTTTGGATGATCAACCATGATCACATTGAAGGGAGGTGTTGGCCTACACCTATTTTCTATGATTCTATATTTAATAGAATGTTAGGAGTATGTTGTTGATAGTGCTGGATGTACATTGGGGTCATGTTAATATTCCAGAGATGGTCTGCCCAATGGGGAACATAATCTACCTATTCCACTCTGTCCACCAAGGCCTGCTGGAGATCCCAGATGCCAACAAGTTTAATTTCCCTTCTCATGTGATATTGCCAAGCAATATGGAACACCAGATATCGATTTCTTTGTATTCCGACTGAATCACCAGGTACCGATGTATATCGCATGGGCACCAGACCTTGAGGCAGCAGCGATGGATACATTCTCGCTGAACTGGGGGGGGGGGGGGGGGGGAATAATCTCTATGTTTTTCTCCCCTTTTCTACCTCAACAGTCAGTTACTACGCAAAATACAGATGAATTTTGCTTCGGACTTTTTGGTAGTGCCCGTTGGCCTACACAGCCATGGTTCCCAGTGATCCTTGAGATCATTGAAACCCATTACCATTCCCCACGGACCAGATCTACTGATCCACCCTGTATCAGGCGTAAGTCACCCATGCCATGACAGAATAAACCTACTGGCTGCAGATTCTAAAAATACCTTTTTATGGACCTGGGATTATCGAATAGGACCATGGACACGATGACAGCATCTCACCAACTTCCACCAAGAAACAATATCTCTCCAGTATAAGAAAATGGCAAACATACTGCTCGAGAACAGAGACAACCTACTAATCAACCACCATACCTATGTACCAGAGTTCCTGGCCAGCCTTCGCCACGATGAAGGTCTGAACTATAGCACTATCAAATGTGCTAGAAGTGCACTGTCAGCCTATCTAAGACAGGCACCAAGGGAAACAGGCCATAGGTCTCGTCCACTGGTGGCCAAATTAATGAGAGGTACCTTCTATTCAAAATCCCAAGACCTAGATATACCAAGATCTGGGATGTCAGCCTTGTCCTGACATACCTAAGGGATGGCCACCAGCCAGATTTCTTACTCTGAAAACAGCTACCATGTATATGGCCATGCTGATGGCTTAGTCTCAGCATAAGGGTCCAGTCTTTTTACTTACTCAGACTGGACAATATGGTCATAACATCAGACCAAATAACATTCACCATTCAGGAGCTGGTAAAACAGAGCAGACCAGGAACTTCAGGACTCATTATGGAAATTCCGGGCGTACCCACTTGACCACCGTTATATGTCATGACTCACCTTCTACAATGTATCAACATAACCTAAAATTACCGAGGGAGACAAAATGGGTCAGCCACAAAAAAGCCACTGGGTCAGGGTACCGAGTCAAACCTTCTCGAAATGGCTCAAACAGGTATTAGGAGCTGCTGGAGTGGATACCGATATTTACAGATCTCACTCCACCAGAGCAGCATCCACGTCGGTGGCTAACAGTATGGATGTGCCACTGGACCTAACCTGGTAACAGTGGGGTGGTCCATGGGAAGAACTTTCAAACATTCTACAACAAGCCATTAAAACCTGTTTCATTTGCAGAGAGAATTTTAGACGTTGCAAAAAATATATAATTTAGCCTGGGGGAGCATTAATTTCTTTGTTATTATTTTCAAATAATACCATTATTGTTTTACAAACAGATTCAGGTTTAATTACGATAACATACTTCCTCCCTTGGATGACTTCGGCAGCGAGTGAAGTATGGACTGTTACTCGGTTTGAAATCACAGAGCTTTAAAATCTTCACGTAGTCACTCACGTGACTCCGAAGTAAAGTAGTAAGATTAAACGAGAACTTTTAATCTTACCATTTAATAACTTACCAGTTTGAAGTTTGATCTGTATTTTATGAGTAGTTACGATGAGGGATTACGTGCCCTCCGCTCCCACCCTCAATTATAGGGATCAGCTGGTATCTTAGTTCTCCTTTTCTTTACTATGTTTATTTCAATTATTGTGTTTCCTGTGATTCCACACCGCTGCTTTGAAGTATGACGCGCATGCGTGCTGGACGGGTTCTTCTTCACGTAATCCCTCATCGTAACTCCTCATAAAACACAGATCAAACTTCAAACTGGTAAGTTCTCGTTTAATCTTACTCTGTATTAGACTCCGCCAACGTCACAAATTTGATGAACGCCAAATTCTGAGATGGATGCTGTTGCTTCTTTAAAATTTTTAAATGCTTTCTCGTTAGCCGATTCAAACACCACACTTGGTTTGAGTAAGACTGGGCACACCAGGTTGCTGTGTTTTGAAGTTCCAACATATGCCAAGTTCTTAAATTACAGATGATTTTTATTTGTATATTCACTTGGCAACACAATACATTTAATCATACTAAAGCCATCGCAGGAAATGGTGCGTAGAAATTCAGATGCACAGCACTTATCTTCTCCGGCATTATGGATTTGAACATCAGTCATTTACATACCCAAACACAATTGGTGCCATTGGCTTTTGGTCATCCTGAAAATGTGACTGGACATTCTCCTGGCTCACCCGCCCTCTCTCCTAACTCGCACACCCTCCACCCCAACCCAGCAAACCTGTTCCATTAACCCTTCTCCTGAACTCAAAACTGACCCCTCAGCACTTCCTTGACCCCAGAAATCCCCTTAAACCACCAATTATTCATCAGTCCATTGACCGTCTCCTGATATACTGATTCCACCTACTTCCCCCAACCTGCAAACCCTCCGTCATTTACCTCCTCCCTCCAAACCATCCACCTTAACATCCTCTATCCCATGCACATGGATGTTCCCATTTTGCACCCCGACAAACAATACTTCTTGTGCAGGGAGGAACTGCAAGTGCTGGTTTACACCAAAGATAGACACAAAATGCTGGGGTAACTCAGCTGGTCAGGCAGCATCTCTGGAGAAAAGGCAAAGGCAACGTTTCTGGTCGAGACCCTTCTTCAGACTGAGAATAAGGGGAGAGGGATACTAGAGGCATGAGGCGGTACAAAGAACAAAAGAATGAAAGGTGTGGAAAGAACAAATCAAGGCTAGCAAGGATGATCATGGAAAGGTGGAGCTCACAATGGTCCATTGTTGGCTGTGGAAGAGGTGATAACGAAGGGATATGAACAGTGAAACTGATCCGCTTAGTTACATAGATACATAGAAAATAGGTGCAGGAGTAGGCCATTCGGCCCTTCGAGCCTGCACCGCCATTCAATATGATCATGGCTGATCATCCAACTCAGTATCCTGTACCTGCCTTCTCTCCATATCCCCTGATCCCTTAGCCACAAGGGCCACATCTAACTCCCTCTTAAATATAGCCAATGAACTGGCCTCAACTACCTTCTGTGGCAGAGAGTTCCATAGATTCACCACTCTCTGTGTGAAAATTGTTTTTCTCATCTCAGTCTTAAAGGATTTCCCCTCTATCCTTAAGCTGTGACCCCTTGTCCTGGATTTCCCCAACATCAAGAACAATCTTCCTGCATCTAGCCTGTCCAACCCCTTAAGAATTTTGTACGTTTCTATAATATCCCCCCTCAATCTCCTAAATTTTGCGAGTACAAGCCGAGTCTATCCAGTCTTTCTTCATATGAAAGTCCTGACATCCCAGGAATCAGTCTGGTGAACCGTCTCTGCACTCCCTCTATGGCAATAATGTCCTTCTTCAGATTTGGAGACCAAAACTGTACGTAATACTCCAGGTGTTGTCTCACCAAGACCCTGTACAACTGCAGTAGAACCTCCCTGCTCCTATACTCCAGTATTTTGTGTCTATCTTCAATGTTTGTGCCGAACATGATGCCAAGTTGACCTGATCTCATCTGCCTGTACATGGTCCATATCCCTCTATTCCCTGCACTTCTGTGTGGCTATCTTAAACTCTTAGCCTCTCAAATGCCACTGTCATCTCTGTCTCCACCACTACCCCTGGGAATGTGTTCCAGGCCCGCACCACTCTCTGTGTAAAGGTATCATGCAGAGAATTGACATTCTCAGTGTTCTCACTTTACCGCAGTCAACCCAAAGGCTTTACTGAGTGGCAGGTGCTCCAAGATTGTCCTCAGGAGGACTGGAAAACAGTGGAAGCCAAGGACGAGCCTCTGGAGGAAGCCAGGGGCTGGTGGAACAGCTGCTTCCTGCAGTTCTTCCCCAGCTAGTCAGCCGGAGGATGATTTAGCTCAGAGAGGCAGGTCACATCTTGTAGCTTTTAGAGCCCAGGTTACAGAGCAAGCCACTGAGCCACAGAGAGACAGGGAGACACAGAGAGACAGGGAGACAAAGAGAGACAGGGAGACACAGAGAGACAGGGAGACACAGAGAGAAGGAGCCATTGAGAGACAGAGGGACACAGAGAGACAAGGAGACAGGGAGACACAGAGAGACACAGAGAGACAGGGAGACACAGAGAGACAGGGAGACACAGGGAGACACAGAGAGAAGGAGCCATTGAGAGACAGAGGGACACAGAGAGACAAGGAGACAGGGGGACACAGAGAGACAAGGAGACAGGGAGACACAGAGAGACACAGAGAGACAGGGAGACACAGAGAGACAGGGAGACACAGGGAGACAGGGAGACACAGGGAGACACAGAGAGAAGGAGCCATTGAGAGACAGAGGGACACAGAGAGACAAGGAGACAGGGGGACACAGAGAGACACAGAGAGACAGGGAGACACAGAGAGACGGAGACACAAAAAGACACAGAGAGAGAAGGAGCCACTGAGAGACATGGAGACAGAGAGACGGAGACACAGAGAGACAGGGAGACACAGAGAGACAGGGAGACACAGGGAGACACAGAGATACAGAGAGACACAGAGAGACAGGGAGACAGAGAGAAAGGGAGACACAGAGATACAGAGAGACACAGAGAGACCAGGAGACAGAGGGACAGGGAGATACGGAGGGTTTGTTTTGCAAGATTATGCAGTCAGGCACACAATTTCCAGTGTTTTTCGAGTCATAGAGGCATACAGCATGGGAACAGGCCCTTCATCCTAACTTACTCATGCTGACCAAGATGCCCTGCCTACACTAGTCCCATCTGCCTGCATTTGGGCCACATTGGGCCTAAACCTTTCCTATCCATGTACGTGTCCAAATGTCTTATAAATGATGTGACAGTTCCTGCCTCGACTACCTCCTCTGGCAGCTTGTTCCATACACCCATCACTCTTTGCGTCAGAAAGGTGCCCCTCAAGTTCCTATTAAATGTTTCCTCTTTCACTTTAAACCTGTGTCCTCTGGTTCTTGATTCCCCTAGGCTGGGTAGTGATGTGGAAGGACCAAACGAGATGTTCTCCAAGCACCCACGTCCCGTAAAGGCTATTTGCTGGTTTAAAAGGCAAAGGGATGCTATTATTTATATCACAGGGGGGTTGAATACCAACATGAGAAAATGACCAATACACATTGCAAGCCTACAGACCTTGTAAAGGTCAAGTCAGCTGCATGACTAACTCTTCTCCAGGGGTATACATCTGTCTCCAGTCTGTAGATTAATGATTACATCTCAAATAGCCTCCAGAGAGAGAGAGAGAGAGAGAAAGAGAGAGAGAAGACAAGATGGTCCCCTGGAGGGGGAACATGCGGTGTTCACGGGGACTTTGGAGGTATTCCGTGGGCGCTGGTCACCGCGTGGGGTTGAGAGTATTGTGAATAATGATTGTAATGTTGTACTATAATGACACGAGATAATGTAAGTTCGTTTTGTGTATGACTTGATCTGTTGTATTATTTGATGTGTTGAATAAAGTCTTTGAAAAAAAAAAGACAAGATGGTTCCGATCATTTGCATGTTGAGGGACACTAGCAATGGTATAAAATCCTCAGTGCTTTGTGCTGAACCAAGAGGATAGGCAGCTGACAGTTAGTTCCCTGGGGTTCTCAACATATCTCAGACTTCTATGCCAAGATGAACAGGAGGTCAGACATTGCCTCAGCATTGAGACTGGCGGTGAAGAACCGATATCCTGGGGGAAATGTCCTAATGCACTTGCATCTGGCCCTTCAACTTCACACCACGGACGTTTGGCAGAGCAACAGAGACTTCATCACATTGCAATTGCTGACTCATCAGAAGTAAGTAAGTGCATTAAAAAATATATATATTTGATTGTAATTTTATTTTTAACTTCTGAAATTGCTTTCAATATTAAATTCATTTGAAAACATTTTGCATGTCTCCATCAAAAATACTCAAAAATATTTGACAACCAGCCATCAAGAACATTCAGGGGTTTCATAAATTCATAAGGCATAGGAGCAGAATTAGGCCATTCAGCCCATCGAGTCTGTTCCACCATTCAATCATTTTTCTCTCTTAACCTCATTCTCCAGCCTACTCCTCATAATCTTTGACTTCCTTAGCAATCAAAACCCTATGAATTTCTGCTTTAAAAATACTAATGACTTGGCATCTACAGTTATCATTGACAATAAATTCCACAGATTCACCACCCTCCGACTGAATAAATTCTTCTTTATCTCCATTCCAAAGGTATATAATTTTATTCTGAAACATCATTTCCACGTCCACTCTATCTAGGCCCTTCATTATCCGGTAGGTTTTCAATGAGATTCCCTTCATCCTTCTAAACTTCAGTGAGTACAGGCCCTGTGCCGTCGAACACTTCTCTTACATTAACTCAATCATCCCCTGGATCATTTTCATAATCTTCCTCTTAACCCTCTCCAACGTCAACACATCCTTTCTCAGATATGGGGGTCAAAACTGCTCACAATATTGCAAATGTGGTCTGACCGGCGCCTTGTATAGCTTCAGCATGATATCCATGCTTTTATATTCTATAAATAAATGCTAACATTGTATTTGCCTTCCTTGCCACTGGCTCAACGTTCTAATTATCTTTTTAGGAATCCTTTTAGGAAAAAATACAGGCGTCACAAAGGAAAGCTGGCATCTTGTGTTGTAGTATCATGACCAGTTGCATCATGGCTTGGAACGCCAATTCTAATGAGAAGGCAAGAAGCTACAGAGAGTGGTGTGCTCAGCCCGGTCCATCATGGCCACATCCTTCTCCACCATTGAAAGCATCCACAAGTGGCACTGCCACAAGAAGATGATATTTATTATTAAGACCATCTGGTCCAGGACCTCTTTTCATGAGGTCAGAGATACAGAAGTATTTTTTTTTTTTTTTTTTTTTTTTTATTTTTAATATTTTTAATAGAAGTACAATAAAGTACAGTAATACACATCACCTATATCTTATTACATTTGTTGTACCACTTCATTTTTTGAGCTTTAAGAAATAAAAGAAGTAAGGAAAGGGAAAAAGAGTCGTGAAGTTGCAGGAAAGTGTTGGGAAAAGAAAGCCCCTTAGAAAAGAAGTTAGAGAAGGAAGTAAAGAAAGGAAATAGACCCTAGAAAAGAAAGAAGAAAAAAAAAGATAAACAATCGCTCTATTATAACACAAAACTCCGCAAAAAAGGATATACCAACCGTGTTTTTTACCCCCCGTTACCAGATCCTGGCACCATTTATTTTTTAAATTATTATTGCACCTTATGCTTGTAATAGTTCCATAAATGCAGACCACGTCTTTTGGAAGTGGTTTGCTTTGCCTGCTAGGAGGAGTCTCATCTCTTCCAGGTGTAGTGTTTCGAACATGTTTGAAATCCACATTTTTATTGTTGGTATAGGAGCATTTTTCCAGAATTTGAGTCTTAGCTTTTTTCCCATTATTAGCCCGTAATTAAGTAGGTTCTTTTGATACACGTTTAGTTCGGGGCTACCTTCCGTTATTCCAAAAATAATCCATTCTGCTTTTGGTACAAGTTGTATTTTAAATAATTTTATGAAGATTTCAAATATTTAGTTCCAGAATTTTTGGATTTTTATACAAAAAACAAAAGAGTGCGCTATGGTAGTTTCTTGAGACTGACATTTATCACAAATGGGTGAGACATTGGGGAAAAGTTTATTTATTTTGGTTTTTGAATAGTATAGTCTATGTAATGTTTTGAATTGAATTAGAGTATGTCGTACGTTGATCGAGCATTTATGCAGATATAGTAAGTGTTTATCCCAGCTCTCTTTTGAAATTTTTATAGCCAGTTCTTGTTCCCAGTCTCTTCTAATACCATCAGTTGTAGGTATTTCTATATTTAAAATAGTGTTGTATAAGTATGATATTCGGTTTGCTGATTCAGCCTTTGTCTTCATTGCTTCATCCAGTAAGTCTGGAGGCATGATAGTCTTTTGTGTTTTACAGATAGTCATGGATTTGAAGGTATTTAAAATATTGATTATTTCTCAAATTATATTTCAGTTGTAATTATTGAAACGATAATAATTTTCCAAATTCATACAAGTCTCCGAGCGTTTTGATTCCCATTCTTTCCCATTGTGTAAATGATTTATCTATAATTGAAGGTTTCAACGACGGATTATTGACTATTGGCATTAAAAGAGATAGATTTCTTAATTTTAGATTCTGTTTTATTTGTTTCCAAGTTCTAATTGTGCTATGTATCATTGGATTTTTATTGTAATTTTTGTTATTCAGATTCATTGGTGAGAGGAGAGTCGCTCCTGTATTACACGGAGAGCAGTCCTCTCTCTCCATTACAATCCAGTCCACCTGCTGGGCAGAATTGTCCAGCAGGTGAATCATATTTTTAATATTTACTGCCCAATTATAGTACATAAAGTTAGGGAGTGCTAGACCACCCATCTCTTTTGGTTTACTAAGGTGTGTTCTTTGTATTCTGTGGGATTTATAATCCCATACAAAATTTGTAATGTCTGAGTCCAATTTTTTGAAAAACTTTTTTGGAAGATATATAGGTATTGATTGAAATAAATATAGGATTTGTGGTAGAAAGATCATTTTTATAGCATTTATTCGACCTATTAAAGACATCGGGATCGTTTTCCAGAATTTGATTAGATTATTTAGTTTCTTAAGTAAGGGACTATAATTGGCATTAAACATAGCGTGATAGTTTCTAGTAATTTCAATTCCCAAATATTTGAATATTTCTGTGGCTATTTTAAAGGGGAATTTTAAGAGATGTGTTGAGTCTTTCGGTTTTATCGACATAATTTCACTTTTGTTCCAGTTTATTCTGTATCCTGAGAAAGATCCAACGTCCTCAATTAGATTTAATATGTTTGGTATACTGATTTGCGGTTTTGCGATGTACAGTAATACATCGTCTGCATATAAAGATATTATGTTATTTGAATATTTTGTATTATAACCGTAAATATCCGGGTATGTTCTGATTTTTTCAGCTAAAGGTTCAATTACCAGAGCAAATAACAGTGGTGATAATGAACATCCCTGTCTATTGCCCCTTGACAATTGGAATTTCGTAGATAGTATATTATTAGTTAATATTCTAGCCGTAGGTTTGTTATATAATAATTTAATCCATGCGATGAAGTTCTCTCCCATTTGAAATTTTTGCAATACTTTAATCATATAATCCCATTCTACTTGATCAAACGCTTTTTCTGCGTCCAATGAAATGATAGATAACTCTTGTTCTTGAGGTTTGTGTGAATGCATTATGTTAAGCAGACGTCTCAGGTTATTAAATGAGTGTCTCTTAGGTATAAATCCCGTTTGATCCTCGTTTATTAATTTACTAACATATTGACTTAGTCTTCTAGCTAGTGTTTTCGCTAATATTTTTTGATCCGTATTTAACAAAGCAATAGCTCTATATGAGCCTGGTTCTTCTATATCTTTATCTTTTTTAAGTATTAATGTAATCGTTGATTCTGCTAGTGTTTCAGGTAAGATTTGTGCTTCAAAATGATCTTGTTTTGTAATTTGGAATAGTCTTATAACTTTCTCTGACAATAATTTATTTAGTTTAAATTTCAGTATTAAAATTTTATTATGTTTATCCATAGTTGGATCTTTAGCATTATCTATATCTAGTCTGATTTGTTCTTCTAATTGTCTTTGTTCGTTCTTATTCTTTTTGTTTTGAAAAGCTGGATACGAGATAATAACTCCTCTAATAAATGCTTTGAAGGATTCCCACAGTAAGGTGGGCGATATATCTGGTTTATCGTTTGTCTCAAAAAATAGTTCCATCTGTTTTTTTAGATATATACTCCCTTGTGGGTCTTTTAGAATTTGCAAGTTAAACCTCCAGAACGATTTGTTCATAGACATTCCTTCTAATTTTAAAACGAAAGTTAGCGGGGAGTGATCTGAAATCGTATTGGTGTGATATTTAAGGTTTATAGTATAAGGGATTAGTTTTGTATCCACTAGAAAATAATCTATACGTGAATATGTTTTGTGTACCATTGAATAAAACGAGTATTCCCTTCCAGTCGGATTCGCGATCCTCCAAACGTCTGCTAATATGTTTGTATTTTTTATATATGTATTTAAGAGTTCACTAGTTTTAGATTTCATATTACCTCTTTGTTTTTGCATCGATTTATCTAAGTACGGGTCTAAAACACAGTTGAAGTCTCCTCCAATCATAACATTTTGGTAGTTAAATTCTGCGATTGTTTTCAGGATTTTATTGAAAAATTGAGGATTATCAAAATTGGGCGCATATATATTTACCAACGTGATTGGCGTAGCATGGATCTCTCCTGTAACTATAAGATATCTCCCTTCCTTATCTGATATAATGTTCTTTGATTTAATAATAATAATTGCGGTGCCTCTGGATTTCGAAGTATGTGAAGAGTGATATGTTTGGCCTATCCAATTCGTCCTCAATCTCATCTGATCTTGGTGTTTAAGATGCGTTTCTTGTAGAAAAGTAATGTCCGTGTTATATGATTTCAACTGAGCTAGTATCTTGCCCCTTTTAATTGGTTCATTAATACCCCTTATATTCCAGCTACAAAGTGTGATTCCTCCCATTTTCTTTTGTTTATCGTCTTCCATTTTTGCTGATTTTAATACACTTATTTATTATGGTGCATCCATACCTCAGGAGCCTGGATATTTGGTGGGCGTTTATATTACTGACTTCCTTTGGTAGATCCCTTTTGCGATTGTCCTTGGAAAAAAAAACACATAGTTGTGACATATTGTGATTAAAAAAAAATTGAACAAGTGAAATTACAGTGTCTGGAGTATTCGACACTGTAGTGAGTGTCCCACTCGTCTGTGGCATTCGACATCTATTCGACTTCCGATGTTGATGTTATACAATTAGATCCGCTCACTTCATTACTCTTAACCTAGGAGGGCGGTACCATTTCAAATATAGATACAAAAGTATGAAGGCCATACTCCACCAGGTGCAGGAACAACTACAACCACCAGGTTCTTGAACCGACCCACACGACCCTAATTGTTCTTGGCAATGGACCACTAGGGACCACCTCTTGAGTAGCCATTGACTTATTTTCTTTTCTAGTTATGTTTTGCATTAATGTCTTGCTTTTTTTAAAGTCTTTTTTTCTTTTTACTGTCTTGCAAAATCTAACATGTGATTTATGTATAATGTAGGTTTTTTACACGTTATCTGAATGCATGTGATTGTGATGCTGCTGGAGGCAAGATTTTACATCATATCTGCACCTTAAATACAATTGGCAGCATTTTACCCAGTCAAGCTCCTCAGTCAGCCAACATTACCTCAGCAAACAGACCCAATGCTCCTGTAACCTAGATCCTTAAGCCATTGTAGTTACGATTGAAAGTAGAAGTTTAAGAATAATTTTTCTCATAATAATATATATATTTTTTTAATTCAAAAAAGAAGTCTAAGAATAATTTCTATGCGACCAACTGTATTCTTCCATGACATTACAGGCCAAATAAAGTTTAGAATGTTAATGTTAATCTCCACAGATTAATATTGAAAATAGTTCTATTTACATTCAGACAGACTTCCAACTCCGATAGTCTCAAGCATTAAATTGCAGCATTGACAACAAGTACAGTCCTGAAGATGGACACAAAATGCTGGAGTAACTCAGCGGGACCGGCAGCGTCTCTGGAGAGAAGGAATGGGTGACGTTTCGGGTTGAGACCATTGTTCAGACCTCGACCCGAAACGTTACCCATTCCTTCTCTCCAGAGCTGCCGCCTGTCCCGCTGAGTTACTCCTGCATTTTGTGTCTATCTTGGGTTTAAACCAGCATCTGTAGTTCCTTCCTGCACAAGTGCAGTACTGGCCTGGGAGGGAAGAGCAGGACGCCATTACCCTGCTTGTAATATCATCAGTTCTCAGCCAGCTGTCAACATTTAGCCAGAAGCAGCTATCAGTTTTCCAATTTACCATCTGTATTCCCATTTATAACAATGGTGTTTATTGTGCTTGTGCAGGGGATAGCTAATGAAATATTGAAGAAGTAAAGGAATGTAGAGAGTGGATTTGATATTTAGGTTATTGTCTAACATAAGTTGGACATAATTGAGACAAAGAACAACCTCATTTGTACAAGAGTATTATTGTCCATTTACTGTGGACAGCTTAACCCAGAACGTTATTCAAGGCTGTTATTTTGAAAACCCAGAGAGGGAATTGAAAATCAGAATCTGTTACCAACATCAAAAATGCACTGTGAAAAGACGATGCTGGGACATATATCATTTATGTCCATTGTACATTTTAGACACGTGTGGATCATGTATGATAGTGTTGTGCCTACTTGCAATGTCTAACAAATGCGCTCTAGTTTCTCTATCTTCGTTGCTGCTTAGTGTCTAACACAGTCCTGGATTTTCCGTGCAAAATACAGCTATTGATTTTGGAAATTCAGTTTGTGCTTCAGATCACGTTTGGCTGCAATGCCATTCTGCCCACTAGGTGGCATGTTCAAAACACTGCAAAGAGTCTGTAATTATGTAAAGGGCCTGTCCCACTGTATGAGGTAATTCAAGAGTTCTCCCGAGTTCTCCCCTGATTCGAGCTCGTGTAATGTACGTAGCGGGTACGTAGGAGCTCGTGGATGTCACGTAGCGGCACGTACGAGTAACAGTAGGTACTCGGGAAATCCGGTAAACTCGTGACATTTTTTCAGCACTGTGAAAAATGTCCATGAGTAAAAAAATACATGATGAAAAAATTGTTACTTTTTACTCGTACGAGCTTCTGCGTACCCGCTACGTACATTACATGAGCTCGAATCAGGGAGAACTCGGGAGAACTCTTGAATTACCTCGTACAGTGGGACAGGCCCTTAAGGGACGTATTACTTTGGAACCAATCACGTTCCTTGTAGTGTGTCTCAGAGTGCTTCAGATCCTATAAAATGCTTTTTGACATAGAGTCACTGCAGTAATATAGAAAATACAGCAGAACAACTTGCACAACTCCAGAGACCTGGGTTCAATCCTGACCTCGGGTGCTGTCTGTGCGGAGTTTGCAGGTTCTCTCCGTGTCCGCATAGGTTTCGGCCGGATGCTCCAGTTTCCTCCCACATCCCACAGATGTGTAGGTTTATAGGGTAATTGACCACTGTAAATTTCCCCAATTGCTTAGGGAGTGGATGAGAGAGTGAAATAACATAGAATTATTGCGTACGTGTGATCGATGGTCGCGTGGATTAGTTGGGCCGAAGGGCCTGTTTCCATGCCCTATCTCTATACTGAACTAAGACAAGATCCCACAGGCCGTGATATCATTATAATATTATTGGAAGGTCACATATTGTCCCAGACACCAGGGAGGCCCCTTACCTTCCTCAAAATGATACCTGCACCGTTTCTGACATTCACCTAGAGAGTCACAGGGCTTTAGGTTCAAATTTTATCTGAAATATACCATTTTCAACAGATCAACACTCCCGCGGCACTGCATTGGAGCGTTATGGATTATGTCCCACTCCAGACACAACATAGGGAGAAGAAAGATGAAATTATTGAAGGATTCATGTAAATATGAGTTGATAAGTTCATAAGTTATAGGAGCAGAATTAGGCCATTCGGCCCATCAAGTCTACTCCGTTATTCAATCATGGCTGATCTATCTTTTCCACTTAATCCCATTCTCCTGCCTTCTTTAGTTTAAAGGTTGACATGAAGTGATTGGAACTCAAGGATGCAAATTTGTGCTAAACAACGAATATTTCCATAATACTGGTGCTCAATGAGAGCAAGGTGACATTCCTCAACAACTATTGAATGGTGGCACTCAAGTCCATTATGATGAAGTGTTTTGAGAGGTTGGTTATGACACGAATCAACTCCTGATGTACCACTGACCTAGACACACTCCAATTCGCCCTCCGCGCACCAGATTGTTAGCAGATGCAATCTCACCGAGCTCTCCTCTCTGTGGGGACCACAAATATGATGCAAATGCTTTCTAAAGCTAATTTGGAATATGGCAAGTTCCAGTCATACAGTGTTGGTGTGGAAACAGGCCCTTCGGCCTAACTTGTCCACACCGACCAACATATCCCACCTACACTAGTCCCACCTGTCTGCGTTTGGCCCATATCCCTCAAAACCTGTCAACCCATCCACCTCTATTTTTTGCCCATCTGAAGAGGGGTTCCGACCAGATATGCTACCTGACCCACTGAGTTACTCCAGCATTTTGTGTCCATCTTTGCTGATTTGAAGTGTTGAAGCAACAGATGAAGACCGGTGGATCTGAAATGTTCACAGTTTTTCTATCCCCACAGATGTCGCTCGGCTGGCTGAGTTCGTCTAGCATTTCTGTTCTTGTCTCCGACAGCGTTTTTTTTGGTTGATTTGACCGGGCTGGTACAATGGTTACTACAAACCGAGATGTTGTTAGGCTCGATGTGCAATGAACAACCATTGCACACCAATAGACTGCCACTGCATGATATTCCAGAGTAATTAATCTACTCTGCTACCATAGCCCTCAGCAATAGCAGTGCTGTTCAGTTTGCCCTAAAGCAATCTGATGATCGATGAGACTTCCAGTTAGCCTTTTAGCATTTTACAAGGAAAGATTGGCTTGGTTATCTAAACAGACTGTACTACAGCTCCAGACATGAAATCCTCGCACCATGTTCCTTGTCAATTTGGCTATGGTTTCAGGTCACAGTGATTGTGAATTTAAGAATGACTCACAAGAGCAGCATGGACTCTAGTCAGTTACAATCCACTCTGTGAGTGCTTGAACCTGCACAGTGGCAAAAATCAAACGTAAATGAAGAACATTCATTGAAACTCACGGAAACTGATTCATGATCAAAGTGAATCTCAATAAGTGGACAGCTCTTCAATTCTGGTGGTACAGTGACTGAAAGCAAGTTTATGAAGTGATTCTGGCCGCATGTGAGGCAGGTAAAGTAGGTCAGTTTATTGTTATTCCAACACCAATAGCTATGAGAGTCAGCGAGTTTAGTTTAGTGTGGAGATGCAGCATGGCAACAGGCCCTTCGGCCCACCGAGTCCGTGCCGACCAGCGATCCCTATACACTAACACT
Source organism: Leucoraja erinaceus (assembly GCF_028641065.1). Lineage (NCBI taxonomy): Eukaryota > Metazoa > Chordata > Chondrichthyes > Rajiformes > Rajidae > Leucoraja > Leucoraja erinaceus. Next base: position 28,666,854 of record NC_073396.1, read on the forward strand.
ATCCTACACACTATGAACAATTTACAATTTTTATCAAAGCCAATTAACCGACAAACGCGTTCTGGCTCACCCATGTAACCTGATGACATTGCTTGGAATGCTAAAACAAACAGTGTTGGAGCTACTCAGGTGACATGGATGAACAGGAACCAGGTCAGGCAGTTTACTGTAGTTTATTTTATTTTATTGTCGGATGTAAGGAGGTACAGTGAAAAGCTTTTGTTACGTGCTAACCAGTCAGCAGAAAGACAATACATGATTACAATCGACCCATGCACATTGTACAGAAACATGAGAAGGGATGTATGGTACCTATGGAGGGATTGGAGAGGTAGCGTTATGGGTCGGGACCCTTCATCAGACTATGAAATGAAACGATGAGAAAGGGGAATGAAAAGATGAGTGTGGGTGGTAGTTCCACACGGAAAATTACAGCCCTTTGGCATATACCTCATTAGCCAAGCATTAAGTAGTTGAGGGAATGAAATTATGCAATAATTTTACAACGTGGAAGATTTAAGTTTCTTTTTAAGGGTGTGACACATCTTTCATTCAGTTCCCCGAGCAAAATGAGTGGGGAGAGCTCCATGAAATAACCCTACAATTACAGAAAACTTGAAGACGGACTTGGGAATAGTGAGAATGTGAATCTTTTTATAACAAAGTGCAGTTCGACCTTTAAAATCACGTCCCAAAGACAACCTTGAAGCCCTTTGAGCCCACACCGCTATCAAACAGTGCACTAGCCTACACGTCCCATATTATTCCCCCCACATTCCCATTAACTCACCCAGACTCTAACACCAGGACAATTTACAGTGACCAGTTAACCTGGCAATCCACATGCCTTGGGGAGGTGGGAGGAAACCCACGATCCTAGGAAACCTGTTCAAACTCCGCATACTGTATGTCCATGTGGCCAGGACTCGAGGGCCTGAGCTATCGGGAGAGGTCGAGCAGGCTGGCACTCTATACCTTGGAGCTCAGGAGGATGAGGGATGATCTTATAGAGGTGTATAAATAAATCTGCCGCTACTTTCCACGCTGTATCTCTATATGACTCTATAAGCAGCTTCAGAGATCAAGAATGAACCCAGGTCACTGGAGAGGTGAGCTGCAGTCCAGTTGCAACACCAGTACTTTGGTCTTTCAGGGAAGGATTGAGATTAGTTTATTGACATATACACTGGAGTGCAATGACATTCCTTGTATATCCAGGAGGAACAATTCATTGGTAGGTTGCATTATAAAAGTTCCTACACATCATCAACACCAACATGGAAGAGTTGGAATGACTGCCCACTGTAGCGCTGAAGCAATTCTCCAGCTGAGCGCCTGAGACCACAAGAATCCGTCGTCTCTTGGACCTAGTGTAAAGATTTGCGTGACCCGTGGCAGGCTGGCATGTGGTGCAGCGGTAGAGTTACTGCCTTACAGCGCCAGAGGCCCAGGTTCAACCTTGACTACAGGTGCTGTCTGTACGGAGTTTGTACAATCTCCTGTGAGTTTTCTCCACCTGCTCCAGTCTCCTCCCACATGCCACAGACGTACAAGTTTGTAGGTTAATTGTCCTCGGTAAGAATTGAAAATTGCCCCTTGTGTGTAGGGTAGTGCTAGTGTATGTGAATCGCAGGTTGGCGCGGACTGACTGGGCCGAAGGGCTTGTTTGCGCACCTTATCTCTAAACTGAAGTGATCTAAAGTTAACCCATGGAATGCTGAATCCAGTGTTGTCCTCACCCAGTATCCTGTCACATTTATTTCAGTGTCCATGGGACAACCCTCAGCTGCTGCAGCCACTGTCATTGCATTGTAGGGTAGCCCTGCCAATTGAAAACGTAAAACAAAACATCAGATTCATGGGGGGGGGGGGGGGGGGGGGGTGGGGGTGGGGGGTGGGGGGGGGGGGGGGGGGGGGGGGGGGGGGGGGGTGGTGATTGGCAGTCACCGAGGTACGTTGTTTAGTAGAGTGACAGCCGCCGGAAAGAAGCTGTTCCTCGACCTGCTGGTTCGGCAACGGAGAGACCTGTAGCGTCTCCCGGATGGTAGGAGGGTAAACAGTCCATGGTTGGGGTGAGAGCAGTCCTTTGGCGATGCTGAGCGCCCTCCGCAGACAGCGCTTGCTTTGGACAGACTCAATGGGGGGGAGCCGGTGGAACCGGTGATTGCGTTGGGCAATTTTCACCACCCTCTGCAATGCCTTCCGGTCGGAGACAGAGCAGTTGCCATACCATACTGTGATGCAGTTGGTAAGGATGCTCTCGATGGTGCAGCGGTAGAAGTTCACCAGGATCTGAGGAGACAGATGGACCTTCTTCAGTCTCCTCAGGAAAGAAGAGACGCTGATGAGCCTTCTTGATCAGAGTAGAGGTATTGTGGGTCCAAGAGAGGTCATCGGAGATGTTGACTCCCAGGAACCTGAAGCTAGAAACACGTTCCACCTCCGTCCCGTTAATGTGGATGGGGGTGTGCGTGCCGCCTCTGGACTTCCTGAAGTCTACATGAGCTCCTTGGTCTTCTTGGAGTTAAGGGCCAGGTTGTTGTCAGCGCACCATGCTGCTAAGTGCTGGACCTCCTTCCTGTAGGCCAGCTCATCGTTGTTGCTGATGAGGCCAATCACCGTTGTATCATCTGCATACTTGATGATGGTGTTAGTACCATGTGCAGGTGTGCAGTCATAGGTGAAGAGGGAGTAGAGGAGGGGGCTCAGCACACAGCCCTGAGGAACGCCGGTGTTCAGAGTGAGGGTTGAAGAGGTGTGCTTGTCTAACCTCACAGACTGGGGTCTGTTGGTTAGAAAGTCCAGTATCCAGTTGCAGAGGGAGGGGTCGATGCCCAGGTTACCGAGTTTGGTGATCAGTTTTGATGGAATAATGGTGTTGAATGCTGAGCTGTAATCGATGAACAGCATTCTTACATAAGTGTCTCTGTTGTCAAGGTGGGAGAGGGCGGAATGAAGTGCCGTTGAGATGGCATCCTCCGTACTCCTGTTCTTGCGGTAGGCAAACTGATAGGGATCCAGTGTGGGGGGTAGGCAGCTTTTGAGGTGTGCCAGGACCAGCCTCTCGAAGCACTTGGTGATGATGGGGGTAAAACATGCTGAACATCTGGTGGCCTTTGATCAAGTACAACAGGTAATTAGGTCATTTGTGGCTGGCCATGATTTGTCCTTGTCTTTACTCATCTACAGCTTTTCACCTCCCCTCCCTTCCCCCCACCTTCAGTCTGAAGAAGGATCCAGCCCTGAAACATCACCCATCCTTTGTCTCCAGAGATGCTGCCTGACCCGTTGAGTTACTCTAGCTCTCTCTTGAAAGTATTCAGAGAACCGACCTCCACTGCCCTCTGAGGCAGAGAATTCCACAAACTCACAACTCTCTGTGTGAAAAAGTGTTTCCTCACCTCCGTTCTAAATTGCTTACCCCTTATTCTTAAACTGTGGCCCCTGGTTCTGGACTCCCCCAAATCGGGAACTTGTTGCCTACCTCTAGCATGTCCAAACCCTTAGTAATCTTGTATGTTTCACTAAGATATCCTCGCATCTTTCTAAATTCCAGAGTATACAAGCCCAGCCGTTCCATACCCTCAGCATATGCCAGTCCCACCATCCACCATTTTTGAATGTACTGCTGTAGGAATTTATCCCAAGTACACTCTATAAGCTTGTTCCCATGGCCAGTTCGATTTCTCCCTTGGGGACAATAGACAGTAAACAAAGTGCCGATATTGATTCCCCATAGATTAGGGATGTGTGAGCATTGGAGAATCAAATGCCTAATTTTCTGCTAATGAAAATGAGCCATTACACCAGCCAAATAAAGATATACACAACAGAACCAGTTTATTAAACACAAATAATAATTATGTTATGCCTGAATAGTCTTGATTATTAACATTGGAATTCTATCAAATACTAATCTTTTCTCAAATGGAAAAAGATTTCTTTACATGGGATTTTTCAAGTCCCCACCAATCAAATGCCTGAGCCCAAAGGAGGTCACCGTTTCTCACAGAACTCAATCGCTGTAAACCACATCCAATTTTAGTCAGTGTTATGATATACTGAAATCGATTTTAAAAATAATTTCCAGCATATTTTTTGCAGCCATTTTGGATCTCAATGTTGGTAGACATGTGTGCTTTTTTTATTTTGTAGGTTTTCCATCAGATGCTCCTGACCTTACTAGGTATTTGCAAAGTGTTCAGTCTCAGATTGTACTGAAGTCTTTGTACCATTCTGCTCTTTGGCACTCGTTGTTTATTTATTGTTGTATTTAATGTTACCATGTGCATACTCTACTTTATGAGCTTCATGCAAACAAGGAACTTCATTGCACTCTGGTGTATATAACAATAATCTAATTTAAATCTGAACCTGAATCTATTATAAAGGGAATATCAACCTATATATATATATTATATCTCTATTATTATAAAACTCTGATCTTGGGTGTTTGTGTAGTTGTTTATGCCTTGAGTGTTTGCTTCTCTTTTTCTGCAATTCACATCTCCTCGAAAACCCGATGCGCTATCAGTGAAATTTTTTACATATTCCGGTAGAGATTTACCTCGTGATGTCATAAATCCCCTCATCTGAACATTTTATTCATCATTTCCCAAGTTCAATTCAATTCAATTCAATTCAACTTTAATGTCATCGCACAAATACAAGTATGAGTACAACGAAATGCAGTTTTGCGTCAGTCCGTAGTAGTTGTGCATAAAGAAATAAAAAAAATAGAAGGAGAGAAGTACAGAATAATCAAAAGATACAGAATAATTAAACAATGGGGACGGAGGGACCGGAGAAATCTGTCGGCGGGACTCCGAGTTCAGCAATGTGATTGTATTGTTGTAGAAGCTGTTCCTCATCCTACTAGTACGTGACCTGAGGCTCCTGTTCCGCCTCCCTGATGGGAGGAGGGCAAACAGTCCATGGTTGGGGTGTGAGGGGTCTTTGATGATCTTCCCAGCCCGTCTCAGAGCTTTGTTATTTCTTCATAATTCTTCATAATTCATAATCTTCAAATTCTTCATAATCTGAGATCTTTTTAAACTCTAACGAGCTGGATGATGTCACAATGGCTCCTCTCGCTCACAGTCGATGGCTGTCCATCCCCAGTGCACTGCCCAGCCGCCCTTTCCCGAGTTACGTTAACCCCCTCCTCTATCCCTCCCCCTCACTCTCCCTCTCCCTCTCCTGCTCCCCTCTCTACACCCCTCCTCTCATCCCCCTCCTTTCTACCCCCCTTCTCCTCCCCGTCTCTACCCTTCTCTAAGGTCTACTTCTCTCTTTTCCTCTCACCATCCTACCATCCCCCTCTACCCCCCCTCTCTCCACCCTCCTCTCTCTCCCTCCCCCCCTCCCCCTCCTCTTCTTCCCCCCCCTCTTCTTTTCCCTTTTTTTCCCCCCCCACTTTCCTCTCCCCCCCTCTCGCCCATCCCCACTACCTCCTCTCCACACTCCCTCCCCCCTCTCCCTCCACCCCCCTCCACCACCCCCCCTTTCCCCTCCTGTCCCCCCCTCTCTCTCACCCACACCTCCCCATCTCCCCTTTCCTCCCCTTTCCCCTCCCTCTCTCCCCCTCTCTCTCCCTTTCTCTCCCCTTCCCCCCTTCTTCTCTCTCCTTGCCTCCCCCCCCAATATCCCCTTCTCCCCTCCCTCTCTCTTTCCCCTTCTCCACCTCCCCCCCTCCCATTCCCCCCTCCCTACCCCCCCTCCTCTCCCCATCCTCTCTAGCCCCCTCCTCTCCCCCCTCTTCTCTCCCTCTCTCTCTCTCCCCCTCCCCATCTCTCTCTCTCTCCCCCTCTCTCTCACTCTCCCTCCTCCCCCCCCCCCCACTCCTCCCCCCACCCTCCCCCCTCTCCCACCCCCTCTTCTTCCTCCACCCCCCCCCCCCACTCCCCCACTCCCTCTCTCTCCCCCTGCCTCTCTCTCCCACTTCCGCCCCTCTCACCCCCTCCTTTCTCTCGCCCAGAGGTCATAGCCTCAGAATTAAAGGGCGCTCTTTTCGAAAGAAGATGAGGAGGAACTTCTTTAGTCAGAAGGTAATTAATCTGTGCAACATTGCCACAGCGGCCTTCAGTGGATATTTTTAAGGCAGAGATAGGCAAATTCTTGATTAGTACGGGTATCAAGGGTTATGCGGAGAAGACAGGAAAATGGGATTAGGAGGCAGAGATCAGCCATGATTGAATGGCAGAGTAGACGCCATGGGCCGAATGGCCTAATTCTACTCCTGTAACTTGTAAACCTACTCAAGCATTACCACTGGGTAAAACCAGGTCTCCGTTAATGCTCTGAATGTCCACCGTTCATAATAGTTTTTATTTACCATAAAACAAAAAGTGGAACATGGTGCAGCTTCCCAGCAGGTTTGGTGGGATGTGCAGAGAGAGAAACTGAGTTGATATTTCAGCTGAGGACCTCTTTTCAGATTCCTGGGCCCCTATGTATACAGCGAGGTGGTGAGTGCAGGAGTGGAGAATGTTTGTGAGGGCAAAGGTATTTAGTGGGAAGCTAAAACGGCACAGGTGTTGTCAAATTTAATGACTGGATCTCACCATTACTTTTCATACCAATGCTGTTGGTAACAATCCTTCTATTTATTCCTCCCTCTCTTCCCTGTGCCCTACCTGGTGTGCACCCATTTTTTCCACCATCTCGCCACCCCTTTCCCCTTCACCCTATCCCCTTCCACCTCTATTCCTTCCTCTGACTTCACATTTCACTCCTCTTCTCTCCTTGTGTCACCTTTTCTTCTCTCGCTATTTTCATCTCTAGCCATCTGCCAAACAAAATCTCCCTCATCTGTATCCACCTATCATTTACCAGGCTTTACCCTCTCAGTCTGAAGAAGGATCCCGGCCCAGAACATCACCTATCCATGTTCTCTAGAGATGCTCCCTCACCCGTTGAGTTACTCCAGCACTTTGTGCCTCTTTTTGTGAAAACAGCATCTGAAGCTCCTTGTTTCTCCATTGCTTTTTCAACTGTAGCATTAAACGGCTTATATTGGTGACAGAGGCTAATGAGAGGTGGGTGTAGGTCTGCTGTTGGGATGGAAGGAAAACGAAGAACATCATGGGAGAAGGAGGACTGCCATTCAGGAGGAAGCTGAGGCAGGTTCCAGTTTAGGAGAGGAGATAGGAAAATAGGAGAGGAATGAGAAAGGAGATGAGGAGAAATTTCTATAGTTGGAGGGTGGTGAATCTGTGGAATTCACGGCCGCAGAAGGCTGTCGAGGCCATCAATGGATATTTGTTTGGTGGAGATTGATAGGTTCGTGATCAGTGCAAGTGTCAGGCATTATGAGGAGAAGGCAGGAGAATGGGGTTGAGAGGGAAAGATAGATCAATCATGATTGAATGGTGGAGTAGAAGTGATGGGCCAAATGGCCTAACTCTGCTTTATAGTATAACATGAACTTACAACCTATGGTTTGAATTAGCTATCTAAAGCTTACATTTGTCCATTAGTTGAATAAAAATGGCCTTTCCCGCCTCCAGTCAACTCCCCCCCCTCCCCCCCTCTAATTTCAGTCTAAAGAAGGGTGCCAACCCGAAATGTCACCCATCCATTCTCTCCAGAGGCGCTGCCTGACCCGCTGAGTTACTCAAGCACTTTTTGTGCCTGTCTGCAGTTGTTCAGTTGGGTCTAACTTGGTGGCGGGCTCTTGAGTGGATTCCCGGGCTCCAGCGCTGAGCAATTGCTGCAATTGTACACTCCACGTCAGCTCCTTCATGAATCGAGCTGCATTACACGGGCGAATAATAAGCAGCCAGCAAGTTGCGACTTCTGTGATTGCGTCCACACCCAAAGGAATTCTGAACTCGGCGGCACTGATGTGGAGACATGCCTGCATTTCCACAGAAAACTGCAGCCGTTTCTCCACAGAATCAAGCACTTCCAGTAAGTTTCTTATCATCTTTAAAAGGAATCTGTGACCCTGTTAAAACATATTCTCAATCATTCGACTTTACTTGGCCAGAGTCTAAATATAGAGGCAGTGACAGAGATATTCATTTCCTCCTCACGATTTATACATAGATCGTGCTTATATTAAATTTAAGTCTACAGGCCGATGAAACAACGAGCAGTGCCCTCAATATTCAAAGTCCACAGTCCCTGGTGTGAAGCTAATAAACATGGATCATCCAGGTGGCTGTAGTATATAGGACGCACAAAGACATTTTGACAATCATTTCAGAGAAAGAGGAGTTCAGATATTTTAACTCTTCTTCTTCACTTGGTTTTCAGGCACTCTACTGCTTTGCCATTCAACATCAAGCCTGAGCCTCCACCTAAATGCCACATTCCCACTCTCTCTCCATACCCCACTTCTTTGGTGTAGAGAAGGGGGTGGCACAGTGGCACAGCAATAGAGCTGCTGCCTTACAGCCCCAAAGACCCAGGTTCAATCTAGACTACGGGTGCTGTCTATACGGAGTTTGCACATTCTCCCTTTGACCTGCATGGGGTTTACCCGGTTGCTCCGGTTTTCTCCAACACATTTCTCCAACATTTCGTTGTCTCTGTACTGTACACTGACAATGACAATTAAAATTGAATCTGAATCTGAATCTGAATCTGAACCAGATTTGTAGGCTAATTGGCTTCAGTAAAATTGTAAATTGTCCCCAGTGTGTGTACGATAGTGTTATTGGGTGGGGATCACTGGTCGGTACAGACTCAGTGGGCCGGCAAGGTCTGTTTCTGTGCTGTAGCTCTAAACCAAACTAAAACTGAATCGAATTTGCTCCTTCTCAAACATATTTGGAATGTCTTAACTCACGTACAGTGATTAAGATCCAAAGACTTTTATTAGCAATACAGCATAGGTAACTTCATCTTAACACACAACTCAAGGCTGGGGAAGAAAACGATAGAAGGCTTTCTATTAAACCAGTGGGCCGAGCCATAGTATGACTCATAACTTGAGTGACACTGATCTACAATATTCAATGCCTTGGCGGCCATTGCTCTCTGGAACAAAATTCTATGGACTCACCCACCTTCTTGGTGAAAACATTTTTGCTCCTCTTTGTCTTAAATATCTCATTCCATTTCCTGAGACCGTGATCTCTTTCTCAGCCAACGTACTATTTGCTTCAAAAACAACACTATGTGTGGGAGTACTCAGCGGGTCAGGCAGCATTCCTGAGGAACATGGAAAGGTGACTTTCCTGGTTTGGACCCTTCTTCAAACTGATTTATATCTGGACAGACTGTGGAAGGGTCCCAAACCGAAACATCACCTATCCATGTTCTCCAAGGATGCAGCTTCACCCGCAGAGTTACTCATGCACTCTTTTTTTGTAAACTAGCATCTGGAGTTCCTTGTTTCTATTTGTTACTATTTGCATTCTTAGGTGCTCGCTCAATCTGAATGTCTGCTTTGAGTGATTGTTGGACCCAACTATATTTTAACATCATCTTCTAATCTAAACTATTGGTATTTAAAGAATGTACTGCCTTTCTGGTTGCTCTGAAAGTACCCGCAAGGTCAGTGGGATTGATAAGAGGTTGGGCGATAATATGTGATAGGGAAATACATGAGGGAATGGAACTGATGGGATTGCTCTGAGAGCCAACATTAACTCTATGGGTGGCATGGGTGGCATGCACATTGGTGCAGTGGTAGAGTTGCTGCCTTAGAGCACCAGAGACCCAGGTTCGATCCTAACTACGTGTGCTGTCTGTATGGAGTTTTTATGTTCTCCACGTGACCGCGTTGGTTTTCTTCCATTTCCTTCAAAGACGTACAGGTTTGTAACTTTGGCTTTGGTAAAAGCTTGTAGGTTGTCCCTAGTGTATAAGATAGGGCTAGCATATGGGGATCGCTGGTCAGCACGGATTCGACAGGCTGAAGGGCCTGTTTCTGTGCTGTATCTCTAAACTAAACTAAACTAAACTAAATGAAACTATGGGCTGAATGGTCTCCTTCTATGTTATAAGGAACATACATTATTTATCCAAGTAACTTTGCTTCTGCCATTATTTACCCACTCACTTAAGTTGTCAAAATCACCCAGAAGCCTCTATACATCTTCCTTACAATTCACAATCTCATCCCGTTTCATGTCATCAACAAATTTAGAAATATTCAATGCTTTCATCTAATTCACTGTTGCATGCTGTAAACAGCTGGGTCCCAAGTATTGCTAAGTATGGTACAGGCTGATACAAGCAGCAATAGCTCCTCCTCTCTGCTTCCTATCTATCAGCCTATCCATTCAGGGCAGCATGGTGGCCCAGTGGTAGAGCTGCTGCCTTACAGCGCCCAAGACCAGGGTTTAATCTTGACTGTGACCGCGTTGGTTTTCTCTGTTTGCTCCGGTTTCCTCCCACATTCTGAAGACGTGCAGGTTTGCTGGTTAATTGGCTTCTGTAAATTGTCCCTGGTGTGTAGGATGTGAAAATGGGATAACTGGCAGGGTGATTATTGGCAGGCCTGTTTCCACGCTGTAACTCTAAACTGAACTATACTAAATTAAACGGAACTGAACTGAACTGAACTGAACTGAACCAAACTAAACTAATCCAAATGAAACCAAACTAAAGTAAACTAAACAAAACCGTTTTTTGCTCCACATCATTCAAGTAATGCCTATTAAGCTGGCCTAGAGTGCTGTCACTCCGAGATGATGAAGCCTTCTAGCTGCACAGTTGCAAAATGCTCAGGGAGTCCTCCCCAATGAAGGGCAGCAGCCTCCTCCTAGCCCTGCTGCATGCAACAGGCCAAGGCAAACTGAAGGTGTTGCCAAGGGGCTCCTGTAGCCAGATGGCAAGTTTGAATGGAACTGCTAGCAAGCTGGCAGCATGATCCATCTCAAACTACGGTTAGATCCTGACTACGTGAGCTGTCTGTACCGAGTTTGCACGTTCTCCCTGTGACCACGTGGATTTCCTCCAGGTGCTCTGGTTTCCTCCCACATTGCAAAGACGTGCAGGTTTGCAGGATAATTTACCTCTGTAAATTTCCCCTAAAACATGCCCCTAGTAGAACTAGTGCGTTGGTTGATGCAGATTCGGTGGGCCGAAGAGCCTGTTCCGTGCTGTATCTCAAAACAAAAAAACACTGCTGAGTGAATTGGGACACCAGTGGAGAGCCCTCCTTCCCTTTCTCCTCTCCACCTCTTTTTCTCCTCTGCTACCTTCCTCCTGTTATTCCTCTCGTCCCTCCCCACATTCTCTCTCTCTCTCTCTCTCTCTCTTGTGCTGTGAATTATGTGGTAGATTTAAATCTCTCTCTCCCTCTTTCTCTCCCTCGTTCACTCTTTTTCTCTCTCCTCTCTCTCTCTCTTGCTCTCTCTCTGTCCCTCTCTCTCTCTCTCTCTCTCTTTCTCTTTCTCTCTCTCTCCCTCTCCCTCTCCCTCTCTTGAGTGACTACGTGAAGATTTTAAAGCTCTGTGATTTCAAACCATGTAACAGTTCATACTTCACTCGCTGCCAAAATCATTCGAGGGAGGAAGTATGTTATCGTAATCAACCATGAATCTGTTTGTAAAAGAATAATGGTGTTATTAACAATAACAAGACCAAAATGCTCGCCCGGGCTTAAATTATATAGTTGCAGATTCTAATACTTTTTCTGCAAACGATACAGGTTCTGCCAGTGGCTTGTTATAAAAGTTTGGAACGTATACTCCCTAGGCCACCCCGCTGTAGCCAGGATGTGGTCCATAGGCACGTCCATCCTCTTAGTCACTGATGTGGATGCTGCCCTGGTGGAGTAAGATTTATACACGTTAGTATGTACTCCAGCAACTCCCAGTACCTGCTTGAGCCACTTGAGATAGTTTGGCTCGTCATCCGACCATAAGGTTTCTTGTGGCTGACCCATAAGGCTTTTTCTCTCCCTCGAGGATTACTTATTGTGTCGATATAGTTCAATAAGTGGGTCATGACACAAAACCGTGGTTCAGGTGGGTATGCCCGGAATTCCATGACTAGACCTGATGTTCCTGGTCTGCTCTGTTTGACCAGCCCATAATGGTAAATGTAACATGGTCTAGTAGACCATATTGTCCAATCGTAGATGGAGGAAACTGGACTCTTTGTGCTGAGACAAGGCCATCAGCATGACCGTCTTCAGGGTGGGCTGTTCCAGGGTGAGGGACCTGGCTGGTGACCATCCCCTAAGGTACGTCAGGTCCACACTGACATCCCAAATTTGGGTGTACCTAGGTCTGGGGGATTAGAGTTGAATATGCCTCTCCTGAATTTGATCACCAGCGGGTGGTACCCTATGGCCTGTTGTCCTGGTGCCCGAGTTAAGTAGGCTGACAGAGTACTTCTGGCTGTGTTGATGGCGCAGTAGCTGAGTCCTTCATTGTGGTGAAGACCTGCCAGGAACTCCAGTACAGGTTTTGATGTAGTTGAATGTGTAGTTCCTGTATTTGAATAGTATCTTCCCACTTCTTGATGTTCGCCAAGTATGTTCCCTTGTGGATATGCGATGGGATGCTATCATCGTGTCGATAGTGCTATTTTGACAATCCAGGCCCAGCAGTGGTCTTCCCAATTCTGCAACCCAGGCCCAGGAATGGTCTTTTCAAATCTGCAACCCAGTAGATTAATTTATCGTGCCCCCCCCCCCCTAGTTCAGCGGGAATGAATTTAATGCCACTGCCTCAAAGTTTGGTTTCATGCGACATACATCGGTACGTGGTGATTCAATTGAAATACAGGGAAATCGATATCTGGTGTTCCATATTGCTTTGTAATTTCAGCAAATACTGTATTTAGCTCACCTGGTAGATAAGTTTGCTGATGGTCGAATATGTTTGACGACCTACGGTTACCAATTGTTAAATAAATTGTCACATGATATCGATTTATTCTGCCCAAGTGGTTGGTGTATGCCACCACTGTGATGTTGTTAATTTATAAACGAACATGCAAAATGGTGCACTACAGAATAATATGCGTTATCAATAGAACGTACTTAATATTCCCAACTAGGTTTTACGCCCAGTCTCTATAGTGATGACGACTCCAGATTCGTCCATTTGCCACCATGTTCTGGGTATGGGTATTTAGTTTAAAACATTAGCACCTTAGCTCTAATGGAAAGGTTCAAGTTAAGTAGCTGGAAATGCTGCTGCTAACTCCCAATTACTTTTTATTTATTTATTTATTAGTTATTTATTTCAGACAGAATAAAAGAATAAAAAGCAAATGTGAAACAGCATACAAAAAACAAAACAAAAATATTTATAAAGTGTCATAAACAATATCTATAAATAAATGAAATCATATGTGTCCGAAAAGGAGCAGGAAGAAGCCAAAGCTTATTAATTCCCACCCCTTATTCAACTGCTTGTAATTATCTCATACAGTTATATATACACCATATGTACACCAGCCACTATATGTACACCAAATTATTTACATTTGAACACTAATCAAATATTTACAAAGCCATACAAAAAAGAAAAAAAGGAAAAGAAAAGAAAAAACCCGCAAATACTATACAGTATCTTAGTCATACTTACAACCATCACTCTATAGTCACTCTTCCCAATACAATCAGTATAACAAATATCACAATCACATATCCTCATCCTAATATCCTTTTAAACAAGTGTTTTTGTACATCTTTTTAAACTGAATTATGCTTGTGCTAAGTTTTATCTCCTGTTCCAGACCATTCCACAAATTCACACCACAGATTGCTATGCACATACTTTTAAGAGTTGTTCGAACATTGAGTTTTTTAAAATTATGTTCCCCTCTCAAATTATACCCACCCTGTCTTTCCATAAACAGTGTTTGTATATTTCTTGGAAGTAAATTATTTCTTGCTTTGTACATGATTTGCGCAGTCTTAAATTTAACCAGATCAGTGAACTTCAGTGTATGTGACTTTAAGAATAATAAATTGGTTCTTTATTGGTAAATAAATTACTCAAGCCACTGTTGAATGGTTGGTTGATTGATACCATTAATTGTTACAGGTTGTGTCATATGCTGACTCTCCTTATGGCAATGTTATAGATGTGTGGGTAGAGTTAATTGAATACCAGATAGTCAATAGTAGTGGATGGTGTCAACGTAGATCTATCTGGATAGAATGACAGGCTCAGGCTAAATAAGTATAGTACCTAATGCTGTTGATTAGCTATTCCCATGGATTTGTCTGTCGTAAAATCATAGAGACATGGCATGACGATATGTTCCTTAATAGTGTCAGGGCTGGTTTGAATATCTGGGAACAGTTTTGGCTGATATTAGCCATAGTCGACAATTTATACTGCCATAGTTACCCCATCCAGGTAACTAGGTATCTCCGAAATTTTATGAATGGGTACTGAATAGTATGCACCTTTAAACTGATGTCTACCATAAAGTATCCGAGGAAAGCCATGGTTAGCAGTTACAATTTTCCATAAGTGTGTAACCTGGTGAAATACTCAAGTGGAAAAGTCAATGATGGTGCGACATTCACCATCTTTGGGTTTATTGGTACCAAAGGTTCATATTAGGTTTTTTATGACCCCTAGTATATCAATGATGGTGCGACATTCACGATCTTGGGTTTGTTGGTACCAAAGGTTCATATAGGCTTCTTTATGACCCCTAGTATATCTTCTCCAGTTAGCTAGTCCCTTATGTTCTTTTTTAGTGGGAGGGTAGACCCCTTTGGGGTGCATGCTGAACTGGTAATATATGGTCCCTAGATAAGAGACGTATCAGATGTTAAACTGATAAAAACAGATACTATACTTGATCTTGGCCAAAAGGCCGAGAAATGATGGGATTCTTAATTCAATTTTTATCCTTGAATACTTTTGGTATATAACTACCAAGTGTGATAGTTCTTCATGTTCCCAACCCAGGTGTGATTCCCCCCCCCCCTGTTAGTACTAACCCTTCACCTTTTATGTGATGGTAGGGACCATACTTATCTGTCTTCACTGTTGTTTAGTGGTGTGTTCATTTCTTCGGTTTCTGGTTCCTTGCCTGTAGGGATGGTGTTGTTGGGGGGTGGCGCATTTTCCATGGGGCCCGCTCTGGACCCTGGCCTGTTAGCATGCTTTCACCAGTACTATTAAGTAGACGCCGACTGGTGGACGTGTGGAGGTACTGCTGTCTGATTTTGTGTGCGCTCATTCCAGGCTCTGCCCTCTTGATAGCTCAATAGCGATAAAACAGAATTCCTCCTCATAGGCTCCAAATCCACACTCAGCAAAATCAATAACCCCACTTTCAACATCGACGGCACCACTGTCTCCCCATCTCCCCAGGCCCGCAACCTTGGCATGATATTTGTCATGTCATTAAAACCTCCTTCTTTCACCTCTGCAACATTGCCAAAATCAGACCCTCTCTCACACCTCCCGCTGCTGAAAGACTCATCCATGCCTTCATCTCCTCCCGACTGGACTACTGCAACTCACTTCTCCTTGGCATCAGCTCCACCTACATCAACCGACTCCAACTGGTCCAGAACGCAGCCGCCCGACTCATCACCCACACCAAATCCTGGCATCACATCACTCCAGTCCTCAAACAACTTCACTGGCTTCCCATCTCCCACTGGATCACCTACAAAATCCTGGTCCTCACCTACAAAGCCCTCCACCATCTGCCCCCCCCATATCTCACTGACCTCCTCTCCCCCTACCAACCCTCATGGTCCCTCAGATCCACATCAGCCGGTCTCCTCTCCATCCACAAGTCCAACCTCCGCAGCTTTGGGAACAGAGCCTTCTCCAGGGCAGCTCCCAGGCTCTGGAACTCCCTCCCCCAACTGATCCGCAATTCCGTGTCCCTCACCATCTTCCAGTCCCGCCTTAAGACCCATCTCTTCACCTCTGCCTATCCTTAGCCCCACGTCCCCCTCCCTTTTCATCTGTGCTTGAATTGCCTCATATTGTGTTTTGAACTGAATTTCTGTCTTTAATTTGTGTACTAGTCATGTCTATTATTTATTTCATTCCCCTTACATGTTTTTCCTCTACTTGCTAAATTTTTGTAAGGCGTCCTTGAGACTCTTGAAAGGCGCCCATAAATAAAATGTATTATTATTATTATTATTGATGCCGAATATTTTGGATACTTCGTCCAGTTTCTTAGGCTTGGTTTGATAACTTAGCCAGATAGCAGGATCTGTGGTTGTGAGGTCGGCGTTCTCACAGTCCTGTGAATTTTAGGTTGAGGGCAGGTTTTATAACTTCCTGAGAAGTTGTGGAGCATCTGTGAACGGTAGGGTCAGGTGTTTTGCCATACTACCCTGCCCCTCTGGAATGAGCATGCGAAAATGATAGCCGACGTCAGGGGTATCAAATGCAATTTGGGTTTTAAAAAGCTATGCTCAATGTACCCCCCCAATAACGGTGGGCACTTTGAGTAAATGCAATTTAGGGGAGGCGTGATGAAATCCAACACCTCATGACTACCTGTCTTGGAGAGTTTTTTTGAAAAGAACAGGTAGTAAGCTGGCCGCCAGTTGAGACTGAAAAGCAATCTCGCTAGAGGTGGAGCCACATAGCGGCCACACCCAGCAGCTTTTCCTGATCCTGTACCTCAAGCATACTCCCGATGTTGTTCAGCCAGTGACCCCTCTTCTTGACCAGCCCAGCCCTGGTCGCCATCGATCCCTCGACAAGGGAGATGGCCAGTGCTGTAGGCACTGGAGCAGGAGTGTTATACTCCCTTGGCGAGCTTGCCCCAGCTCCTGAGGCAAGTCCCGCTGGAGTTTTTGGCTCCATGACCTTGCTCTAGGCTTGGAGAACAGACACTTACTTGTTTCTTGTTTGAAGTGCCGATTCCATCTTCTGTGTCTGTCTCCAGCCCGGGGTTTGGTTGCTGGCTTTGCTCTAGAGGCTGCCTGGCGTTTTCGGGCAGCATTTCTGCGGTTCTTGGGTGGCGAGTCTCCTTGTCGGGAGATGCAGGGATTACCGGCCGGTTTTTGAGTTTCCCTCCAGTCCGCTGCTGTTGGTCAGACAGCTGTTAGCGGACTGGGCATCGGCTCAGTACCCTGACTGTGGACCACAGCGTGTGCGATCCCGGTGCCGCCTCTCCACCCTCCACTGACGGAACGCTCCTTCCCTGGAGATGAACGGGGGCGGTTTCCCTCTGTTCTGATTTGCTCTCTCCAGTTCCCCTGGAGCAACAAAGAGGAGCAAAGTCACGGGTTTAACCTGTAGGTAAGTACTTACCTAATGGTCCATTCTTTCAGGCTTGTAGCGGGAGCGCCCGTACTCCCGTTCGTTGCTGTTGAATCTGCGTGAACGCAATGTCGCGCATGCGTGCTGGACGGGTTCTTCACGTAGTCACTCACGTGACTCCGAAGTAAAATCAGGTTGTTGTTTGTTCTCAGTGTGTAAGCTCAGTATTTCAACATATGTCAACACCATCTCTTATTGACTTGTGTGTATTCCACATCCCTCCATTCCCTACAGATTCAAATACCCGTCCAAAAGCCACTTAAATTACACTATCATATCTGCCTCGACCTCAAAATCTGGCAGCGCATTCACTTTATCAATATGGCATGCAGTGTGATTCACCTTACAAATGTGTACATGAGAACTAACAACTTCTTAGTTCCCATAAAAGACACAGTTGGTCCCAATTTTCATTATCTGACCTTCAGTTGTATTATTAATGGCTACAATCAAAGTACAATATACACCAGATAAATGTGTCTAAACTAGCTGATAGACACAACAAGCTGGAGTAATTCAGCAGGCCAGACAGCATCTCTGGAGAAAAGGAATAGGTGACATTTCGGGTTGAGACCCTTCTTCAGACTGAGTCAGGGGAAAGGGATATGAGAGATATAGATGGTGATGTAGAGAGATATAGAACAAACAAATGAAAGATATGCAAAAAAGTAACAATGATAAAGGAAACAGGTCATTGTTAGCTTTTTTTTAGGTGAGAACGAGTACAGACAATGACACTCGACAAGACGACTTTGAAGCTGGTACAACTTGGGTGAGGGAGGGATGGTGAGAGAAGGAATGCAGGAGTTACTTGAAGTTAAGAAAATAAAAATTCATACAACTGGGTTGTGAGCTGCCCAAGCGAAGTATGTGTATCCATCTACTTCTTGTTCTCTTGGTCTCTACTGCTGCTGCTGGGCATAGGACAACTTGGTGACTGCAGGTTCACTGTAGGGACAAAGTTGATATTTCACAGCTAGGCAGGCTGTTTCCAGCTGTCTAGTATTTAGTGACGACTTCTGCAGCAAGTGTGCCCCAGAGCTAGATTTTCCACAGAGTGGATCTCATCAGTTATAAAAGATGTAAGCCTCGCCAGATGAATGATTTGTGCAAACATATCATTTTCACAAAGGACTGTTGGCTTGATTAGTAGTTGGCCATGAACGATAAACCTTCCATATCTCTCTCCGTACTGATTCGGCAAATGATTCCTAATTCACCAGAGTCATATATTATAAATGGACCTGCCATTTGCAATTTTGTTATGGTTTGCGTAGAAAGTGCAAATCGCATGACAAGACATACAAAACTGTTTGCCTTGCCAATAAAACGTCTGACCACACTTGTGGGTCTCGGCTGCTGAATTGACATCAAGTAGAGATATTTATAACAACTCTCAAATTGCATCCCATTCTCAGACCCCCTTCAGCCATGCACAAAGACATCTAATTCAATTAGCAAATGTTTCAGGCTCCAAGAGAGAGCAACCTCTCCCCACTTTGTCAGTGGGAATCAGGATATCATTCAGGATGATTGCCCCTGTGGAATGGAGGAGAGTGCTTTTTGAAAGGTTTTAAGAGAGGAACTAGCAGGCCAGTGACCATTTTCAATTGTAGAAGAATGCAGCATTTGATTAGAAAAATTACATTCTATAATATAAGGAAGAGGAGAATGTCAGCTTTTGGCAGGGCTGAAAATCAGATTGTTGTTTTGTTCTCATTGTGTATTCTCAGCATTTCAACCACTGAGAACACTAAAGGGCCTGTCCCAAGGCGATTTTTTTCAGCTACTGTCGGCATCAATGACTGACGTATCCGGTCACAGAAAAAGCCGCGGCGTGATGCGGCATAACCTGGCGTGAATACGTATTGGCGCGCGGTGTTTCCTCAAGTATCGCAACATTTTTTTTGTCGCCGTTGGATTTTGAAATGTTCAAAATCTTTCGCCGACCCTGATACGCCAGTCAATAACGCCGGTATTCACCCGGAAAATCGCCAAGTGGGACAGGCTCTTAATGCACAAATCACACCGTCAATATTTCCTGCTTTTACTTTCACTTCTTCTCTTCAATTTTAAGACCATTTACCTTCAAGCGGTTTCTATTTCAACTATTATCCAATGGGCCAAACACATTAACCTTCATCTCTGTCGGTTGGTTTTCAAGTCTCACTCACAGTTGCGATCCGATCAGCAGACATATCTCTCTGCTGCTGCCATGCAATTTAACACAGAAGTGAAAGCATTTACACCTAACTGAGAGTGAGCAGAATAAGTAGACTGCCGTGTCGAGCAGGATACAGGCTGCACTGTGATCCTAAAATCCTTGGATCTGTCATTCAGTTAAGAGACTTTTTCGTGTTCAATTTTCCTACAGATTGGAATACTTATGGTCATAGAGTAATAGAGTCATAGTCATGCAGCATGGAAACAGGCCCATCAACCCAAGTTGACCAATATGTCCCATCTACAATAGTCCCACCTACCTGCATTTGGCCCATACCCCTCCAAACCTATCCTATCCATGCTCCTGTCCAAATGTTTCTTAAACGATGCAATAGTACCTGTCTCAACTACCTCCTTGGGCAGTTCCATACACCCATCATCCTTTATGTATAAAAAATAGCCCTCATGCTCCTATTTAATTTTTCCCCCTTCACCTTAAACCTATGACCTCTGATTCTTGATTCCCCTACTCTGGGCAAGAGACTCTGCATTTATTCGATTTAAACCTCTAATGATTGTGTACACCTCTATAAGATCGCCACTAATTCTCCTGCACTCCAAGGAATAGAATCCCAGCCTGCTCAGCCTCTCCCTATAGCTCAGGCCCTCAAGTCTTGGCCATATCCTCATAAATCCTGTACTCTTTCCAGCTTGACAACATCTTTCTGATAAAGTGGTTTCCAGAACTGAACACAATACTCTAAATGTGGCCTCATCAACGTCTGATATAACTGTAACTTGACCTGATTGATGATTTTCAAGGCATTCACTGAGCTGCCCCTTCCCTAGAGGTTGTAGCACACTCAGCTGTAATGGCAGCCACGTTGTATTGATTAACACCAGGAGAATATTGATGAATCTGGAGACTCTGAGCAATTGGGAAGCTTCGCAGTGCAAGGCAGGACCTGTGGAGAAAGTGTTTGTCTACAATGACATGGAGAGGGTGAGGACAAGTGGAGCAAGAGTGTAGTGAGATATTCCAGGCAGATTAAATTCCCACACAGCGTAAGGGGAGTGATTCCGACATTCTTTTCACAAGATTTAATAAACGCTAGCGGTGGGCTGGTAGGAGGGTGGACTGGGGTAATGCAATCAAGGCCGACCGCAGGAGGCGCTCTGGGATGTAAAGATGGCCGGCGAGGAGCGAAGAGGAGAGGGACGTTGGTTTACGGGAACTGCTCCAGAACATCGAGCGCGTGGACTGACCAGACTTTGGACGTTGAATAATGGTGAAAAGATGGCGGCACCAGCATGTGTAATACGTGCTAAAATAATTTCACTATGCAGTTGCATAGGTGACAAACAAACCACCTTTGAACCATTCAACCATTCAACCATTGCACCATTCAACCATTGAAGCATTGAATCTTTGAACCTGAGGGGCAACCTTGGTACCTCGAGGGTGGTGGGATGAGCTGCCAGAGGAGGTAGCTGAGGCAGGTCTAACTCCTCTGCATTTAAACACTGCATTCAAAAAACACTTGGAAAAGTACATGGATAGGAAAGGTTTGGAGAGATTTGGGTAAAACTCAGGAACATGGGACTAGCTTAGATAGGGCATCTTAGTGATCATAGATGAGTTGGGCCAAAAGGCCAGTTTCCATGCTGTATGACTTTATGACTATTTCAACACACTAGGGGCAATTTCTATTCGTCGCGAGTCTTTGCAATATGGGAGGAAACTGGAGCACCCAGAAATATCCGAAGCAGTCCGTGCTGTATGACTCTATGACTCAACAACACCAGAGGTAACTAGGTCTGACTGTTGTGTAGAAAGGAACTGCAGATGCTAGTATATACCGAAGATGGATACAAGGAGCTGGAGCAACTCAGTGGGTCAGGCAGCATCTCTGAATAAATAGGATGGGTGGCATTAAGAATCCTGACTCAAAAAGTCAAGCATCTGTTTTCTCCAGAGATGCTGCCTGACCCGTTGCGTTACTCCAGCACAATGTATCTATCTTAGGTCAGACAGTTCACTGGAATGGAACGCAGGGTTGTTTGTATAAAGTTAAAGTATAAAGTTTCCTTTATTGTCATTCAAACTTTTAGCTTGAATGAAATTGCGTACCTTGCAGTCATGACAGAAAATAAAATAACAGAAAACACAATGAACACAGTTTAATATCCACCACAGTGAGTTTACCAGGCACCTCCTCACTGTGATGGAAGGCAAAAGTCTTAGAGTCCTTATCTCTTCCTTCCTTGTTCTCCCTCTGCGTTGGAGCGATCCAGGCTTTTGATGTAGGGCCCCCCCGCCGGGTGATGGTAAGTCCTGCGGCCGAATCCGAGCACCGAAAACGGGCCGGTTCAAACTCCACAGCCCGGGGCGGACAAAGCTGCCACCCTCCAGTGGACGAAGCTGTTGTTGCAGGAGCTCCAGAGAATCGGTCACCAACCTGGGACCTGCGAGCTCTTGACGCTGTCGTCCACTGGGCCCACGGCCGAAGCCTCCGAGGCTCCGAAGTCGGGCCGCCGCCGCAGGGCCACCACAGTCCCGGTTGGCCAGCTTCGCGATGGTGAGTCCTAGCTCTGCCTCCGGAGCCTCAAGGTCAGTCCCAGTTGAAGGCCGCCAGTTCCATGATTAGGCCTCAGCTCAAACGGAGACGGGGATACGATAAAGAAAAGGTCACCCCCCCCCCCCCCCCCCCGAAGGAAGAGACTAAAATAAGTTTCCCCCACCCCCCACACATAAACAACTAAAAATAAACTAAAACATACACCCAATAAGACCACAATAGAAAACAAAAAAATGGAAAAGACAGACGGACTGCAGGCAGCGCCGCCACTTCCTGAATGGAGTGGTTGTTGGAGTGGTTGATGCCATTGAACTGGAGTTCATGGTTAAAGAGACAAGATGGAATAGACTTAATATTGCAGCTTTGGAGGGGAAATTCTGGTCTCCCCCTTCCCACCCTCAGCCTTGATGGAAATGTCGGAGTCTGAGGAAAAGGTAGACCTTGAAACATCAATCCCATTTCTCTCTGCCCTGACATATCAGGGTCTTGCAGCATTTTCAGAGTATATTTCAATTGGCATTGGATCTTTCAAAATCTCTTCTTTTGAAAAATAATAATAATAATAATACATTTTATTTATTGGGCACCTTTCAGACATCTCAAGGGCACCTTACATAGGTTAACAGGAAATATAACATATAATCAGAATAAAATAAATAATAAAGACATCACAGAAACACAAATTAAAAACAGAATTCAGTCCAAAAACAAAAATCAAAAACACAATGTGGAGAGCAGCGGCAGCTAAAGCGCGCCAGCGTCCACTCTCCCATCACGGCAGCCATCTTGGACAAAGACTAACAGGATTACCTTACAGACAAAAAATCATCCCCCCACGTTGGATACCACTGTGGGGGAAGGCACAATGTCCAGTCCCTATCCCAAGTTCACCCCAAAGTCAGGCCTATTGAGGCCACCGCAATTGCCTCTACGGAGGCCCGATGTTCCTGGCCGTTCTCACCGGGTGGTCTTGCCCCGGCGTCGGGAGAGTCCTCTCAGCGGCTGGGCCACCTGGAACGGCCGCTATCTAGCTGGAGACTGCGGCTGCCGAAGCCGACAAGGCTGCGCTGGGTTGGAGCTCCCAGGCTCCCGATATTGAAAATGGCGCCGCCCGCTCCGCTCCACAGACCCGCAGCCCAGAGATGTTGAACCCGGCGGTCTCAGCTCACCGGAGCTCCAGCGAGTCGATCCAGCGTGGCGACCCAGGCAAGGCATCGCCCGCTCCGTTCCGTGATAGTGCTCCAGCGCTGTGCCGCCACCGAGGCCGAGGTGCTGGGTGGTCCCCGCCAGGAAACGGCGCTCCAAGCCCGCTGGTAGGCCACGAGGACGGGTCGACGGGCAGCCCGGAGAAAAAGCTGCCTCACCGACCAGGTAGGGACCTAGAAGTAAAATTGCCCCCTACCCCCCACATTACAAAGTCCATATCCCCTACGGACAAAAAGCAGGACTCACTAAAATCTTTAAAACAAGCAAATTAAAACGGACGGCTGCTGGCTAGCAGCCGTTCCCCAAGATGGCTCCTCCTCCTTCTGTCTTAGTCTTAATGTTCAACAAATATAGATTTTTGACATTGCAATCTTTGTGGACCAGTGGATGCAGATTTACAATGATATCCACACTTTTAATATATTACATTTTACATGGGTAGGGAAAATGGTACAATTGCAATTTGGGAGGTGATTTTATGGATGAGTAAGGAAGATCAAAAGCCATTACTGAACCAAATGGATGATAGTCTATTGCAGTAACTGACTGCTCAAATTAATTACAGCCCTGGATTTTGTGATCCAGATGGTCAGGAATGTGATTTGCGTGATTATGGTAAAATAAATGTGATCAATGCAAATGTGATGAAATGCTGACCCTTGGTTTTGTGAAAGCTAATGTATCTGTAATAGCATAATAACAAAACAGGTTGGTGTAATAGGGAATATTGTGCATTGGAAGTCAATCCAGCAGTTCACAGTAATCATTTATGGGTGTTTACAAATTTACTGAGCATTTGTTAAAGTGCCTTTTCCGTAAAGGACTGTACTGATACAAGAAATCATCTAATCGCCATTGTATAGGGAGGGATATGTGAGCAACAATGCTGGTCTTGTCAGCAACATTTACACAAACAAATTGCTCCTGCAAAAGTATTTGAGGCAGTGAAGGTAAACTCCTAGATAGACACTGCTACATGGGTGCTACACGGGTGGGTTTAAACTAAATAGTGGGGAAGGGGAGGTGGGGGGTGTGGGGGGGGGGGGGTTGATGGAGCCAAATTGGAAATACAAGGATGGGAGTTAAAGGGAAAGAGAGTATAGGAAAGGTTAAGAAAGACACCAGAATTAACGGGACAGAAAGTTCACAAAGGGTTAGGATAGTATGGCCAAGCGAAACAGGATTCAATGTGAAAGGTGAGGTGAGTAATGGAGTAAAGGTATTATATATGAATGAACAATGTATAAGAAGTAAAGTGGATGAGCTTGAGGCTCAGTTAGAGATTGGTAGATATGGCATTGTGGGAATTACAGAGACATGCCTGCAGGAGGATCAGGACTGGCAACTGAATATTCTGGGTTATATGTCCTATAGAAAGGACAGGCAGGTGGGCAGAGGAGATGGGGTAGTTCTGTTGGTGAGGGATGAAATTCAGTCCCTTGCGATGGGTGACATAGTATTCAGTGTATGTAGTGTATCTAGACTTTCAGAAAGCATTGATAAGGTGCCGCATGGGAGACTGGTGACTAAAATTAGAGCACATGGTATTAGGGGCAGGGTGTTGACATGGATAGAAAATTGGTTGGCAGACAGGAAGAAAAGAGTAGGAGTGAACAGGTCCTTTTCAGAATGGCAGGCAGTGGCGAGTGGAGTGCCGTAAGGCTTGGTGTTGGGGCCGCAACTGTTTACCATATATATTAATAATTTGGAAGAGGGAATTAGGAGCAACACTAGCAAGTTTGCGGATGACACAAAGCTGGGTGGCAGTGTGAACTGTGAAGAGGATGTTAGGAGGTTGCAGGGTGACCTGGACAGGTTGAGTGAGTGGGCAGATGCGTGGCAGATGCAGTATAATATAGATAAATGTGAGGTTATCCACTTTGGCGGCAAAAACAAGGGGTAAGATTATTATCTCAATGGGTTAGGTTAGGTAAGGGAGAGGTGCAGCGAGACCTGGGTGTCCTTGTACGCTAGTTACTGTAAGTTGGCGTGCAGGTACAGCAGGCAGTGAAGAAAGCTAATGGAATGTTGGCCTTCATAACAAAAGGATTTCAATATAGGAGTAAAGAAGTTCTTCTGAAGTTGTACAGGGCTCTGGTGAGACCACATCTGGAGTATTGTGTGCAGTTTTGGTCTCCTTATTTGAAGAAGGACATCCTTGCTATTGAGGCAGTGCAGCATAGTTTCACAAGTCCCGGGATGGCTGGACTCTTTTATGAGGAAAGATTGGAAAGACTGTGCTTGTATTCACTGGGATTTAAAAGGATGAGAGGCTATCTTATAGAAACGTATAGAATTATAAAAGGTATAGACAAGCTAGATGCAGGAAAAATGTTCCCAATGTTGGCGGAATCCAGAACCAGGGGACACAGTCTAAGAATAAAGGGGAGGCCATTTAAAACTGAGATGAGAAAAATCTTTTTCACCCAGAGAGTTGTGAATTTGTGGAATTCTCTGCCACAGCAGTGGAGGCCAATTCATTGAATGAATTTAAAGAGAGTTAGATAGAGCCCTAGGGGCTAGCAGAATCAAGGGATAAGTGGAGAAGGCTGGCACGGGTTACTGATTGTGGATGATCTGCCATGATCACAATGTTTGGAGGTGCTGGCTCGAAGGGCCAAATGGCCTCCTCCTGCACCTATTTTACTTCGGAGTCACGTGAGTGACTAGATTAGATTAGATTAGATTAGATTAGATTATTACTTTATTAATCCCCTTATTCAGGGGAAATTCAGATGTCCTTGCAGCACACTAATAAAAATACAACATAGCATTCAAGAAGTTTAACATTAAAACATAAAACATCCCCCCACAGAGATTCCCACTGTGGGGGAAGGCACAAAGTCCAGTCCCCATCCTCTTGTCCACCCAGAGTTGGGCCTATTGAGGCCTCCACAGTCGCCATTACGGGGCCCGATGTTCCCGCCGTTCTCGCCAGGTGATGGTACTCCGGCGTCGGTAGAACCCTCAGCGACTTGGGGTGCCAGGAACGGCCGCCCTCTTACCGGAGACCGCGGCCTCCAGGCCAACAGACCGCGCTGGACGAAGCTTCACACACTGGCGATCTCGGCGAAAGATCCCAGGCTCCGAGATGTA
The DNA here is from genome assembly GCF_028641065.1 of Leucoraja erinaceus. Classification (NCBI taxonomy): domain Eukaryota; kingdom Metazoa; phylum Chordata; class Chondrichthyes; order Rajiformes; family Rajidae; genus Leucoraja; species Leucoraja erinaceus. The sequence goes on from NC_073396.1 coordinate 28,693,075, forward strand.
AAGTTCAGCGCCGCAGCTGACCGCTCCACAGAACCACGGCTCCACGATGTTTTTATCGGCGGTCCCAGCATATTGGAGTTCCAGCGCGGTGACCCAGGCAAGGCATCGCCCGCTCCGCGACAGCGCCCCAGCTCTGCGCCGCCGCCAAAGCCGAGGTTCTGGCCAGGTCCCCTCAGAAAACGTCGCTCCAGGACCCGCTGGTAGGCCGCGAGGACAGGTCGAAGGTGCTTCTCGGAGGAAGGCAGCCTCACCGACCAGGTAGGGACTTGAAAAGCAGTTTCCCCCTTCCCCCCCCCCACCCCCAAAACATAAAAAGATTAGACCCCCCCGACTACACACTTTAACGCACTAAAAAATAATTTAAAAAATAAGTGGAGAAAACGGACAGCTGCAGGACAGGCAGCCGTACAGGACAGTGCCCCCACCGGAATGAAGAACCCGCCAGTACGCATGCGTGTCATATCGTCTTTCGCATTGCGTGACGACTGGCAGGGTGAATGTGATTCACCTGCCAGCAACAGACCTGAGGTAAGTTTTTTTTAAACTTTTCAGGTTTAAATCTTCTTGCAGGAACCCTTACTTTGAGGTCCTGCTCAAAGTCGGGATGGAGGGGAGACCCCAGTCACGAACTTCAGGGAACCCCGGTCATGGCGTATCCCGCCCACGGACCTAGGCGCTCGGAAGACCGCCGAATGCGGGTAGCGAGCGACGGTGGATTCACCTTTGAGCTGCTGGCGGTAGAACCAGCGGCTTCATATTGGTGGAGAACCCGCTCGGGAGACCGTGGGACACGAGGAGCGGGCGGTGGTGGATTTGCCTTCGAGCAGCTGGCGGTGCAGCCAGCGGCTTCATATTGGTGTCAGGGACACCTGGAAAACCGCTCCAGAGACCGTGGAACATGGGGAGCGGGCGGCGGGGCGGTGGATTCGCCCCCCCCCCGCCCCGAAGCAGGATACCCCCCCCCCCCGACTTTGTATCTCGGCTATCCCTTTTATAGGGACCGTGGGGATATCCCGGCTGCAGTTACTGTGGGGATACCCAGATCAGGGGGGAGGGTGGGGGGGGGGGGGAGTCGGGTGAGTCGGGCTGTGAAGACTCACCGCCGGTGGGAGCATGTGATCGCATATCCCGCATGGAGCGGTTGATGGAGCAGAAGCTCCAATGTGACATGGATATGGAGTTTAGTCACCAGGGGGCCCTAGGACGCCCAAGGCAGCACCTTATTGAGGGCTGCATAATGAATCTCCCTCAACAGAGGGGAGCATTAGGAGTCGCTTCTGGGCTGACTTTGAAGACAGGGGTTTGGCTGAAGAAACCACAAGTGTGCATGGGGTGCAGGAACAACACAACCAGCAGCAGGAGCTTGATGAGGGCCATCGGGCTCAGGAAGGCCACATCATCACACAAGACCTCACATCTCCGTGGCAGCACCCCTACACACCCACCAGCAAACCACGATGCACTGAAGCTGGTGAAAGCTTGAAGGCCGTACAACCAGAACAAAGGTCTTTTTTAGGCCATAGCCCGGAATGGCCTTCCTGGAAGATGTGCCAACCCCGTACTCGAGCTCCTCTACCTCCCAGGAGCAAAAGTGCAAAATCAAGCACACATGTTTGAAGCAGCTCCTGGGTCGGGTTGCATACGTCGTCTCATTCGGATAAAGGTATGGAGCCACATCGATGACGTCTCCCGTCACGGATACAAGTTGGTAATATTTAAACTGGTTTGGGATAACATAAGATTAGTTTATACTGCACAACAGGTATGGTGGAGTTTGCCTTTCAAGGCAGGATCACAATATGGGATGTGGACTGATCAATGTCAACAGCCTCAACCCGCATGTACGGTATAGACATTTCTGAATAACTTCCATGTGATCATTTCCTTTCACAGAAGATATTTGAAATTTAACTGGATGAGGCAATGATACACTCAGTAGCGTTGCAAAATGGGCTAACTTCAGTTTCCAGATTATTACTAAATCACTACAATCAGTGCTTCGACTGCACAGAGCTAACAAATAAGTGGCTTGGCCAATCTGGATGATATTGAACATATTGTATTTTACTAAATTAGCCTTATCAGCCACATAGCTATATTAGAGAAATTGAGGTTCTCACCATCCAGTTAAATTCAAATTAACTTGATACCATCTGAAACTCTTGATTATTGGGATACAATTAAACCATTTATTTGTCTGGGATCAGCTCTGAGACAAAAGATTAGACCTCTGCTATTCTCAGCTGAAACTAACAAAGTTACAATGATGGACGAACAGTATTCAGCTTTGCTCCACTAAAAACCTCTCATCTGTAAACCTTCAGTCATTTCCAAACTGATGCTATTGCCCAAAGATGGGAAATCTACTAGTTACGGAGGCAGATGGGATTAGCATGAGTTATCAAGTGTTCAGTTATGGTATCAACTATCAATGGACACAAGGTGCATTCTGTGCATTAAAGGGCATGTGGATATGCAGAACCTGCATGCACAAGTCCAAGGTGATACAATTTGGTGGTGGTATATGTTAATGATACAACTAAAAACCCTCCTAGGCCTAGGGACACAGAGATATGGGTTGTTAACATTGTGCTACGATTACGATTCCCACTATTGTTCATTAATAGCATCAGCATGTCTATATCTATGTCATATCTGAAAGCTATATTAATGTTCACTCATCATTGGCCCACTTATGCTGTGTATGACGCCTGGACTCGTTTCCACGGCATGAAATCACAGAGCTTTAAAATCTTCACGTAGTCACTCATGTGACTCCGAAGTAAAACAGTGAGATTAAACGAGAACTTACCAGTTTTAAGTTTGATCTTTATTTTATGAGGAGTAACGTTGAGGGATTACGTGCCCTCCACGCCCACCCTCGATCGTAAAGTTCAACCGGTATCCTATTTCTCTAATCTTACTATGTTCAGTTCATTTACTATTATCTGTGATTTCACACCGCTGCTTTGAAGATTGACACGCATGCGTACTTGCGGGTTCTTCACGTAATCCCTCAACGTTACTCCTCATAAAATAAAGATCAAACTTCAAACTGGTAAATTCTCGTTTAATCTCACTATTTTCTATATTTCCATGTTTCTATGTAAAATGCTGGAGTAACTCAGCGGGACAGGCAGCATCTCTGGAGAGAAGGAATGGGTGACGTTTTGGATCGATACCCTTCTTCAGACTGATGTCAGGCGAGAGGGAGATACGTAGATAAGGAAGTGGAGTGTGAAAAGAGGATGGAGATCAAGGAACATGCAGAATAAATCATCGTTAGCTGGGAGAAGATAAACAACAAAGCAAACAGAGATAAAATTGTGCTTGGTGAACTATTTAGTTGCTGTCAGGGAGGAATGAGTGCAGTTATAATGGTCCTCTGGGAAAGTTATGTAATCTATCTGCTGACAGTCTACTGTCAGTAAAATGATCCCTCTTAGGACCTGTTTTGAGTCTACACCCACATTGATGAGTTCAAGGCATAGCTTGTCAAACTCCAGAGGAGTATGATGAGAGTGATGCCTATGTAAGTGTGTCATGTGAAGAAAGGTCCTATGGTCTTTCAGCTTAGAAACAGGCCTTCTGCCCACACTGGCCAACATGTCCCTTCTACACTAGTCCAGCCTGCCTGCGTTTGGCCCCTATCTCTCTAAAACTGTCCTGTCCTTATACCTTTCTAAATGCTTCTTAAAAGTCGCAATAGTATCTACCTCAACTTCCTCCTCTGGCAGCTCATTCCATACACCCACCACCCTTTGTGTGAAACAGTTACCCCTCAAGTTCCTACTCAAGTTCCTCACCTTAAATCTATGTCCTGCAGTTCTTGATTCCCCTACTCCGGGCAAGAGATTCTGTGCATCTACCCGATCTACTCCTCTCATGTTTTTGTATACTAAGAATGGCTTGAGAAAAAAAAGAGACAGTAGCATTTCAAACTTCATATTTTCTTGACATAGAAGGAGGACATTTGGCCCGTGGAGTTTATGCCAGTTTTCTGTGCTATCCCATCAGGCTCATTCCCCATGTATTTTCTCCGTATATTTTTCTCTCGCACATGAATTGGTCGGCAGTTGGGAGAGGTGGGCAGATGTTGGTGAGTGACACAATATTACAGTCTGTATCAATGACGCATCGGAAGATTTGCTGCCTCACAATGCCAGAGACCCGGGTTCGATCCTGACTACATACAGATGCTGTTTGTAAGTTCTCCCCGTGAACTGTGCGGGTTTTTTCTGGGTACTCCGGTTTCCTCCCACACTCCAGACGTACAGGTTTGCTGGCTAATTGGTTTGGTAAAATTGTAAATTGTTCCTTGTGCATGTAAGACAATGTTAGCGTGCGGGGATAGCTGGTCTGTGCGGACTCAGTGAGCTGAAGGGCTGTTACTGCACTGCATCTCTAAGCTCTAAGCTAAACTAAACTAAGGCTTGTTTGATGTGTATCCAAGTTTACAAGTGGTCCAGTAATGCAGACACGTTGGTACTTTGCAAAGGAACCTTTACAGATTAAGTGTGTAGTGCCGGTATGGGCAAGTTGGGCCGAAGGGCCAGCTTCCACGCTGTTAAACTATGATTTGGTCAGTACGGGTCATATAGTTACAGTGTGGGAACAGACCCTTTGGCCCAACTTGCCCACACTGGCCAATATGTCCCAGCTACACTGGTCCCACCTGCCTGCGTTTGTCCCATATCCCTCTAAACCTGTCCTATCCATGTACCCATCTAATTTATTCTGAATCGCTGCTATAGTCCTTGCCTCAACTACCTCCTCTGGCATCTTGATCCATAGACGCACACCCTTTGTGTGAAAATGTTACCCCTCAGATTCCTATTTTCCCCTTCACCTTGAACCTATGTCCTCCGGTCCTCAACTCACCCACTCTGCGCAAGAGACTGTGTGCATTTACCAGATCTATTCCTCTCATGATTTTCTACACCTCATCCTCCTGCGCTCCAAGGAATAGAGTCACAGCCTACTCAACCTCTCCCTATAGCTCAGACCCTCGAGTCCTGGCAACATCCTCGGAAAATTCCTTGGTCAATATTTCTCAGAGCTTCACAATTAAACATGTGGTTGCAGCATTCATTACTATAACGATACAAAGAAAATACAACTCATACACACAGCCGAGTTTGTCAAGAAACACTTACGGTCACAGGCCAATTTGTCATTTTATGCTGGTAAGGGTTGACAGATTAAATGTGTCGGAAGGAACTGCAGATGCTGGTTTATACCAAAGATAGACACAAAATGCTGGAGCAACTCAGCGGGTCAGGCAGCATCTCTGGAGAAAAGGGACAGGTGACTTTTCGAGTCAGAACTGGCAGATCTTGATCTTGACATTTGCCATCTTGAAACCAAGAGAACTACATGCTTTACTTTATCATAGTATTTGTGTTGTATCTAGTGCATTTCATATGAAAGATGGAATCTGCCCCAATGACGCAGTCTTCTGTTGAAAATCTGGGCTAATGAGGTGCGTGGTAATCCTGGCGTGAAGATATAAAGCACCACTACTTGAATCAGAGAGAAATGTCTCAGATATAGAAGTGAGTCAGATATAGAAGAGCAGGCGGTGAACAAAGTGGAAGTCACTCTGAAAGCAGAGGCAGTCTGATACACTAACTGCTATTCTAAATTCCACCCTGGCTTGCTCAAGCTCTTGATATCATCTCATGAGGAGTCATTCAAATTGGTAGAAAACTATTTTTAAGATTGATATGATATTGATGTCCGATGTGGTGTAGTGTAGGTTCAGCGGTGAAGGGCTGGAAATAAAACAAAGGGCATGGAGGATTTTTGTGCCACTGCTTCTATTTCTTCTAATACAGGATTGCACACTTTTTTAGCAAACACCGCCCCCTCCTTTTCCATCCTAAAGACAAGATAATGGAGCATTCTTTGAAATCGTTTTGGGATCTGGGTGAATCATCTGCTTAGATATGAATATTTATTGAAAGACTACTAAACTTTAATATCTGAAGCATGTGGCTCCTCCAACGCAGCACGGGAATTGTTTGTTAACAAAAGCCGCATGAAATACTGGCTTACTTGAAGAAGGGGAAGATAAATGTGCAGAGAAAACACAGAAAAAAGAATTCAGGTTGAAATGCTCCAAGGTTTACTTTGGAGATACAGCGTGGAAACAGGCCCAGCAATCACCCTGATCAACTGGTATTTTAGACTTTACTTTAGGCTTTAAAGGTACAATGTGGAAACAGGCACTTCGGCCTACTGAGTGCATGCCAACCAGTGATCACCCTATCCACTAGCATGATCCTACACACAACGGACAATTTACAGAAGCCAAATAACCTACAAACGTGAACATCTTTGGTGTGTGGCAGGAAACAAGGGCTCCCGGAGAAAACACACAAGGTCACAGGGAGAACGTACAAACTCCACACGGATGGCACCCATAGTCAGGAACGAGCCCTGGTCTCTGGCGCTGTGAGGCAACAACTATAACCCTGCGCCCCCATGCCGCCCTTACAGAGTTCTCTGTATTATTCTGCCTATTCCTCCATCAACTATGCTAAGGCTGATGATCCTGCCACTATAATGTTGCTGTGTTGATAAACTGGACAGAGGAACTTTTATGGGAAGACAATATACTGGGGATGGGAGATTGGTGACAGACAAAAGCTTACCTCTCTGTGTCACCGAAATCTTTCCTCCTTCCCTTTCTATGCCAACCTGCCCAACATGCCACTCCCCAGTTGCAAGCCCAGCCAAAAGCATTGACATTTATATCCCACCTCATCACTAGTCCATTCATATTGCAGTTATTTTTTTCTTTAAATAAATAATTCCTTTTTATACTCCATTCCCATCGCATGCTGAGGTAATTGAGTGAGATACAGTTCCACGCCAAGTTCACAGATTAAACAAAACTCAATCCATTATAATTTCAGTAGATATGATACCTTATCTTCAATATTTCATATGATTATTCTGCATCAATTTATTTAGCATTAACTTTTATTAAAATATGGCTGCATAAAATTCTATGTAACTATCCTGATTTTATTTTGGCAAGTCAGTCTTGAATGATGGTCATTATAAAACTGCTACATTATACATCTTTCTTTTAGAGTAAATATTAAAGTTCATCGAGGTTGATTTTAGTGGCATCTGCCCCTCAAAATGATAGGCGTCTTGGTATTTCTGCCGCATATTTAATAATCCCTCACAGCCATAACCCGCTAGATTAAAGCCCATTTTCTACACTTCAGAAGCAGATAACCAGTTCTTTCATCTCCAGTGGTCCTGACTAGACATTAAATATGGATCCAGGGTGAAGAATTCAGGTGCTAAAATAGACATAAAATGCTGTAGTGTCTCAGCAGGGCAGGCAGCATCGCTGGAGAGAAGGAATGGTTGAGACCCAAAATGTCACCCGTTCCTTCTCTCCAGCGATGCTGCCTGTCTCGCTGAGTTACTCCGGCATTTGTGTCTATCTTCAATTTAAACCAGCATCTGCAGTTCTTTCCCACATATAAAGAATTTAGGTGTGTTGACAGCAAGAAAAATTCCTGGATATGTTGACATGGGTAACTCTCTTTCTCTATGGCATGTTTGGACAATGCTATGACCTTTCAGAACATGATCCGAGGGTCAGTTCCTGCCATAAGTAGAGAAGGCTACGTAAAGGCACAAAGGAAACACAACCCCTACTTTCGTCCTTTCTTCTCAATAACCATCACCGCGGAAGCAACTTAAAAAGGCAACCAGCATCATCTAGGTCCAACACCACCATGACCACCATCTCATTTCACTCCTACCACCAGGAAGAAAATATAGGAGTCTGAAAAACGACCTCAAGGTTCAAGGATATCTTATTCCCAACAACGATCAAGTTCCTGAACACTACATCAAACTTTCGACTTCAGACATACAGCGTGGAAACAGGCCATTCGGCCCACCGAGTGCATGCTGACCAGTGAGCACCCCATGCACCAGCACTATCCTACACACTAGGGACAATATACAATTCACTGAAGCTAATTAACCTACAAACCTGTATGGCTTTGGAGTGTGGAGGAAACTGGAGCACCCAGAGAAAACCCACGCGGTCCCAGGGAGACCGTACAAACTCCACACAGACAGTACCCGAGGTCAGGGTTGAACCCAGATCTCCATCACTGTGAGGCAGCTGCTCTACCAATGTTGTGTTTATTATTATGTGGCCCTGATACCCACTCATATCCTTACTGCGCATGCCGTTTTGTCAATAGCATGATGTACTTGAAAGTGTTTTTACTGGTGAGGTGACAGAATTACTAAATAGTTTCATTCAATTTGAGAAGACCAACACTTTAGCAGCTTTTGTGCCTTTTGGAACTGCATGCTTCTCAATTTCTGCTGATCATCCTAATTACACAGAAGTTTCCACCTGCAGTGCTACGAGCATAATTCAAGATTGCCAGGAACAGTAGGCTTACCATTGAAAATGAATGCACATGCTGGAAATCTGAAATAAAACAGCGTTAATGATTCAGGTTAAAGTCCCTTCAGGTTTGGTACTGGAGTTCTGCCTACCACCATGAAATGCTGGCCTTATGAAAAAAATTGCATCTAGATAGTTTCTTGAGCTCATAATGTCATGAAGTGTTCAACTTGAAACTTTTAAAATGGAGTTCATAAGTTTATGTCATAGGAGCAGAAGAAGGTCATTCAGTCCATTGAGTCTACTCCGCTATTCAATCATGGCTGATTTGTCTTCCTCACTCAACACCATTCTCCTGCCTTCTCCCCATAATGCTTGGCACCATCACCTGATAAGTATGTTCATCTCCACCTTAACAATACCTAATGACTTGCCCTCCAAGGCCATCTGTAGCAGCAACATGCTACAGAGAATTTGCACATAATAAGGTCCAACAAACAGTAAAGATATGGAAACAAGGAACTGCAGATGCTGGTTAACAAAGAAAATGCATAACATTCTGGATTAAATCAATGGGTCAGTTTGAAGAAGGATCCCGACCCCAAATGTCACCCACCCATGTCCTTCAGGGATGCTGCCTGACCCACGGAGTTGCTCCAGCTCTTTGTGTCTTTTTTAACAGTAACGATATAATGACCACATTGTAGTGCGTGGGTCTCAAAATGAGGCAAGTAGTCCGCAGTTTGAGAAGCACTTTACTTTATTTCCTCCCGGTTCAGGGGAAGACGAAACCAGGGAAAGATGGCACCCAAACCCTGCCTTTTATACCCTCCAGGACTGCACCACTCCTGTGCCGAGGGGTTCGGGAGTATAATGGGACGACCCTTAGGAGCCGCCACAGGACCCCCCCCCAGAACCAGAGGCACAAAATGCACCGGCGGGCGCACGACCCGGCCGGCCCGCGTGCGGAAGTCAGCAGATCCCGGGGCTTGCGGGGGCGTAGGTGGAGGGACAGGTCGAGGGGCCGGCGGGAGGACAGGTGGAGTGACAGGTGGAGGGAGTCGTGAGGGGGGACGCCCTCGGGGCCGAGGTTGAGCAACCAGCACCGGCTGGTCAATGTCCAGGTGCGCCGGCTTTAAACGGTCAATCGACACGGCCTCCGGCCGGCCCCCCATGTCCAGGACAAAAGTCGACTGCCCGTGTTCCAGCACCCGGAACGGGCCCTCGTACGGCCTCTGAAGTGGCGTCCGGTGGGCATCACGGCGCAGGAAAACGTATGGGCAGTCCGTGAGGGCCATTGGCACGTGTGGGCGAAATGTCCCATGGCGGGATGTCGGGACGGGTGCGAGCCTGCCAACTCGCTCGCGAAGGCGTTGAAGGGTGGAGGAGGGCGTTTCCTGCTGCTCCGGCGCCGACGGCACGAACTCCCCGGGCACTGTGAGTGTCGACCCGTACACCAGCTCCGCCGATGATGAGGCCAAGTCCTCTTTGGGAGCGGTCCGGATGCCCAGCATGACCCACGGCAACTCGTCCATCCAGTCTGGGCCGGTGAGCCGTGCCTTCAATGCCGCCTTCAGCTGCCGGTGGAACCTCTCCACCAGACCGTCAGCCTGCGGGTGGTAAGCCGTGGTGTGGTGCAGCTGCACCCCCAGCAAGCGAGCCATGGCTGACCACAGCTCGGAGGTGAACTGTGGCCCCCGGTCGGAGGAGATGTGCGCCGGCACCCCGAAGCGAGCAATCCAGTGCGCGGACAACGCACGAGCACACGTAGCCGATGAGGTGTCAGCCAACGGAATGGCCTCCGGCCACCGCGTGAAGCGGTCCACCATGGTCAAAAGGTGGGTGATGCCCCGGGACGGTGGAAGGGGCCCCACAATGTCCACGTGGAGATGGTCGAACCGCCGGTGAGGTAGACCGAACTCCTGGAGAGGTGCGCGGACATGGCGCTGGATCTTTGCTGTCTGGCACGGGATGCAGGTGCGAGCCCAATGGGCAACTTGCTTGCGCAGACCGTGCCACATGAAGCGAGCTGCCACCAGTGCCGTTGTCGCCCGGATTGATGGGTGAGCCAGTCCGTGGATGACCTCGAACACTCTCCGGCGCCAGGTGGCAGGGACGATGGGGCGCGGCTGACCGGACGACACATCGCACAGGATTGTCATACCCCCAGGACCGAGAGGGACATCCTCAAGACGGAGTCCGGAGATGGCAGTCCGGTAGGTGGGCACCTCGTCGTCCGTGAGCTGTGCCGCCGCCAGAGCAGAATAGTCCAATCCGGGCGCCACCTCGAACACGGCATTTATAGCAGGGCGGGACAATGCGTCGGCCACCCGGTTCTCTTTCCCCTTGACGTAGCGGATGGCTGTGGTGTACTCGGAGATGTAAGCCAACTGCCGCTGCTGACGTGCGGACCAGGGGTCGGAAACCTTCTGCAGGGCGAAAGTGAGCGGCTTATGGTCGGTGTAGGCGGTGAACGGGCGGCCCTCCAGGAAGTAATGAAAATGGCGCACAGCCAGGTACAGAGCCAGGAGCTCACGATCGAACGCACTGTACTTGGTCTGCGCGCGGTTGAGGTGCCGACTGAAGAAGGCCAGAGGCCGCCAAACTCCGCCCGTCAGCTGCTCCAGTACAGCACCAACTGCCGACTCCGAGGCATCCACAGTGAGAGCAGTCGGGGCATCTTCCCGCGGGTGCACCAGCAGCACGGCCCGAGCAAGGGCCTCCTTCGCGCCGTCGAAAGCTGCCTCCGCCTCGTGGGTCCACTCAACGCTCTTCTGCTGCCCACCCGCCAGAAGTTGATACAGGGGCCGCATGATGTGGGCCGCGGATGGCACGAAACGATGGTAGAATGCCACCATGCCGACAAATTCCTGCAGGCCACGCACCATGCGTGGGCGGGGAAACCGACGGACGGCGTCAACCCTGTCAGGTAGGGGAACCGCGCCTTGCGCAGTCACACGGTGGCTGAGAAAGTCAATTTCGTTGACCCCAAAATGGCACTTGTCCAGGTTGATGGCCAAACCATGCTCGCTGAGCCGCTGACAGAGCTGTCGAAGGTGAGCGCAGTGTTCCTGCTGCGAGCGGCTGGCCACCAGGATGTCGTCCAGGTACACGAACACGAATTCGAGGTCACGACAAACCCCGTCCATGAGGCGCTGAAAGGCCTGTGCAGCGTTTTTGAGGCCGAACGGCATCCGAGTAAACTCGTAAAGCCCGAATGGCGTGATGATAGCCGTCTTGGGTACGTCATCCGGGTGAACCGGGATCTGGTTATAACCCCGCACCAGATCCACTTTAAAAAAAAATGTGGCCCCAGCCAAATGGGCCGTGAAGTCCTGGATGTGGGGTACGAGGTATCGATCCGCTGTTGTTGCAGCGCTCAGCCATCGGTAATCCCCACAAGGTCGCCAGCCCCCGCTTGACTTAGGGACCATGTGGAGTGGGGACGCCCAAGGGCTGCTCGAAGGACGGACGACCCCCAAGGCCTCCATCGTGCGGAATTACCGCCGTGCCAGACGCAGTTTATCTGGTGGCAGTCGTCGTGCTCGTGCATGGAGGGGTGGGCCGGTAGTCGGGATATAATGTACAACTCCGTGGCTGGGGGTTGCTGAATGAAACTGCGGAGTGAGAATGTCCGGGAACGCAGCCAAGATTCGTGCGTATCGGGAGTCCACGGACGCCAGTGGCCGTCCCACCGGTTGACCCAAGCGCAACGTGATCGGCTCCATTGTAGTGGCGTTGACCAAACGCTGACGCCCGACGTCCACCATGAGGGAATGCGTCCGGAGAAAATCGGCCCCGAGCAATGGTTGGGAGACGTCGGCAACGGTAAAGTTCCATGAAAAATGGCAGGAGCCGAGCACGATGGGAACCATGCGCAGTCCATATGTGCGGATGGGGCTGCCGTTCGCCGCGGTGAGGACGGGCCCCCGCTTACCGGAACGAATGTCGGCCAGCGAAGGGGGCAGGACGCTGAGCTCCGCACCTGTATCCACGAGGAAGCGGGTCCCGGAGCGCCGATCCCAAGCGAAAAGGCGGTGAATTTGGCCGGCCACCGCAGGGACTATTGGCAGCCGGCCCAGGCGTTTCCCGGAAACGTGCATGGCCGGCGGCATTGTCGTGCTGCAGCACCCCAGCGCTGATGGAAATAGCACCAGCTCCTTGTGTTGGTGCTATTTGGAGCTTGCCTGCCCCTGCTGGTGGTGCCTGCAGCTTGCTGGCGCTGGACTGCAGGTGCAGTACCCCTCACTGCCGCTGGGGGTAATCGAGCGGGCCGTCGGGCTGTAGCTGTCACTCCTTCCACAGCTCCCCCACCCCACCGGAGGAAATCGGGAGCTGCTGGGGTGACGTCATCGGTGTGCCTGCCGACGGCCAGCGCGTTGACGTCATCCGGGCGCGTCGACCTCAGCGCGACCTCGTCTCTGCTGACGCCCAGCGCGCTGACGTCATCAGGGCGCGCCAACCACATGGCGTCGGCGTGCCTCCCGAGGGCCCGAAGGTCGTCAAACGAGGCGTCGGTGAGTTGCAATCGAAAGTAGGCCAGCAGCAGATGCAGGTAAGTGTACTCGAACAACAGGCACGGTGTGTGCCCGTCTAATAATGCCACCATTTCCTTTAGGAGGGTAGATGGCCGCCGGTCGCCCAGGCCACCCATATGCAGGATCCTACCTGCCCGCTCCATCCTACTTAGTCCGTAAATTTGGAGCAGGAGCTGTTTCAGGCCGAGGTATTTATTATTGTCCGGGGGGGCTGCGAGGAAGTCCGATACTTCTTCCACCGCATCCTGGTCGAGGGCTCCCACCAGGTAATAGAAGCGGGTGGCATCGACCGTGATGCCCCGCAGGTTGAACTGGGCCTCCGCCTGCTGGAACCAGATGAGCGGCCGTGTGGTCCAGAAGCTGGGCAGTTTCACGGAGACCGCGTCCAGAGACAGGGTCGGGCTGGCGTGTGAGGAGGTAGGGCTTTGTTCGGTCTCCATCATGATGCCAATGGAGCGTCGGGGGTCACCAATGTAGTGCGTGGGTCTCAAAATGAGGCAAGTAGTCCGCAGTTTGAGAAGCACTTTACTTTATTTCCTCCCGGTTCAGGGGAAGACGAAACCAGGGAAAGATGGCACCCAAACCCTGCCTTTTATACCCTCCGGCTAAGGACCGCCTCCGGACTGCACCACTCCTGTGCCGAGGGGTTCGGCAGTATAATGGGACGACCCTTAGGAGCCGCCACAACATTATCTATTTATTAACTATGTTGTCAGAAGGATCGATCTTCTCGATCGTCCTTCTCGGCAACCGAGACTACCCTCCTTTTCTTCATAGGGAGCAGATAAAAACCTGATTTGATATCCTATTTGAAGGAAAAACAAAACCTTCACTGTTGAAGTGAGCTTTAAATATTGTTTGCACCTATGAGTTCTTAAATGTTGCTGAGAAGGTCAGAATTTATTGTCCTCTGTTTGTAAACCTGGCTTAACAATATTCCTTGACACAATCCTACAGGGGTCAGTTAGGAATCAACCGTTGACTAACTGGTTTGCTCACTTAGTCCATCCTGGAGATCTCCTCCAACCTTGCCCACTCGATTTGGATATGATGCATTTCAGCAAGAATTTGCTGCAGATATTTTCATTTCTATTCCATGGTGTTGAATCTCAATCTGACAGCTCCCGGAAACCAAGATTTGTTACTAACCTCCAAATCTGTCTAGATGGAGGTTGCATCTTTGTGGGTTTTCCATAGGTTTTCAATATTTCTATCAAATCCCAAAGATGTGCTGATTAGTAGGTTATTAAGAATGTCCACTAACATAGGCGGGTAGTAGAAGAATCATAAGCAAATTGATGAGGGTGCAAGAGAGAATCACTGGTCGATGGGATTGATGGGATAGCTGAAGGGGCTAGCACTGTCAAATACATTGAACAGCATCCTTCTATGTTGAAAAGAACTATGAGAATACAATATGTTAAAAAAAATAGCCGTGGTGCAACTCAATATCACTCAGTTCACTAAGATTTATTTTTAACTTTTACAATGGGGGACCCGGAGTGGGGGTGAGGGGGCGCCAAGAATGAAAGGGGAACCAGCAGAGGCCCGCCTACTGCCACGTGCGGTGGCTGGCAGAAGATAGGACCGTTTGGTGAACTTTTATAACAACGTTGGCACCGGAAACGGGGCGACTGTTATGTACTGCCTCTAGAGACGAGGTCTGCTGTATGATTTTACTGGGCTGTGTGCAAAACAAAGCATTTCATTGTACCTAGGTACATGTGACAATAATGTATCAGTGAATCATTGAGTCATGGATCCTATCTAGTAGCAAATGTATTTTACAGAGAACAAAACTATCTGCTAATGTCCCATTTCGTTACATGAGCCTGAATCTTGTGAAGTCTGAACCACTTCATAAGTTAATCATAGAAAACACCAAACTAATGGGAACCAATTGTCTCACATTTTATTCAGCTTTTCTAAAGTAAGTGGGCCAAGTATTAATAGACCGTACATCACACACGGACTGTGTACCATAGGCTTTGTATCCTAATCAGATCTAATTTCACTCCTATCCCCCCCATTTTCTGTCCTGGACTTGCGATTGTGGCAACAACTCAGAATTTGTTCACATTAGAACTCTGCATATTTATAGGATTAATCCCAAACCTGAACCCAATCCAAGCCCAATATTTTCTACATTCTACAATACATTTCAATAATATTTTCTACTGAACTGCAGCAATTTACAGGAGATTTAATTCAAGGAGGAGGAGATTGATGAAGGTAAGGTGGTGGATGTTCTATACAAACACTTTAGTAAGGCTTGTGATAAGGTCCCTTTCACTAGGCTGATCCAGAAGATTACAATGCATGAAGTGAAGGAAATAGGCAACGTTTCGGTCTGAAACCCTTCTTCAGACTGTCTCCTCCCCTTCTCAGCTCTCCCTCAGCCCTCTGGCTCCTCCTCTTCCTTTTTTCCAAACACCGGAGAGCATAGCTATAAGGTGAGAGGGGGAAAGTTTAATGAAGGTTTGTAGGGCAAATGTTTTTACACAGAGAGTGGTGGGGGACTGGAATGCATTGCCTGGGGTGATGGTGGAGGTAGATAAGATAGTGGTGTTTAAGTTGCTTTTGGACACTAAAGTGCAGGGAATAGAGAGGGACGAGATCAAGCAGATGAGCAGTTTAACTTGGCATCATTGTTGACACAAACATTGTGGGTTGAAGAGCCCGTTCCTAAGCTTACTGTTCTATGTTCTATTTGCAGAAAAGCAAATAATAAAACCCCCTGCCATATATACTGATCAAGGACAGAGGACACAAGCTATGGTATTTAGCAAATCACCCTCTCTGGGAGAAAAGACTGGGTCAAGTTAAAACAGACCTCAACCTAATTTTTTAATCCACAGCCAGCCTTTCCCAAACTAATCCAAACCTGACACATACAGAAAAATGGCATGGTTTCAAGAAATTATGTTTCAATTCAGATAAGACTGAAAAGAGTATAAAAAGATAAACATGAACATGGGCAAATTTAAATTTACAAAACCTCATCTTCTTAATCCCTGATAAGAAATAATAATTAATTTTGAATAACAATTAAGATTAGCACCAGGAAGAAAATCTACATATTTCAAAAGTTTGCTGAATTAATTCATAAACCAGTTTGGAGCAGTTTCCTGGAACTAAGAGGAAATTGGATATGTTGGATCTAATGTAATTTACTAAAACAATAATATAATTAGTAATACAAGAAGGAACCCGCTATAGCAAAGTGGTTGCAATATCATCAAGTTTTATTCAATTTTACATTCTGTTGAGTGAGAAACTAGAGTTTAAAACTTAAAGTGAGTTACACCGACAAGGTAGCTAAGGGAGATTGGGAAATTAGATTAAAAATATAATGATAAATAAGCAATCTTGAACATTAAAAGGCATATTTCATTTCTGTCAATTTATAGACATTTCAATAAAAAATAAAATCTCCACAGGCAAAAAATTCCATCAGTTGGTAATTAAAGAAGTTCAGGTTAGTATTAGATAAGGATAATTTCCAAAGAAACACTTTCAAGAATACTATTTACACTTCTCTTTTGAGAACACGCACTTTAACTAGATGGTAAATGCTGGAGTAACTCAGTGGGTCAGGAGGCATCCCTGGAGAAGATGGATAGTCAACATGTCGGCTTGGAACCTGAAACATCACCTATCCATGTTTTCCAGAGATGCTGCCTGACCCACTGAGTTACTCCAGCTTTTTGTGTCTACCTTTGGTATAAACCAGCAACTGCAGTTCCTTGTTATTGCTATCTTTAGCTGTTTGCTCTGAGGTTCTAAAGCAGTAAAGATTCAACATGGTAGTTGGGCATTTTATTAAACAGCAATGAGTATAAGAACCAGGAAGTCATGTTACATCTTTATAAAATCTTTTGGATTATTGTGCGCAGTTCTAGTTGCCCCTTTACAGAAAGGGTGTGGGGGCGTTGGAAAGGATGCAGAACACATCTATCAGAATACTGCCTGGATTTGAGGGTATTGGCTTTAAGGAGAGGGTGGACAAACTTTGATTAGTTTCTGTGGACCGTTGGAGACTGAGAGCAGACTGTATAGAAATATATAAAATGATGAGAGGCATAGATAGGGAAGATGATCTGGACTGTTGCCAGGGATGGGAATGTTAAAGACCAGAGAGCATAGTTTTAAGATCAGACGGGGAAAGTTTCCATGAGATGTGCAAGATGTTTTCTACACAAAGAGTGGTGGGTGTCTGGAACGAGCTAACGCTGCCAAGGCTAGTGAGAGAACCAATTCCAGTAGTGGGATCCAAGACGCTTTTGAATAGGCACATGGATATGCAGAGAATGGAGGGATGTTGCCCAAAAGGAGGCAGCAGAGATTAGTTTAGCTTGGCATCAGGTTCAGCACCTACATTATGGGCTGAAGGGCCTGTCCCTGTGCTGTAGTGTTCTATGTTCTATATATATACAATGGGAGCTTATGGGCCTGTTCCACTTTGGCGATTTTTCAGGCAACTACCGGTGACTGTCAGAGTGGAACACACACACACACACACACACACACACACACACACACACACACACACACACACACACACACACACCACACACACACACACACACACACACACACACACACACACACACACACACACACACACACACACACACACACACACACATCGCTTCCTTCACCAGCCAGTTATGCAGGTGGGGGACAGGGCAAGTGGGGAGAGCACTGTCTGAGTGAAATTCACACGGTGAAAAGCCAATGTGATACAGACACACACCATGATGAACAGGAAAGTTGGCACTATAATTAAGACACTGAAAGCACAGTGTACGGCAAGGGTAACTTAAGTCCTTTAAAAGAGCATGGGGGAAGAAGGGGGAGACAGGGTGGGGAGAAGGAGTGGAGACAACTTTTAAGAAGTCAGAGATACACGGCTATGAAGCTCAGTGGACAAGTGAGTTTATTGTCATGTGTCCCTGTATAGGGCAATGCAATTCTTGCTTTGCTTAAGCACACAGAAAATAGTAGGCATTTACTACAAAACAGATAAATGTGTCCATATGCCATGATATAAATATATACACACATGAATAAATAAACTGGTAAAGTACAAATAACAGAAAGTGGTTATTAATAATCAGAGTTTTGTCCGAGCCAGGTTTAATAGCCTGATGGCTGTGGGGAAGTAGCTATTCCTGAACCTGGTTGTTGCAGTCTTCAGGCTCCTGTACCTTCTACCTGAATGTAGCAGGGAGATGAGTGTGTGGCCAGAATGGTGTGGGTCTTTGATGATACTGCCAGCCTTTTTGATGCAGCGACTGCGATAAATCCCCTCGATGGAAGGAAGGTCAGAGCTGATGATGGACTGGGCAGTGTTTACTACTTTTTGTAGTCTTTTCCTCTCCAGGATTAACATTAACATTACCGGCCAGTTTTCCTTGGTTCTGAAAACTACTGTTTACATTTTTTTCCCAATGAGCAATGAAATTCACCGGTCAGCACCGGCGACAACCTACGAGAACCTACGACAACCTATGACCTCCTGGCAACCCACTACCACTGCACCTAGGTCACGAGAATTCTCGTTACTCCCCATGGCGTCAAAATTCTGGTGACCGCTGACCAGAATGAAGCCGCGACTAGTTCCCAGAATGCAGGAACTACTCACCACCTTGCAGGCGACACCCCAGCAACCTCCGGCGAACATGTGGTGACCTTGTGGCGACCTCATAGTCTCCTGTAGTTGCCTAAAAAGTTGCGTAAATAGTCGTACAGGCCCATTAGGCAACAGCAGGGGGTTTAGACACTGTTCCATTCCAATTTCTATTTAGAGACATGGCAACTATAATGCCGAAGATACTCAAAATGTTGGAGTAACTCAGCGGGTCAGGCTGCATATCTGGAGAAAAGTATTAGGGGACGTTTCGGGTCGAGACCCTTCTTCGGACTCAGAGTCAGGGAGAAAGAAACGAGAGATATGAAAAGGTACAGAACAAACAGCTGGCACCAATGACTCAGGAAATGTGGAGCCCACAATGGTCCATTGCTGGCTGTGGAAGAGGTGATAATGAAGAGATACGAACAATGAAAACTAGCAAGAAAACTGGAATGGGAGAAGGACGGAGAGGGAGGGTATACAAGGGTTACTGAAATTAGATAAATCAATACTCATACTGCTGGATTGCAAATTGCCCAAGCAAAATATGAGGTGCTGTTCCTCCAATTTGTGTGTGGCCTCACTCTGGCTGTAGAGAGGCCCAGGACAGAAAGGTCAATGTGAGAATTGGAAAAGGAGTTTAAATGTTTGGCAAACAGGAGATCGCATAGGCCCAGGCAGACTGAGCGCACTCTAATACAAATGCATTGGTCCGTAGCTCACCATTAGAAGACAGTAACCATCGGAGTTCACAGATAGAGTTGTACTCAGCCACTCATGAAGAAAAATACCTCCGTTTTTTTATAAGCATATTCATGATTCACTTTATCTATTCATATTTATATTGTAAATCAATTCAATCAACAGATGTGTTCACTGCCAAGAGTAATCCATTAATTACATGGGGACTGGTATACAATGCTGATGTGGGGCTTATACATTTTATAATTTAATTAATATGTCCTTCATTTTTCTTCAAGAACAAATGATGCAGCAAGTTAGATTTAGATAGAAGAGGAGGCAGTTTATCTACTGGATTCCACCTCATGTTTGTTAGATTTGTATCGGATCAGTGGTCTCATACTTCGAACATCCATTTTTCCCTTATTAATGGGTTCAGTTAACAAAATCTATCAAACTAGTATTGCCAATTGCCAATTTTGTGTTTCTTAGCCTGCTTCTGAAACTCTGGCTCAATACATAGAGTATATCTGAAAAATGGTCTCAAACCGAAACACACCAGGGACAATTTACACTTATATCAAATCAATTCACCTACATACTTGTACGTGTGGGAGGAAACCGAAGATCTTGGAGAAAACCCACGCAGGTCACAGGGAGAACGTACAAACTCCGTACAGACAGCACCCATAGTCAGGATCGAACCCGGGTCCCTGGTGCTGCAAGCGCTGTAAGGCAGCAACTTTACCGCTGTGCCACCGTGCCACCCGTAAGTCTGAAGAAAGGTCTTGACCAGAAACATCACCTATTCCACTTCACCAGAGATACTGTCTGACCCGTTGAGTAACTCCAACGTTTCCTGTCTATCTTATGTCTAGATCTCCAAACAACAGCATGTTATTTCTATCTATTCAATCAGTTCCTCTTAATATCTTGAAATCTTAAATTCTATTTCCACAAATTTTCCAGGAAATACATTAGATGTGCAATGGAGGTAATGGTTGGCACAAGAGACTGCAGATGATGTAATCTTGAACAGAAGACAAAACTGCAGAAACTCAGTGAAGCAAAATAAAATTCAATCGCACCTCTTCCGAACACAGAGATCTCTGCTCACTCAGTATGAACATTGGATTCTCCACTTTCAAATAACCCCCCCGGCCCTTTGTCATCACCCCCCCCCCCCCCATCCATCCTCATTCACTGTGTACACCTTTCTCCCATCACCCTTTTCCTATCCCTTCCTCCTTCCACTCATCTTCCCCCTACATACTCCGAATCCCTTTTATCCCACCTCTTTCCCCTTTTCCCCCATCCGCTTCTGCCCATATCCCTGCCTCCAGCTTTACATTTCACCCCACCTTTTCCTTCCTTAGCTGATACCCATTTCACAGCTAGCCTTTGTCACTATCTTCACCCATCTGCTAATCACCTCTCCTCACCTATATCCAACATACACTTGACGGGCTTTGACTTGCCCGCACCAGCATTGCCAGCTTCCTCCCCTTACTACATAGATCCGAAGAACGATCCTAACCTAAAGCATAATTCGTACATTTTGCTCCACTGAAGCTGCCTGACGAATTGCGTTCTTCCGACATTTTGTCTTTTGCTTAATTTGTATGATCGCTCCACATTAATTAATCCTGAGGGTCCAGACCTCTACCTGGAGTCTGCCCATTCTCCCTGTGACTGTGTGGGTTTTCTCTGGCTGCTCCCGTTTCCTCCCACAAGCCAAATTCACGCGTGTTTGTAGGTTATTGGCCGCTGTAAGCTGTCCCTAGGGTGTAGGGAGTGTATAACAGGGTGGGATAACACTGTCACTCATGTGAGAACAGGTGATTGATGCTCGGCATTGACTTGGTCGACAAAGAGCCTGTTTCCATGCTATATCTCCAAACTATCTCTTAGCTAAACTAAACAATGGTCAAAGATTCATGTCGTACTACCTCAAAGTCCAACAAAATCCACAAATGCTCACAGTTCTCTGACTGAGATGTAACCTAGTCTTTGCTCAGTGATGAGATTTGCAAGATTACAAGATCCTGGAGACAAAAAGGGTTTTGGAGAAAGGAATGATGTTTTTTCAGGATTCTCTACTCCTGCTGGATGGATAACTTAGTTGAAAGGTTTTGGCTGCAGCATGAACGGTTCAATGGTCTGAAGACCCATCCC